>NC_071976.1:15936758-16272948 GCF_026283585.1 Hylaeus volcanicus
CAGAATATCCCATTTTAAAGCATATCCTTCTAAATATATTTTATTTAAAGGTTCTAAAATAAATCTTTGTTTGTGTTGTCCTATATCCAAACTATCCCATTTTAAAACATATCCTTCTAAATATATTATATTTTAAGTTTATAAAGTCAATCTTCATTCGCGTTGTTCTAGATCCAAAATATCCCGTACAAGGATTCATTTTTTAACAACGTTATCCTTAGACGACGAAAGTCGCTGTCCTTTCTCCAGAATTTGACAGTTTCTCGTCATGCCCCACGGAGTAACAGTGCTTGCCGAAGGATTCCGGAATTTTTACAAACAGCATATGATGACTGACAATGATCGATGCTGATTTTCTGAACCGTAAACATTTTTACGCATTCTTAATCCAGAAACACGTCGATAGTTCTGTCACACGTTGTCAAACAGGGTAAAATACTATGTTTTTCCAATGAGTGAACAATTTGTCGTTGGAATTTTGAAGTGGAGTGAACGATTCCAATGGAACGAACAGAATTTGACAACGTTTGGACATGAATTTTTCTTAGAACAAATCCATCTTCGTCGTCTTATCGCCCTATTTCTTCACCCTCGTCGGCTATCAGGCCGGATATTGTTTTCGGAGGCGTCGATCGTTTAACACTTTCAATATGACTAATGCTTTCCGAGAAACTCGCTTCTCGAGCCAGCCGAGACTCCCTCCGCGACGCATGGACTATGATTTATCGTGTTGGTATCCTTTTATCGTGACCGGCTGCCCTTGGACATTTGTCTTTGGTTCAGCACAGAATCAGCCGCGTTGTTACGAACGTCTCGAACGCCATTATGGACTCTTTCGATGGCTTAAACGCATTCTGTACACTCCCAGCGTTCAGCGGTCATTCGCTTTGTAGGAAAAAGTATACGAAGCCTTCACCTTCGTTATGAACCCATTGTTTCTTCTCAAGTTCCGTTGAACTTATTTGAAAATGATTCCATTATATCTGGAGAGACTTTGCAATCAGGAATAACTTCAATGGTATAATGAAGAATATAATGATCGCTTGAGGACGTTGAGAGCACCTTCGGTAGCAGCCATTTTCAGTATTGGACTTGGGTAGGAAGATAGATATGTGTACTTAAAATTTTTAAGGTCAGGATCGTTCAGGATCATTGAGATAAAATCAATTGGTCACTCGAAGCCAATTCTTCCATTCCAGACATAACTCTTGCTTAGATACGATGCTAACGTTTGCTTCTCTATTCGTAATCTTCATGGTTACGTCTACGAATACAAATGTTTGAGACTTCCACTCCATTCGAAGAGCAAGCGGCAAGAAGGAAAAGGAAAAAAATGGGGAAGGGTTCGGTAATAACACGTTTTATTCTAACCTCTGTGCCTCAGAGACGACGTAGAACCAATCTCCGAATCGAGAGTATCTTCGATTCGACATTCAATCTATTCGAGCAACGCATTCCTCGATGACTTGGCCACTTTTTCATAGTGGTCCGAAGATTCGATCGTCTGACGTAATTAGGAGACTTTCATTTCGAAGCACAGTTTTACAATGTCTCTGAAATTCTTTATTTCGAAATAACTGCTCTAACTCAACTTTAAACAAAATCCTACTTGAATATTCGCGATTAAAACCATAGAAAAATTTCTAGTCTGTCCCGTGGTAGCGATTAAACAACAGGAAACACTTTAATCTATTGTAGAGTTTCGAAACCAATCGGTCGATCAATCATTTTGTATGGATCATTTCAACCGAAAACTAATAATTTACGGGCCAAGCACAGATAACGAACGAACCCAACAAAAAATAGCGAGCTATATTCAAATCTTGATCAATATCTTTATCTTCTCCGATTACAATATTAATCTCTATACCCTCTCCATAGGAGAGAGGAAGGAGGGGGGGGGGGGATGACAGACGAAAGAAACGAAGAAACACGTTTCGAGTACAAACGACTCAGAGCTCCGGGTCCATTCGATCCCAGTGTCCAGTTCGCAATTAGTTTTTAACAGTTTGATCTGTTTGCGGCGCATTTCCACGAGGCAGGCAATCAGCCCCGGAGCTAGGAGTCTCCTTGCTCTCAAGGACCCCTCCGTTATAAGTACATCGGCTGCGTTCCGTTTAAGGAATATTCTTAATAACGATCTACCTCCCGTCACGTCCGCGCCCCGAGCAATCGTTCAATCGGCCGCGGTAAACTCTGTCGTCCATAGGCGAAAGCGTGTCCATCGGGTTCACGGTGTCCCTGAACTTGTCGGCACCTAGTACAACCTCTCTCCTGCTGCAGTCGACGAACCCCATTTTGTTTCTTTTTAAAGATTTTTCAATAGTTCAAGCAATTTATTATCACTTAAGGAATATGTTGGTATATACAACATACATGGCAACATACACACTGATTCAAAGAGTATGCAAGGAAACAGATAAACGATTGATGACAGTTTCCCAATCCTTTCAGAGGATCTCCAGAAGGAAGCAGGAAAAACCGTATCTGGTCAATCTGAAACTCGCATCCATAAGGGCCCTAAGCTTTGTCTCAACATTTATAGTTTTCCCAAATTAGAAGTAATTAAAAAAAAATCAATCAATAGTTTTCTTTATTGACATAAAGACTAAACATATATTGTATATGTTTGAGGATGAGCATATATTTATACAGGGTAAGTCTTATAACGCGACGACCTGAAATAAATCGTAAGGTTTTTGTTGTACGATAAAATGTTTCAAACAAAAGTTGCATGGTATCTAGGGAGACATACAGTGCTGTAATCTGTTTTTCATTACCTTACTTTTTTATTGAGATATTAGGGTCACCTTCAGTTCTTTAAATGGAATATCTAATACTTCTTTTCGAATTCGGATAAATCATCAAATTTTGCTTAAAAAGGTATTACATGAAGTGGGACTTGAAATGAATAATTACTGAGATATCTTCAAATTAATAATCTTCTATTAGGAAATATGCTTAGTCAACGTGATTCTTAGCACGACTTTATTCACGTCGGTAGGCCATCTCTGTAACCAAGTTCCCTGTTAAATATTAATAATCATCAACACGAAATGCCTATTTAGTATCTCGGTAAGCGTTAAAGTCGTATTGAGAAAGGTGCTACATTTTTCTTACGATGTTCAGTAACAGTGAAATAACGTTATGATAATTGTTTATGGTGCGTTCACATTTTGTAGTGAAAAGAGATATAATAAATATAATATGCAATGCAAGTAAAATATAAGAAATCGAGTTTATGTCTGAATCCTTTGAAATATTAACTACGTCATTATCCATGCTAATGTATTTTTTTCATTGATTCAATTAAAAATTTAGTACGCTAACTTCAGCATTTTAATTACGTAATTAATATGTTATAAAGTAGAAATTTGAATGACACCTATCAACTGACCATCCTAAGATTTTAAACTTACAAATGACTAGTGTTTACAGTTTCGTGAATCTGTAATCCCAATATATTTAATTATATCTTTGTAGACAATCAGGTTGTTTTCTAGTTTCAGTTGATACTATTTCCCAAGAATCCATTAAAATTGAATAAATAATCTTTTTGTTTTAATACGTTTTTTTTTTAAATCAACCTTCTCTCCAGTTGAATACTCAAATATTATATTTTACCATTTCTTCACGGAATATCTCACAGTTATTTATCCTACCTAGAGAACATATATTTCTTCGTAATGTACATGTGTGCAATTTTTTCATATACCTCGATTTGCATTTCATCGAGCCATGTTGAATGCTTCTTCGAGGGCTTTGATGCGGTATCTTTGATGCTTCCTTGGGGTCTTTGCAGGATGCCATTATTGTGGTGTCATCAACAGCTGTATCGAGTAGGTATGCTTAACTTACAAATCAGTGGTGTTTAAGGATTCGTGAACCTGTTAGGTAGGTCGAGTAGAAAGTAAAAATACCTTTTCAACGAACAGGTATGGTCGCTGTAGTTAATTGGTATTGTTTGCTAAATTCTGCGATTTCTTCCATCACGATAGGCATTCTCAGGTCCTGATAGATAGTGAATCCTGTCATCCACGGATAACAGCTTGTTCATCGAGTTCACGGTGTCCCTGACCTTGTTGGCATCCACTCTGAGCTCTGTCCCCCTGGAGCCACTCGGTTTCGTGGCGTTTAACGAAGCCTAATGACGCTGTAAATATCCGCTACGCGACTCTACGGTTCCGTGTCCGCGCGGAAACCAACGGAATTACAAATCATCTTCGCGAAAATTGCGGGATATTACCAGAGTTGTTTCTAAATCGCGATCGATTACACGTCGATGCGGACGTAGGCGTTTGGTTTTTAACGAATTAAAATTCCGTGACTACGATGAGAAAACCGACTGTAATCTCATCGTAGAGATCTATTAGCGATTTAAGAAAGGACGCGTGGAAGAGGCGCGTTAACTTTTACTTAGCCAATTGTTATCGAACACGAGGAACGAATGGGTAAGAAAGGCTGCTATAGGTAAAAATTTGTTTCCGCATCCTTTTCATTTACTTCATTTCCTGACGCTGTAAGATGTCGCAAGTCCAGAAAAAATAACGAAAGGAGATAGTTATGAAATTCGACATGAACCTATGTTAGTTTTTGCTCTGCTGTGTGTGTCAGGAATGGTTAAGTACGGATTATTTTGCTAATTTAGGAATATATTATGATTTGCTAATAATAACGAACGCAATACTGGTATTACTAGATTTAAAAAAAAACCTGTACTAGATGATCTGAATTCGTAAAAAGAATACTGGTTATTTAGGGAGTGTATCGCTGGAAATGTCAATAGGGCAGTTGTCGACTATCATTGTTTATTCATCAATACATATCGTGAGAAACTTGACTGTACCATATTGGTTTCGTACTGATACTATTATTTCTGGAGTACAATCGATCAGATAAAGTCGTTCTCGGAGAAACCGTCACATGACCTATCTATCTCCAAAAATAATAGAAATGACGCAAGTCTAGAGTGTATATGTATATCGGAAGAATGAGTTACTAATTTTAAGCATTTCAAGCCGAGCTGCTACCCGCAAAATTGTCTACTTTGATATACAATGTTCCCAACTGTTTACCATTAATATGATTAAACATTACTTGGAAAAACTTAACAGAAATAAATGGAAAAGTAAAGCATGACTAGAATAGGTAAGATATCGTTCCGGAGACGCAAGATGCAGCCTAAAATGCTGTTAACCTCGATCGACCTTTCTCGGAAAGTCTATTAGATTATCAGCCCGATCTCTTGCCAAGCTTATCAGATTGAAAGCTCCATGTCTGTTGACGATCAGGATAACATTTGAAATTCTGTTGGAAAAGCTGTCAAATGCTTGGCAAAGCTGGCTCGGGTTTAAAACGCTCCATAAAACTGAACACTGCCCTCCGGAGGTCAGCCATGTCCATTTACCGCTCAGCATGAACGTGAAGGGGTTAGCCGCCATCGACCCCGCGAATCACGCGAAAAGATGATAGTCACAGCGACGAGCCTCGGTCCCAGTGTTTTCGAGCGGTCAACGTCGAAGCACGGATGAATCCTTGAATTTGTCGACACCCACGGTTTCTCGTTAGATCGCAACGCGTTCCCCTGGTTTCGAGTGAACAACGCGAAATTTTCACACCTCGGACCCCTGTCGCGAGTGTATCGTCCGGTAACGAGCCAATAAACATCGCCGGATCTCGCCAGTTTTCACCGTTAACGGCACCAGGAAGTAGTTGAGCGTACCTTTAAGGGTTGGATCGTGATCGGTTAGCTCGTCCTGCTCGATTTTCCAGTCGTCGGTCCCGTGGTCGTGGATGCTACGTTACCGTGGCCGCGATCGTGCTCGAAACGATCGCTGGAACGACTTAGGTTCCCCCGGCGTCGAGCAGAGTCCACGCGAAACGAGCGTGCCGCTATCAGATTCGAGGCGTTGCGAAACAATTTCGCGAATGCATCAATTCTGTTGCCGCGTTCACCGGGGAACAGGATCGCCATTCTTTTCACCCCGTCCCGGGATCACTATAATTATTTCACCGCTCGTTAAAGCGTAATAGTCAACCGGTGAATTCATTCTTTCTTTGCGAGTCTCGGTTCGATTTTCTCGCCTTCTAATTGTGTTCGTACATTTTCTTCTTTTATTTTGTCATCTGTCCCCGTGATCTTTGTATTAATCGATTTGGTTCATTTTTCCGTCGAGGATCAGACGAGGATCAGACTTCTTTCTTGAATGATATTTTCGTTCGGAACTAAATGTTTAGGCTCCTGAATTTGAGAAAATTTAGGGATCGAATGGAAAGCGTTTGCATTTCCTACGAGATGATATTACCAATCGTTATATTTTTAACGTTAATTCGATCATATTGTCTGTGTTGATATACTCGAAGAAAGTAAACATGCCCCAAGTAAGTTTTTTATGAATGTTTTAAAAACCGGAGTATGCTACGAAAAAAGTATTTAATTGAACAGAATAACTTTATACATTACCGAATATTTGTTTCAATACACCTGTCACTTTTCTAATGAAAGACGAACGTTATTAATGGTTCCCGTACATAAATCAGTCAAATTACTACTGTAAGGGATGTGTACATTCATTCATATCATATCAGCATATTAGTTGACAGAAAATATTCGATATTCATAACTTGCCAAATAATGAGGTTTACAACACAACAGTATATGATCTCCAACAACGGGAACCAACAACATAACTTGTGGGATCATTATGATAGATGCGTTCGAGAAGAGTGAATTAGGAATGGACATGATCTGTGGGATGTACTTCAAGAGAAATGAAACGCAGTCAAAGCTGAAACTTGGAAAAAATTGGTAACTAGAATGTCCCAGTTATGGATTGTAATATATTGTGTGTGCTACTTAGGGCAGGAAACGCAAAATTTAAGTAAATTATTTTTCCAATTGTTTCAAACCCCGTCAATGAATTCAAATATGATTACTCAATTTCAATAAATATGGATTTATTACTTATCTTGTCTCGACAAAATCACAAATGCGGTGTTGTATTGAATTTAATGGTCGGTAGTGTATTATGTACATTTTTTCGATGAATTATGGAGGTAATAGTTATTACCAGTCGATTTACTTATGTTCATATTCTATTTTCAGTTCGGGATTTCATCTTTCTCTGTATCCACAGGCTACCTACGTTCTTCCCTGTGCGAAATTTGCATCATTCCACCTTCTATTAGGAAGCCGATGGATCCGCGAAAGTGGCTCGCGTGTTTCGCAGGCTGGGCGAACCGGATGAACGGAGTTTACGAACGCGGTGTATATTTATGAATGGAAATCTACATCGAGAGGCTCTCCAGTGTGGATTCTTTTGGTTATTTTTGCTTGCTATGATTCTTCTGTATCCAACATCCGTTTTTGTTCCTTTTTCCTAGTAGTCGTGTATGGTTCGCTGGAATTGTTACGAAGTATTTTTGACCAGTTGCTGTTACTGGAAATTGTGATTTTTTAGATGTCTAATCAGAGGTTTTAAAACATGCCATGGTATCTTTCGACTACTACATGCTTTATTGTTATAAAATTTTAATAAATGGAACAAGTTTGTGTGTTCAAGGGGAATGATGTAAAATGATGTTTTCAACGTGGAATGAGATATTCTGTCTAAAGATGTGTTATGTACTGTATTAAAATAATTTCCATTTGTTTTTAAATAAATCGTGTCATGGAATCAACATTTATGAAAATTAATTTAGATGGAAATGCAAAGATTCATGTGTCTGCATACATCACGTTGTTTAAATTCCCTCTCGTTTGACTTATTTATTGAGATCATCATAATGTTTAAGAATGGGCATTTTTTACCATTGGCTTGAAATTTTACAGTCATAGTCAATACATGTCTATCTATGACTGATACTAGAATTATTGCAGAATCAATTAATCTTTTAATTTCGTTAAGCAAAATGAGTTTAACCTCGGCAAAACTTTAAAACTGCCTTTATTTAAAGGCTACTATTATTTTACCGTTATATTTATTTTTGTAATTATTCTAGGACCACCGATAGTCACATTCACTACAGCTTAATTGTGCTTTCTTATTTTCTATTATCAGTAACTCAACTTCGTTTTCATTAGTATTAGCCACCTATCCTGTTTTGAAAGTTACCACATGGTGCTGTCTATAATTAATAACCGTTTAGATTTTTCCAACAGCAAGTGAACATATTTATACTTTCAACACTAACAAATCATGATGCTAAACTTGTATTTCGTATGATACTTTATTCTCAATCTACATGTTCCCGAACATGACTCATTTCATCGTCCAAGAGACCAAAACCGTTCTATAAAACAATCCGATATAATTTCAGAGAGAGGCCTTATTGCCTAGATCGTTTATTGTCATAAACTTTATTCCCGCAGGTCGCATGACAATTCACGAAAATTTGTGCGACAGCTGAGACTCGCGACAAGCGACAGGATTTACAAAAAAAAAAGAAGAAAAAAAGAAAGGGAAGCAACAATTTTTATCCGTCGCATCTTCTCCCAACGCTTCACCTCTCGCGAGCACAGCTCGTACCCACGATTTTGGCAGCTTATAAGCCTCGTTCCGCTAGCACATTTCGCATCAGCGGACGCGTCGTAACTTACCCGTCCCGTATCTCCTTACGCTTATCTGCCAAGCTCGTCGTACATTCTCGCGGGCCAAGCGCTGGTTATCTGCGTGACGTATGCACGCAGCTCGAAGTCTCGCTAATATACGGTTAATGAAACGTTAAGTCGTGCGCGCACGCATGTGCTCCGCGGTCCGAAAACATTTTGTCGCTCGCCAGAGGGTCTATGTAACCAAAGTAAGAGGACTAGGCAGCGGTACTGCTTCAAAATAGAGAGAATTAGTTCCAAAAAAGTGAACACAAGTCCCGATTTTTCCTTTTACAGAATTTGTATATCTTTCTCATGTATTCACTAAATTTGTCATCACAAATAAAGATATAGAAATTTTCTTGCAAGGGGATACTCTGAAAACTTATAATTTTATACTGAACCTTTGAAATCATTTCGACAACCCTTGTTTTTAAAAGAAAAATGAAACGTCTCTACTTATCACTGAAAATGAAACTTCAACGCTATTTTAATCATTTTTATCTAATTTCCTTATACACAGGTTCGGTTGTTTGATTGAAACTACTATCGTGGGTCTGAAAGTTAATGCTAAGAGTAGTTTAAGGATTCGATGTATGTAGATTAAGGGTTTTTAATTTTAAGTTTAATATGTAAGATATTGAGTATGGTGATATGAGTGAGGGTGTATATGGTTTAGTGGATTGTAATCCAAGTCCATTTCGTGGCTTAAAAGCTGGAATAAAAACTATATCTAT
This sequence comes from Hylaeus volcanicus, assembly GCF_026283585.1. Taxonomy (NCBI): domain Eukaryota; kingdom Metazoa; phylum Arthropoda; class Insecta; order Hymenoptera; family Colletidae; genus Hylaeus; species Hylaeus volcanicus. Next base: position 15,946,086 of record NC_071976.1, read on the forward strand.
CTATCTATCTACTATTGTGGGTCTCCTAGTATCTGTAGCGTAGAAATCTATCTTCGAGGCCTAAAAATATTTTGTCTCTGATCAGCGGGCCTCGTAACTCGCGTCAACGTGACGCCGACGGTCCCAAGATGCAGCGCCTAACCGATCCTTCTGATAACGCGAACCTCGCGACACGTGCACATTACTACCGGCCATAACGCCGCGAGTTTGATAATTAACGGCGAAATTACCGCGATGTATCTAGGTGGCCGCGGAATCCACGTCCTCATTGTCCGGGTGTCACTGTTCGCGAAGGAATGCCTCCGAGTATCTTGGTCACGAGGGAAAGTATGCGCTAACGTGCGGCTAGAAGGTCTGGAAACGCTGCCATACATCTAAATATACAAGCACTTTGGGTCCTCGTGTCTTGGGTTTTGTACTAAAAACTAATTTCTGAAAGGTTAGAGACTGCTGAAATTGAATATCAGTATGTAATTATCTTAGAATAGCGGTCATTACCCTGCCTTTATTCTGAGTGATATTCGATGAACAATGTCTTTGTGACGCATGTAGATCAGTTATATTTATTAATACATTATAGAAATGTGAAGAGTGCCGTTATTTATGAGAGAAGGAATGCTGAATGTGGTTATTATTTAAACTGGGAATGTTGAATTTAAAAACCATTTGTAAAAGTGATTTAGGTATACAAATTTCGTAAGGTTGAAGATATTTACAAAATGATGAATATTTATAGCTCTAATGAACAATCCATTACAAAGATGGTCTTACAATACAAATGAAGCGTTAAAAATATGTTTTGATAATTGAAATTGTCAAATATAAATATTTAAATATTTGTGTGATTTTTTAATACATTATTCATTAACAACTTTATGTGTATATCTTTCTTGTATGATTTTGACCTTTTCAAACGTTGTTTTAAAACTGCTTTTAATACATTACATTACACAATTATAACTACCTCTAGAGCTGAGCAAACTCGTAATGTAATAGCACATGATGGTTAAAAGCAAAATACATGAATTTGCTTCATTCTCCAGTCTGCGTAACCTGCAAGCCTATACATCAGATTCTTCCACAAACGCATGCCGTTGATCTTGCATCTACGACTATTCTTGTCCGTTTTGGTCCATGAAACGCTAGCAAACCCCGCTAATCAACAGTGTAGACAACGCAGACTGAAAACACAAGGATCAATGATCGTACATGTGCAACGGAGGTCAGAGATCGTTTTTTCCTGAAGACATAGCAGCAACGGTGGCCATCGGTTTGCCGCGAGAAGAGAACGATGAGGAAGAAAGAGGATGCACCCTTCGAGCGTAATTCATTGTCCTGGCTGTACAACGTACGTATTTCCCTGCAGAATGCGCATCGCGCATTATCCAGATAATGGCATTCGAGATGATCATCTCGCATGACCATGCATCGGTTGACCTTGCCGCTTTAAAATGACACGCGCGGGTCCAGCTATATCTCCATCTTATTTTAGATTCAATAAAGGATACATATTTCATTCTTTATCCGAAGGTCTTTCGTAATTCAAGGTTGCCCGGACGAGAGAGCGCTCGTGATACACCGCGCGTGAAAGATTCCCCCACAAACACGCAGATTTTTTGCGGGTACGCTTCTTGCTAGGATAATTTCTGGGAATTGTGCGGTGCGTTGGGTCTTTATTGGTAATTCGATAATAGCTGCCTATCTTAATCCCTTATTGAAAGGGTGAAGTTTTAGAAGTCAAAGGTAAAGCTTTATAAATCAGCGGAGGTAATTTATTTATGCTTTACAGGTTTCTGCCTTGAGACCATCTTCGGAAATTGAAAAGAATATTACATGTATAAGTGGGACACAATTAAGAATTTCTGGTTAGTTTCATATATGGGATTTGTTCCATTCATACATTTAATATTTATATTAATTAGTGAAAATTGTTTTGAACTAAAACGCAGGAACATTTAATTAAATTGCTAGCTATGACCTCTGAAAATGGTATATATTTTATTTAAAATACTCGCATATCGCATCATTCGAATATTACATCGAAAAATTCTATGTTAAAAACTATATAAATTAATTGTACGTTCTGCAAGCTTGGGACTTATTAATAATTTCAGTTTTAATTTCAGTTCTCTTCGATGAATAACGAAGTAAGCAATAAGCGTTGTACCGATAAACCACTCCGTACACGATTAAAACTTGATAAATGACCATTCAAGTGTTGGTAACAGCTTCAAGTATAGTGCACTTATTATAACAGCTGATTTACGAATATCATTGAATATGCTAGTAAATCTGGCAACTTTTATAAAGGCATTATGCTGTTAAAGAATCTTTTAGTACAAGCCTTTAACTTGCAAAACAACAAAAACAACACTCTTTTACAATGTCGCATATGAAAGCTTATCAATGGTTACATCAACCTCCTAAATAAGTGTCCATGGACTTTATCTTTACTCGTGTTGAATACTGTGCGACGTGAAAAAGATGGAATTTACTATTCAGTACCGTGCTCCATAACAACTTCATCCAGCGTCATGATAAGCTCAGCAGATATTTCGTTACATTTCGATTTTTTCCTGTGGAGATCAGATTGACTCCTATTAAGTCGCGTAACAAGTATTCCGCCCCGTCAGTCGCAGCTCAACAACTTGTTTCGGTCGCAAGTAATTGATCTTCGTTTTTCTCGTTTCAATTTAATCGAGAGTGGGTGCGCCAGGGAATGTATCAGTTTCCAGTCTCGCGTGTATTCGTTCCTGTAGATTCTAGGGCATATATCATGCTCAATGGGGAGTGCATACTTCATCCTCTGCTAAATGTCCTTTGTCGTTCCGCTTTATGAAAGTGAACGTATCTGGCTGCACGAGCACGGCGAAGGATTCCAATGTAAACTCTCGATTAAATTCAACGATTATATCTGAGAGGTTTGTAGTGACATGTATTGGTGCGTTTTCTTTCACTTGCAAAACTGTGAAAGATATATTTGTAATGGGTAATAATGCTTTTCTTTGTGTAATATGGGCCTCGTTGTTAAGGCTGATCTAAGAACCGAATGCCTTAGAGCAGGGCTTCTTAAACTATGGGTCTCGAGCCCAAATCGGGTTATTTAGCAAAATCTTGAGGTCGCGAGATTTTAATGTAAAATTTTTAGTATTCTCTTTTATTTATGTATTTGCTAAAAATACAGATTTTACGAAAAATAGGGTATATAACTTTTGTAACTATAATAAATACAATTTTACAACTATTTGTGCAATTTTTAATTTTACATTTTTGTATGTTTTTAAGGTAATTCTAAAACTATATTTTTTCATATGTATATATATTGTTACATAATCAATAAATCATCACAAAATATTTACGTATCTTTATTTTATATTTTTTGGGTCCCAAAAAAATGACAATCATAAATGGGATTGTGAATGAAAAAAGTTCAAGCCCTGCCTTAGAAGAAGGTATACAATATACATTCAAAAAAAGTCCCAACATTAGACAGTTTTCACAATTTACTACTTATAGACTTATTGGTAAATTTCAGTTTTGCTTTTTGATTCTAATTCATTCAGAAAGAAAAAAACTTTTTTCAGTTTACCATTCTAATAAAACATTCTTGCTCTTGCATCAAGCCTTACGAATGACTCCACCAACATCATAGGGAACCATTTCCAATTAAAAATATTTCCTTCAAATTCGTTTAACAATAACAATGTACAAACTTGTTATGTCCAAATTTATTAAATTCAACCATGCCAGGATTTCTCAAGAATATTCTACGTTAGGGTAATTCTGCGATACGTATTCCTTCGATAAATTCCGAAATGTAGTTTAAATACACTCGCCCTCAAAAAAATAGAGACACTTCTTCAAAACGTCATAACTATGGGAGTTTTCAACCGATTTTCGTGAAACTTCGTCAGGAGTAGTTTTGAAGTGTCCTCTGGGTGTGTGCAAAGTTGCATTGGCGAGCTTTAACAGTCCACGTTAAATTGGAGCCGGTCTGGTCTGACCACATACGCGTGCAGGCCCTCGCTCCACGTCTGAACGGCGGCTCCATCCGACCCACTTTCAATAACTCTTTCAAATCTACTCAGATTTGACAACGAAAGCGTGATTAAAAAAATCTGTTTTTTTGGGGATCTGTTAATAAAGCATTCGCGCGTCCGAATCCATGAACGGCGTTGACATGGGGTTACTCGTTCACCCTGCAGATGGGCCTGAAGTTGGAAGCGAGTTTTAAAAAAAATCGACGAAGGGGGTTGAAAATTTGAGAGCTGTTCCACCCCCTCCCCCAAGGGGTGCCTACGGTGTGCACGGTATGGGTGATGGGATTTTTTGGATCAGGGGAGTCCAGAGAATGCATTGAGTCTAAAATCGTGGATTTTAGAGGGGATGGGGGTTTGTGGGGGGGGGGGGGTGTCCGAGAGGGATTTCAAGGGGTGCATTTTGTAGAGGGCATCAAAGAGAGTCGCCCTAAAGGATTTTTTAATTTTTTTAACCCTTTCTATTACTCCTGGCACCTTCAGAAGTGACGTTTTTCGACGCGCCCCGCTTTAAGGGGGTAAATTAACCCCTTCTCATCAGGCCTCGCCAATGCAACTTTGCACACACCCAGAGGACACTTCAAAACTACTCCTGACGAAGTTTCACGAAAATCGGTTGAAAACTCCCATAGTTATGACGTTTTGAAGAAGTGTCCCTATTTTTTTGAGGGCGAGTGTAGTATCACTTCTATCGGCGCTGTCTGGTTTAAGGGACGTTTCTATATCTGCGTAACGTCGTCACAATGTCTTCGGCTATCTCTATTTTCAACTTCGTTCCAGATGTAACCAGGAGTTACATATTTTATGCCCTCGTGGTGTAAAAAGTCGGTAATTCAAGGCTACCACGCCAGAGAAAGAGAGATCGTAATGTCGAGTGTAGGTTGCGGGAATACGAAGGACCTTGGCACGAACATGATTCTTACAGTTTTCCATTTGCCGTATTGACACACCTACGTCCGCGTTACGTCCGCAACGGTAAGCGGCCGTTTAGATTCATATAATCGGATAACGTACGTTCGATAATAAAATATTATTTGACATGTCGGGGAAACGTCGAGGCATGCTCGCTGGCGACTGTATTTTATTTTCGTCCTGGCACTGCTGCACTTTGCATATGCTTTATCGAGTCACAAAGTGTTAAAGTGGGATTGCAACGTGCGCGTAAATAACTGAATCCGCGTATTCTATTAAAATATGCCTAACGGAAAGCCTATTCTCTCTATGGGCTGTGTATCGCCGTACTTCATTTATCTGTATTACAGTAACAGCGTTACAGATTATTGTTATGTAGTTTCACGTAATTCAATAAATCCACCGTTGAACACTATTCACGCGTTAGAAATACGTATTACGCTATTCCATTAGAGCCTTGGAGACTTTAACATTTAAAACAGAAAAGTGTTTGGGGTATAAGAAGACCAGAAGATTTATTGTAAGGTTGATGGTGATGAATACGAATGGAGGATTGTTAAATATTCTAAGGTATGTCAAGTTTCAGTATTCTATCGTCGCACTTTGTACTTCATATATTACAGTACCCTCAATGACATTTTAAAGGTCTAATTTTCATTGTAGGTTTAGTAATAAGTGTTAGAAAAATGGTGTTCATGCAAGATGTTAACAAAAAGGTAGGATGATTATCACGATCAATTTCTCGTGAAAAATGAAATCGTATAGTTTTGTATAATTTTGCAATTTGAAGCTTTGTTCTCTCGATATTAATTCTTAAAGTTTACCGATAGTATTCTTGGCACACACCATTTTTATTTCAGATTTTACTTCACAAGCCTCAGATTGCAAAATAGTAAAACATTTTTAAGTAAAGAAAACAAGTTTTTAGTAGTGTATACTTATATGTATGTGGGTTAAAAATGGCATTAAACACAATTAATTCATTTTCAAGAAATTCCGTTGATTCGATAGGGGTACCTTTAGAAATAATGATGTTGATATTTTCTTGAAGATAATTATTCTAAAGACCTACGATTTGAGACTAAACTTCAAAAATAAAATCAGTAAAATTGAACCAACAAAAATTATCCTTGAAGAAACTACGTGCACGCAGTTTTTAACAGATCCGTAAGGTCAGTAGATAGCTGAAAAAATGTTTTTTACTCCGTAAGATGCGTATAAATATTCTGTAAGAGGAAAAATTAGTACTTGCATTCGTTTTCTTGGAATTAATTTACAAAGAAAACTTTGCTTTAATAACGGCTTTCTAATCCCCCTATACTCGAGAAGTAGTCGTAACGAAACACAGCACTGTCCTTAGTCTGAACCAACAAACATTTATGCAAAATTGCATCACACTAAACATCTGAAGAGTTCACAATATTCCCCAGTCAGGAGTAATCTTTATATAACCAGAAATGCTCGAACGTGACGAGAATTTCAAATTATGAACTGTTCAGATGGTAAAGATCCTAACCCGTGTGAAGCTGGCCCCACCTATATGAAAAACTCAAAATTTTCTTTTTGTATACGTTTGCTCATCGTTTGCTTACGTTTGCTCAAGTGAAATTTTCGTTTGCCCCTCTTTAATTCAAAAGATACAGGCGATTCAAATTAGGTGGGGCCAGCTTCACACTTTGCAAAATTTTCAATCGCGTGTAGCTTTTGAACTAAAGAGGGGCAAACGAAAATTCCAATTGATGATTCCTGATGGAAACGATGAGCAAACGTATGCAAAAATAAAATTTTGAGTTTTTCATATAGGTGGGGCCAGCTTCACACGGGTAAGATCCTAGTAGGTAGAAGGTTCTATTATATTTTCTACAACGAGTATGCATCGCTGTTGGGTAGAAGACACGCCGATACACGCGGCGGTACGCGTAGAACAACAGGTACGAGCGTGCATTCGCACGCATCGATTCCATGTAAACGTGGACACGCGTGTATAGAGTGTCTTCTGTGATGACGTGCAGGAAGAAGTGACTCGCACACAAGCGCGTGGTCCGCTAGTCAAGATGGTCTTCAGGCAGATATAAAGATAATTGCATAATTTAGTGCGAGGCATTAAACATTCACTCGCTGAATTCTCTTCGATCAGTCGTCGCCTTTCCTTCATCTAAGCGCTTCCTTTCCATCCTCCTCATTCACCTCTTACTTTCATCATTCGTCCTACACATTCACGGTCTCTGGGTCCATGTTAGAGATGAGCAGGATTTTATTCGGATAATAGAAAACGAATAAAACTTCTAGTAATTTATTCCTGACATTTATTCAACAGAATAGTTAAATTATTATTTGTTCATTGTGAAATTTCTTTTATCGCATGGTATGTCACGAGAAAAGAATGCGAATGATTCGTTTTAATTTAAATGACATTTTGTATACTTGTAGGCCAGTAAAAACTAGTAGATACGTATCTGTTTATTTAGCTATGGTAACTCGAAATTGACTCTTTGAATGGTATAGAAACAGAATGAGGCAAGAATGCAGGATCAATATAAATTAAATGTTTGGCGATATAAATTATAATTTAATATATTTTCACGATTTACCTTAGAATTAAAGAAATTGATTCTCAACACGATTTTAAAAAACTCTCTGTGCGTGTCGTTACGTTTGGTTGGCTACTCTGTCCAGTGCTCGTAGGTGTCCACACTTATACAGCCGCACCAGTCTGACTCGACACCCACATGCGTGAGTTAACGACCAATGCGAGGAAACGCCGAGGAGATTATGCCCGCGCGTCTATGAGAAAGCGCACGGAATATCCGTTCGTAGGAGAAGATAAGGGCGGAGAGGTGAAACGAGCGACAGGGGACGAAAGAGAGGCCGCAAAAGGGGGACGAAGAGAACGCTAGGGCTATATGCAAGTACTAAGTGAGTTATGGCGCGAGGGCAGATATATCAACTCCTTCATTTCCGCCGCAGACTCGACCGGGTATCCCGGCTGGGTTCCTCGGGAATGGCAATCCTCGTCTCGCAAGCCGTCGATCTCCAGACGCCGCGTGCAGTTTCGGGGGTGATTCACGCTTTTTGCGGAGGGCGCTGAATGGCCCAAGGAAATAGACCGTTCGGCGAAGATAATGCTTTACCCTCGCATACTGTCGAGGTTACGATGCTTAGAGCGTGGTAACTCGATAGAATACCGCTGTTGGTCTTAACCTGCTAACCCCTTATCCCCTTGTTGCATGTATTTTAATTTATCCTCCGGAAGAGAAACTATTTCTTGGTGATTTACAGTAGCGGATAAAATATTAAGACGGAAAGAAAGAAAGAAGGAAATTGTTTATATTTTTTAAACCTTGACTCATCTGTACTTATGTAGTTTTAGCTATGCCCGACGAAAGCTTGCATGATTGATGTAATCACACAGTTTACAGTTAACGTGCAGTCTATGGCCTGAATGATTTACAGACGTAGAACGAGCGATGACGTTCAAGGTACGGAACGCGAAAGTCAGTTCGATAGCCTAATTTATCCACATCTCGAAACTTCAACTAGCGTTGACAGAACTTAAAAAGTCTTGACACGAAAGTCAATGTAGTTCTAGTAGCCTCAGGTCTGAATATCGAGGCATTAAATACATAAATAATTAGAAAAGTCCCGATCTCTCGAGGACATACTTGGAAAGCTGAAACAGAGGAGTGACGCCACATTAAGAACAAGGATATTCTGGGCGATTTCTTTAATTTTGCAGACTACCTTAATTGTGGAACTGTTTCGCGATTTATCAGTCTAATTGTACGCTTGATTGAAATTTAGTATTCTCGTGAAGACACAATACGTCCATTGCAATGGAGAATCGAGGAGAGGTTCCCAAGGCTCTGAAACTTAAATAGAATTTTTGTGTAGTTACATTCAGAAATTAGTAAACTAAAACTACTATCAATTAAAATTAAAATAAGAGGGTATTACATCGGTTAAGCTATATTATTAGTTTAGTATATACTATTACTATCCTATACAGGGTGTCCCAAAAATGTTAGAGATCCTTAAAAGAGGTGGTTCGGGGAGTGATTTGAAACAATTTTTCCTTAGCGAAAATGTTGTTCGAGGCTTCGTTAAGGAGATATTGACAGAAAACCCTTACCAATCAGAGCGCGAGTATGCCGGTGGAACGCCCACAGTAGTATAAGCTAGCCCTAGGTGGCCGCGCTCGTACATGTCGGCAATCGATATTAAATTGAAACGTTTCGATAGATCGTTGCGAGGAGTCGAGTTAGATAAATCGAGAAACAAGGGAAGAAGCGAAGTGAACGGAGATGAGAAGAAAACAAGGGAGATAAGAAAACGTAAAATCGAGAAAAGCATTAATATAAGCGAATTATTTGTATTTAATTAATCTTTACGAAGTATAATTACGATATATAAGCGAATTAACTGTATTCAATTACTCTTTACGAAATACACTACCACGGGCGTTCCAGCGGCATACCCGCGGCCACCTAGGGCCTATACTACTGCGGGCGCTCCACCGGCCACCTTGGGCCTACACTACTGCAGGCGCTCCACGGGCATACTCGCGATAGCGTACGAGCGCGGCCGCACAGTGGTCCGGATCCAGAATTTCAGTGACATTTTCACAAAAAAATCAACTTTTTCATTATGCAATTGATTATGATTATATCGCTGTTTAAATGTCTATTAATCTCGATAATCAACAAATTAATGAAATCCAACAAAAATTTTTATTGATACGAAGCCTCAAAGTTGAACAAATTAGGACTACCACTTTTCAACCCATTAAAATGCTGATCTTCTTCGAGATGTCTTGAGGACTGTGTTTGATATTTTCATTTGTTTTTTTTTTTTTTTAACAGAATGAGAATTCTGTGACAATAAAAAAAAACTTATTTTAATTAACAATTATCATGCGCAATATGTTTAAAAAATAATACTGAATGAAATGTAAAAAAATCTAACTCTTTAACTCTTTTCGTTAAATCTACTTGTAACCTAACGTCCATTTTACTCCAAGTTTCATATCGATATCTCTTGTGGTTTAAAAGTTATACCAAAATGTCACTGAATTTCTCGATCCGGACCACTGTGGGCCGCCTAGGGCGTAGCCTATACTACTGCGGCCGCTCCACCGTCATACTCGCGCACTGATTGATCGGGCTTTTCTATCAATATCTCCTTAACGAAGCTCGGACAACATTTTCGCAAAGGAAAAGTTGTTTCAAATCACCCTACGAATAACCCCTTTGAAGGACCTCCAACATTTTTCGGATACCCTGTATATCGACCCGGGCACGGCGTGACCTTTCGCGGGGCCGGGTTCAAAAATTTTGCGGAGCCTGAATTCACATTCAAATCTTACACTTAAATTTTACAAAAACGAATTATTTATTTACAAACGCTGTTACATATTAGGTACAGGTCGTTTCTTTTACATTAAATTGAAACAAATTTTTGATAAATTTCTATTTTTAAGCAATTATGTAATTGTCCTCGTTATCAACAGCCACCTAGTGTGCAAATTTTCAATGATCGATCAAAATCAACGAGATGTTGAGTGATAAACACGGATTTAAAATTGCAAAAACGACATTACTTTCCAGTCTACCTAATATTATATAATATTTGTTATAACCCATGAATATTAGATAATAATACGTTGATGACTTTTGTCACTCCTCTAAACTGAATCATCGCTACTAAAAAAATGTCTTGCATCTGTTAATGGTATCATCATTCTGTAAAAGGTTCATCAAAATCGGTGCCTTTTAATTGGGTAATTTTCGTAGACCGCGGGGCCTCTCAAAAGGCCGCGCCGTGCCGGGTTCCGAAAACGCGCTGTATCGATCTTACTTCAGATTTTCTGCAATACCAGCGCTTGTCAATCTTATAAAAATGAGGAAGAAGTTATGCATTGGGAGTTTAAACCATCCAAGCGTCCTTAACAAGACACTCGTTAACAGTTTAAGGGAATCGTATTACGGATTCTGCCTTCAGAGTGTATAAAAGTAGTATGTATAAAATCCATCATTTTTGCACGATTTTTCTCTCACATTCCATCTATTCAATCCTGCTAAGATCCGAGGCGCAAGAAAATAAGCGAGGAAATTGAGGAGATTGGATGTAATCTGATGGTACCCATCGATAAGAAGCCAAGTTTCCAGTGTGTTAGATAGTTTAACGGTAATACATTACAAAACTGCACGGCTTCTTTAGCGATTTACTCGCCAATGGGTTCCGTTGAAACGATTTGTGAAGAAAAAATGCCGACGGGAAGTATCCGTAGTAACCATTAGTCACCGCGAGAACGAGTTGGCTCGCAAAAACCTCGGGACATAGTCATCAGCGTAAAATACATAGTTGTGAAACGTTCAGTTAGTTTCTGTCATTTGTGCGTTGAATGCCACACTTACTCCGTTTATTTCCTCGTTTAACGCAAAGCGAAATTTACGGCGTAAGAAATGTATATTTTATTCAATTTAGATATCGCATTCGATTGATATTACCATGAGACAACTGAGTCATTTTAATGAACACGGATACACGGTCTCTGGTATCCATTTATATGCAGGTTATTGCCAATGAATATCTACTAGAATGTATCATAAAAAATGTTGCTTTTGCATCCGATTTCTTGTCATAAAATTCCTTGATGATAATATGAGAAATCTATAATTGCTTAGTAGGATGTTGTAACGCTTGTCAAGTAATTTGTTTAATGATCTGCGGTCTGTGTTCAATAATTTACCGTGATTTTATTCGACATCAAGTGTCTGCATGAAAATGTAACATTTTTCATGCAGCACTTTACTATATTATAATGATAAATAGTATGAAGTTGTAACTGCTGGTTTCTACGACTTGTACAGGATGGGACATTTAAAACAGGCCACCTGAATAATTCGCTTACTTTTAGCGAAAGAAAAAAAGGGTCGAACAAGAGTTGTTTGATTTCGAGGGGCACGAACGTGGTGCCAATAACTTTTTTATCGGTGGAGGCGGAGTGACGATACGAAAGTCGACTCTGCGTTTTTAAATAGATTCATACAGTTTCTAATGACCTATAGTTGAAGGTCATTCAAGGTTACTAAGGCTGACTGTAATAGAAAATAAATTGTTTAATGAAATATCTGAGGAATGCTTTGGTACAATTTATTTTCTATTACAGCCAGGCTTTGTAACCTTGAATACCCTTCAACTATAGGCCATTGTATTCGTCATGAAATGTTCTATCAGAATGTGTATGAAAAACTATGATTCTATTTAAAAAAGCAGAGTGGACCTTCATATCTCCTCTACGGATACAACAATAAAAAAGTTATTATATAAAATCTACCGAATACGTATTAGTTTCAATCTGTTCTTATAACAATCAAGTTTACGAATTTTTAATCAAATTAAAAATACTTATTGTTAAATATAGATTCCCACATAATATATCCAAAGAAATTGAATATTTTTCACTGAACAAAGTAGAAATTTTCACAATAGGTCTCTCAATTGAGTCATACTTAAAAACTAAAATTTCCCTATCTAGTTTTCTCCAGATCAATAATTTTAGCCGTGTAAGCTTCATGCATACACAAATACTGAACACATAGCCAAGTGGTCGGTATCCTATGAAACCCTCTGGAACGGTGTGAACGATTTCCACGCGCTGGTCTTCATCGTTTCACGCTTGGGGCTGATTGACTTTTTGTCATGCCGGAAATGACTGCCTTGATCTAACGTCTCGCGAAATGGTATCGCCGGTGTGGAAATTACGCAACGGGCAGATCATGTGTAATTGTACCGTGGCGGGCGATTCAGGCCACGGAAGATCTCGTCCAGTTGCCACAGAGGCTGAGATATACGGATGTAAATCAAGGAAAACTGGTCTCTCTGCACGGCGGCGTTGCGGGACTGGAAAGCTGGTAGGGGTGCGTCACGATGCTCGAGGGTAAACGATCCCAGCGGAAACGTTATCACGATCTAAACAAATTGCAACAGGATGCTCGGGCCATGATCACATCGAGGCGTCAAAATTAATGTCGGTGGGCTTATGTCTGGAATTCCAACTATTTCCACCAATTTCTTCGAAGTAAAAAATTAACTCTCGCTCATGTGATCTGACGAGACCTGAGATGACCAAAATTTGCATCGAATAATAGATGACGAATAGGAACGCTATGTATCGGTTTAGTTACAACTCGTATTCGACGAAGCATTTCTTTATATAAGTTAGTAGTTACCTTTACAAACCTTTCAAAGGCACTATAAAATGAAAAAATGTCGTTACACGAGATATATAACTATTTTTTATGTTTATTGTAATTCATTCAAAATTAAATTATTTTATTAATTTTCATCGAGAGAATTGTTAACTCTTCGAATACAAAAATTTGTTTAAATAGAACTTTTTAGTAAATTAAAACTTCAAACCATGTATTTGCCGCTGCAATAAGTACCTTTGAAATGAAAAAATATACATGTCTAATTGAGTAACCTCCTCCTTTTCGAAATCGGTAAAAAACAAGGTGATCCTGTGAGTGTTGGTATGCATTGCAAACTCCAATATTGATTTATTGATTAATATTGCCTTGGCATTTACTTTTTAGTAAATAAATAAAACAGTTTATCAATATTACAAGAAACACGTCGTTAATTACCAAAAGAACGAATTATGTTTTGTAAATCGTGCAGGTAAACAATATCTAAATACATTTATTACTAAGGTGGATATGTGTAGATTCATATACATATATAATTATAGTGTAAAGTAAATAATCTTGAATATTTCATCAATAGTTATAAAAACGAACTACATATTACAACCTGTCTGATCAGAACGGTTAGAACGTATAAAATATTAATTTAATAGTACAAGTATATGAGGTGATGTGCCCGTGTGAACTGACAGAAGGTGATTGACGTGTGACAATCGTGATGAAAGTCCATTAGGGAATTTAATCATAATTCTGCAACCAATGAGTTCGTTACGTATCGTTTATATTTTTATATTCTATTTTGTTGAGCTTTATATTTATATTCATTTTGGTTTCGAGTGGCGTTTAATATCCTGTACCCATAATCAGTCCTACATTAATGTCACGTGAAAGTATAGCATTCCATTTTAAAAAAGAACGCAACAATTCTAATCTTACAATTCTACTGATAAATAGCGAAAATAAATTTCTCGTTATCTAAACAAATTGCAACAAGATGGGCACACCTTCGAGCGCTTCGAGGCGTAAAAACTAATGTCGGTGGATCTTCGTTTGGAATTCCGATAATTTTCAAGAATTTCTTTGCGTTAAGAAATTAGCCTGGTGTTCCGCAGTGTAGCCAGCGAGTAAGATTCACAAAGCAGGTGGGCGCCGCTTGTCTTCGATCTTTATTCGAGTGCTTCGTCGAACAGAATTCCAGAGCTTCCGGTGGTCCAACGAGCCCAAAATTAATGCGCGGTTTCCGTCAGTAACCGCTCTCGCGAGGACTGGACAATCCCACCGAGCCCAGTGGCCGCATTCTCGGAATGGAGAATATAATTTTCGTGGCGAGAGATCGCTTCCTCGAAAACGAGCGCATCCTAGCCAGCCCGGTATTAACGATGGCTTCGGCGACCATTTGTGACGCGCGCTTGCCTGCGCGCGCAGCCATGACCGATCTTAAGCTGAAGAACATTTGTGGCAATGCTAATTTTATTTTTCACACTCCCAACGAGTGGATATATGGTCCCGTCGTATTTAAAAATTTGCATAATGGCTCCTTGACATGTTTATGTACACACGTCTCGGAGTCTCCTCTTTTGCTTCCTCGTCCCCTCGCGGCCGCTGCTTTTCCTCTTTGGCGTGCGCGTCTACCTACGTAAAGGTGCTGGGTCCAGCGGACTGTGAAAGACGAAATATAACGCGATGGCGACCAGTCGCCGTGGTAAGTCTCCGCGAGGTCGAGCACCAGGGATTAAAAATCCGTCCATTGTACCGGAGAACCATAAATACGCGATTTGTCCGGGACAGACCGCACGACGGGGTTAATGTCGTCCTCCGCATCGGCTTGGTCTCTCAGTTGCTCTTTGCCCACGATCTCGCGCTCTCCTGGTCTCTGGACATCCCTGGAACTCTGGGCCACCTCTAAGCCGAAGCTTAAACCTCCGAATGGTCGGCTCTTAAAGCTTAATCGTCCGCCAATAGGGTTTTCGGCTGTGGCACGTTCGCACTGACCGTTCGAAAACGGATGTGGTCGTTGCGTCTACCGTGTCCTCCACGGGGATCGTAGGTCACCCTCTATTGAGAACTTTTAAATTTTCACTGGCTCTGTGTGTATAGATAGTTAACGTGGAATAGAAGATCGATACGATAAACAGGTACGAACGATGCGGCCTGGCGTTGGCATTTGAGGTAAAATGGTAATTCGGCCTGGATTAGAACTGATGAACTTTAGACAACAGTCTATTCTATATTAACTTCTTTCGCTGTAATTATACAGGATGTTCGGTAACTGCTGGTACAAGCGAAAAAAGGGTGTTTCTACATGAAAAAATAAGTCGAAAATATAGAAAAACATTTTTCGTGTGAGGCTTTGTTTTCGAGAAAATCGGCTTTGAATATTCGCCAAGTATGGGTGCACTTGGTCATATCCCGTTATAACGAATCTCGCTGCAGATGATTATCGTGATGGTTATTATCCCAGATTAAGTTTGTTTTTATCGTAACGGAAAATTAGAAACACGTAATAACGCCCCTAACGAAAGTATCACGTCCATATATTCCCGATTGCTGTATGTAGACTGATAGATACTGATAGTGTTTAGCGATAAAATCGGATAGTAAGGTAATAGGTAAGAAAACATTTCCGTGCCATCGGAAGTGTTTATCAACATAATTTCAATCCAGACAATGATCTACAGTGAGATCTGTTATAACGGGACACGATCAAGTGCAACCGTACGCGGCGAAAATGCAAAGTCGATTTTCTCGAAAACAAAGCCTTAGATGAAAAATTTTAAGTACTGAAAAGTACTTTTTTCGATACATAAAGTATTTTGTACACATGCTGAAAATAATCACACTGGAAAGAATAATATTTCGATATCGATTGGGTTAAATATTTTAACCTGATTGTCCATAGATTTCGATAACAACTTAACTGCTAAAGACTTAAACGCTATTGGTAACCAGCACTCGAAACCCCTATTACATTCATCGCGATAAACTGAAAGCGTAAGTCACAAACGTCGTGATCAAAGCTA
Organism: Hylaeus volcanicus; assembly: GCF_026283585.1. NCBI lineage: Eukaryota > Metazoa > Arthropoda > Insecta > Hymenoptera > Colletidae > Hylaeus > Hylaeus volcanicus. The sequence goes on from NC_071976.1 coordinate 15,962,262, forward strand.
TCGAACGATCGATGAGGATTTCGGAAGTCCTCGAAAATTACCTTCGCTTTCCGTACAAATGATCGTTCGGTCTCGAGCACTATTCGAACAGTTGATACGAACCCAAGTACAAACCTCCGTCGCATCGATGACGCGCTTTGGGTAATCCGTTCACGGAAGTGATATCCAATCAAAGTGCTCGTTACTTCAACTCGTGGATTACGGATCGCCCAGTCAGACGATGAATCCCGATCTGGATCGAGGCTGGTCGAGTCACAATCGATCGATCACGCGCGGGCGCCACGGACGATCTAGGCTCATCGATTTCGCGCGGACGATTTCTTGGACGTAGGCGTTCCGCGTGGCCTGCAGGCACGCAATTTACAAGTTAAGCGTTTCCACTCGCGCTGCGCTCCAGAAGAGATGATTTGCGCAATGGAAACGAAACACGACGCCAAGGTTTCGTGCAAGTCACTTTGAACCCACACACCCGTGCGTTCAGGACGATCCTGGACCGATGCGTGTGACTGATGATCACCGCAGAGCCCACGATTTAATTTCACGGATATACAGCCACGGAATGGCTTCGTCTCGCGTTGCGGGCGGGTGTTGATCGATTTCTCGATCATCGATACCTTTCTGCCAACTGACTCGGACTTGAACACCGCGGCGAGCTTTCTAGCCCTCGCTTTCTTCCTCTTGGATAACAATTATCTCCCGAGATGATGGATCTCGAGGAATTCGAAATTAACCCGTTGGATTAACAATACTCTAAGCGTGTGCACAATTACCATTTCTTCCGCGACGATGTGCACAATTTATACAGGTGCAAACACTTCTAAAAACCAAATACAACAATCTAGAGGTATGCGTATTCTTGAAATGGACCGGTGATCGACGAAGAAGATCTAGGGTGTACAGTATTTACTATGTTATAAGAAGAATTTGAGAGTCAAGGTTAGGGATACTAAAAGTAATAGTTATCTAATTTGATGCTGTAAGCAGCGTGACACTCAATTTATACGGATTACATGAATGTCTTAAACGAGACGTTCTCACTACATTTTGATACCTTCAAATTTATTTTATCCGGATTAAGCCTTCCGGCTAATCATTGAATTGGCAGAGATCAGTTTGTAACATTTGAGAGTGTCGTAGCTATTTAGTGTTTTGTAGATTTAACGATCATCTGCAGCAAGTAGTTACAAATTCACACAATATCGAAGAGTGGGTTTCTCTTGGAGAGTACTCGTGATAACTGCAATGAGAATTGAATTGAAATTTTAAATCTTGATAACTTGAATCCTATTAGGTATAGCATTTTATTTGTCGCGAAATTAATATTGAGTTCAACTATCCCAAATACTTCAAAAAAAAAGTATCGGCTTACATATTTGAATCGAGCAAATTAAAAACATAAATACATTGAAAACTAGTCTAGTAACAGTCAATCTCGTATCAATGCACGCTGTTAGATACATATGTATCTACTGAGTTTTTCTCTGACAGTTCTCTATCAAAACTCGATCCTGGTAGTCAATATCTCCTGATCTATACACAATGGATCCTCACTTCGATCCATTTTTTTCAGCAAAAATGAAAAACTCCACACTGAATACGATGCTATAAGGCTACACGCTATAAAATAAGCGTGTGAAATGTTATCTTCTTGCAGCTTTAAGCAATACGACTCCTCGAATTCGGTTCGCAAAAAGACTAAGACACCAAAGAATCTCGACTTTCAGGAAGTCGAATACCATCATGCACACGTGTATTCGTGCACGCACTCGATGCCAAAGCCAAGATGCATTCGGAGAGATGAGGGGAAAAAAGATCGTCTAGATTCGGCTGGTCAACGCTTCAGGCGCACCACGCCCTGCGTACGCGCGTCAATGCGGCGTGTATACTTATTCATAATGCGCACGCCAGCAAAGATAAGGGGTTGCGGGTGGAAGTAAGAGGGTGGGCGACGCGGGAACGCGTATACGCGCGTGTTCGGTGCGAGCTTCACTCCCCCGCCTCGATAGCGCGTTCCTCCACTCCACACACATATAATTAAGAGCCCTAAATCGCGCGAGATCGAGGCTCGAAGGGCGTGTCCACTCTGGCTCGGCCACCTATCCATCCCGGCCGCGGTATCGGATGCCCATCCGTTGTTTTCTCCGATGCTCAAGCTCTCGAATTTACACCCAGCGTAGTTTATTGGGGATTCTTCTCGCGAACCAGCGAATTAATCGATTAACCGCAATTCTGAGCCAAATGAGAACAATACCGATGTCCAAAGTGAGACTCTTGGTCGGAGGATGGCTGATTCGACAGTTACTTTCAGGATTCTGTGCTGGGGGCTTGAGACATTTGAAGGAGATATTATTTTTAAAGGGGTCCTGTTGGTTTCTAAAATTTGTATATACTTTAGGTGTCCAAGTTGGCATTGACATTAAGTATAGCTCAACAACGCGTCGATAAGATTCATAAGATAAGGATCAATGAATTTGCTAACTATATTAAAATATACACTGATGGCTCCTGCTCTGATTTAGGCAATGGTTGTTCCGTTATATACGGTAATAAAACTTTCAAATACAGTCTAGACGAAATAAACTCCATCTTTTTTTTGCGAGGCGTATGACATAAGATCAACCCTTCAAATCATGCAAACTGACAACGCAACCAAATTTATTCTACTCACTGAATCTAGAAGCATAATAGACAGTATAATACACCGATCAACAACCGAACCTATCATTCAAGATATTTTAAACAGAATCTCATATGTGATGGAAGCTGGTAAGGAGGTGATATTCGCGTGGATTCCATCTCATGTGGGCATCTCAGGCAACGAAACCGCAGACAAAACAGACAAATCTTTCGCAAGTATGCGCAATAAAACCACCCTAACGTCTCACAATGACTTCAAAAAATATCTTATGAAAAAAATGATTGGTGAATGGAACTCCTATTGGAAAGCTCATGCCTCCTCAAAAAATCTCTCTGTTCGAAGTGACGTGTACGAAACCTCCTTTGCAATGGAACGTAACAGGCGCAACCAAACAATATTAACCCGTTTAAGAATTGGACACACAAGATTGGCCCATGGCCATCTGATGACAAGAGATCCTCCAAAGAAATGCAACCTCTGTGATACAAACTTATCAGTTCAGCATATGATTGAAGTCTGTCCAAAGTTTAATATTGTAAGGGATAAACACAACATACCACGTAATATTAAAAAAGCTCTCAATGATAAAGAACATTTAACGGATGTGATTTCGTTTATCAACGATTTACACCTCAGCAACCTTATATAAAGAACAAATCACTCAGTAGTCGCTAATGACTTGTGGAATTGATGCGACTAAAAATAAACGTAATAAAAAAAAAAAAAAAGATTCAGAAGATACTGGTTTGGATATAGAAGTGCGAGTATCGAGAATGAAACTATAGCTCAGGTAAAGAGTGTCATTTTGTTACTGTTTTAGAGTGAAAATAATACCAGATTATTAAACTGTTTCTCGGACACATAGCATATCTAGCGGTGTTATCTTCTTATTTGTAAAAAAGAGCTTGTCGTTTTGTAAAATACTTACTTTTAAAGTAAATATTTTATTAAGAATAATTCGATTCGAAGAATAATTAGTAAGACCTTTAAGATACTAGCTTCGATAAATGGTATTGATAAATGAGTAACAGCGATGAAACCAGGTGATTAGATTATCGTTCAGACCAGTAGCTTACCTACCAAGTGTCATCTATTACTGTTTAAACATGGAAAGGACCAGTTCTGAATTGGGTCCAAGATCGAGTTTAACTTGTTGAGTTGTACGAAATGATCTTTTCTCAAAATTGATGATTATTATCCATAAAAGAGTAATGATACTTGATTAGATCTTAACCAGATTAAAAAATGCTGTAGTAAAACGTGGAATATGCCGTAGTAAGAACATATAAAATATGCAGTGATATACCCTTTTTATATATAAGGGTTAATACAGAAACATTTGTTTTCGTGTCTTCATCACCTCTAAGAAACTAAACTTCAATAATGAATCACTACTCGTCCAATCGTAATCTTCAATTACATAAATTACATTCCATTATTTTATCTATGTACCTATGAATGAATAAATACTCGTACTGAACAATAAGTGGCTGAACCTACGGAACAGTTGTATATCTCTGTGAGAAAGCGCCATAAAATTCATTATGCATTAGAGGGGTACACTCCACCAAAGCTATCAAAGATGCACCATATTCCACCCGGTCCCATAAATATAAAAACAATTGTGCTCCTATCTGCTTCATCCTTTACCATGACAATTCCAAGTCTTCAAAACGCGTGTAAACGGAGGGATTCGATAGCATTGGTTCCAGAGGAGAAAAAGGAGGGTTAAAAGTGAAGTCCCGGGCGATGTAATCCAGTTCGCGAGCATCATCTCCACCGAAAGGGGAGAGTGTCGAAGTTTTATCGGGAGGTGGGTACGAGCGGGCAAGTGCGAGGAACGAGAGAAACGGCCCCGATTGATTTATAATGCGAAATGGATTTTGCGAGGAGGAGGCAACGACAGGCAGCGTTGGGCTCGATTAATCTTGAATTTATAGCCGCAATTATCTGTCTACGAATATCCGAGGGATACCGAGAAGCGAGAGGGAATCATCGCTGGTAGAAAAAGGAACCGCGAAAAAAGCAATCGGGGACGAACGATTTATCGCGCTTTAAACTATTTCATTCACCCGATCTCGGAATGGCAAACACGGATCCGGTGCACAAGCAACCCCTCGCTACGAGGTTACATTGAAAATTAATAAACGTAACGCGCCAGATTTATCGACCGTTCGATCCGAAGAGACTAGTGGAGACCGACTGGTCGAAGCAGTCTTTCAGACGACCAAAGGGACTCCTAGAAGTCGGGGAACCAGTGAAACGGAATCGAAGCGTGTCCGATTGGTAATTACCCGCGTGTAACTGCTCCCATCGAGGAAACAATCAATCTTCTCTCGTATCTCACGCGATTAGGTCTTGTCCTGCTGATAATCTGGCGCAGGGGCTCTTTCGTCTAACGAGTCTTCAGAGAATGGAGAGGTGGGCTTGGATTGTATCGTTTGGCAGAGTAATTATTTAGTTTACGCAGGTGCTCTGGTCAATCCTCAAATTGATGGTAGCTACCGGCTGGTTCAATTTGACTGGAACTAATCTCTTTTAACATAATTTATTTTCAAGCTATGGTAACAAAATTGCGATCATACAATTTTAATACATATTCTAATATAGGAATATCTTTTAATAATTTTTTGTGTTCATGCATTCTTAGGAACACGTAATGGAAACCACAATGTACAACTGTTTGTCATTATGTGAACACACTGTTGTAATAAAGAACACAGTTGTTAAACAAAGAAAAAAAAGGAAAAAATATCCGAAGTTACAATGAGAGAATATGGAAAACATAATATAATCGATAGAAGATGGTTTCGTAACTCACAATGTATCATAGTCTAGACTTAAAGTAAAATATATGCATTAAATGAGTGAAGGAGTTAAATTTTCAATATGCTTTGTAACTACATTGAGGTAAACAATGTTTCGGATAGAATAGTCGAACCAACTGTAATTTATTTTACACCAATTCGCTACTAACAATAAGTGAACTCGAGCAAGCGCTCTAATTCAATCCTTGAACTAATGGAACTGGATAGTCTACTTTGACTGGTATTAAATTTTCAATAAACTTCCTAACTGTGTCGGGATAAACAGAGATCCGACTCTCGAACGAGAACTGTATCGATCGCTACTGCAGTCGAACTCTCAGTACGTAATGATTCGTTACTGTAATTGATGAATTGGAAAATCGACTGTAATTGATGAGTTGGAAAAACGAAGAAAAAGAGGGCGAATGTAAGGGATCTGTATTCCTTATTCGAAAATGGATCAAAAATGTAGAATAACATTTTTCACAGGAGAATTCTTTTTCAAGATAATCTATTTCATAGATATGCACGACGTGCAGCAATTTAAGTACAATTTTTCACTATGCTCGCATACAAAATATAAAGATAATCTTTTATAAGCAAATATTTCTTTTGCAATCTAAAAGATTGAAAATATTTTGTGATTTAAAAAATAAATGTTCAAGTCCGAAGTCCACAAGTTTGAGAATTAGATATGCACATGCCCCGAATATCTTTAAAATCGATTATCTCAAAAGCAGAGCCTCATATAAAATAATTTTATTCTACATTTTTTACTTATTTTTATACGACAAATCATTTGCCTTTCCTGTATGTCATAGAAATAAAATTATTGCATAGAATACTGCTTAGTATTCTACAATTCATAAATCTAAATCTTATAATTTAATGCTATTTATCTGCAATGCCTAATCAGATTCACTTATTAATACGTTTGAACAAGGCACCAACAAGTGCAACCGAGAATATACTGAAGATTGATTAGAACCAGGAATTAATTAAAGAAGATACGTTGTGCTGGTACAAAAATACTTGCTACCAGATAAAACTTGAAGATTGCCTGTGACTAGATCCTCCTAATAGACAAAGAACCTTAACTCTTCGTGTTACATTGTGCACTAATTTAATTTCTCAGCGAGCAGAGCATAACTGCACATTTTTGTAACTAATATGATTGATTGACTGTTTCGATCATCTTTTAGGAACACCAAAGATGAAGCCATCCACGAATTCCAATACCGACCGCTTCCAGGGGTACGTGTAGAGCCTCGCAAGCGCTCCAGAATTTCGTAAGCTATTTCGTAATGTTATACTTCTGCAATCCAAGGATCTGTCAAACGGATGACTGTCAGGATACACTTTCACTTAGGCGATTAGACAGATTCCCTCAAGAACGCTGAGGCGCTTAATGTTCACGGGCAACAATTTGAAATCTACAAGAGAGCATTTACTCGCTTGCATGGGAATTGTGCCGAGGTGTAATCGTAAAATTAGCATAACTCCCCCTCGATCTCATTGGCTATTCGGTCACCAGTCGGTGAGAACCCAGCACGCCATTCTTAAGAGACGAGACTTTACAATACTCTGATATAATTATCCTAGACCAGGAGTGCTACGAAGGCCCATGTTCAAACGATTTCAAGACAATGTGATTCATCCCTGTTCGCCATGGATGACGCTATCGCGACTAGATGGATCTGGCACTCCTCTTCTTATTTCAAATTTAATTCGACGTAATTTATCATTATTCGAGATTGCAGCGTTGACATATACAACACATGCAGCACAATACCTATTGATTTAGGCGATATACAGCCGAAAACAGTTCGACCTATTTTGTTATTTGTTTAGTAAAAATTATAACCTGGTTTAAAAAATAAAATGACTTTCATACCGAATGCATGGACAATTATTTAGATAACTGTTTCATTGAATAAACATAGCAAATGAATTGCTATATGGTGTTTCTATTTGTTACTTGCTATTCCAATAAAATCTTGTGTATATCTGTGAGAAAGTAGAGTTCTGCGTGTAATGAAGCGTGGAGGAGTTATGTACTGCGATTTCTTCAAACCTAATCAGACTATACTATATAAAAATGTTCCTCAGGCTTCGAAAATGTTTCAATTATAATTGCAAATCAGGCGTAAAATCGAACTATAATATTTCAAACCAAACTTTAATACAAATTCACACTTTTGAAATTCGATAATTACAGAAGTGGTGTAAATCAATTTGTTTGATCACCAAAATTTGCACATATGTTTATATTCTTTTAACATCAGATAAATTTTCTTTTAGGCGATCACCAAAAAAATACAAGTGACCAATTACTGTTCATGAATATTTTAAGACGAATTAAAATGCAAAATCGCATATGCCTCGATATAGGTTCATTGGTATTAGTTCGTATTACTGATCGAAAAAATTCTATACACTATAATAAAATTAATTTGTTATAGATGTTCGAGAGAGGTTTTACTTCAAATAATTGAAATTCGTTACTTTTGCGAACGGGAGAAAAATTTCGTTCAGTCGTAAATCAACTCAAAGTCTCGCAATAAATAAATTATACCTCAACAAAAATTTATATTAAGTTTAATCCCCGCAAACATTGCAAACTTAGCAGGTGACTCAATAATTTCAAAGCACTCCAAAGTCGCGAGGAATGTCTGCGAACTTTCTCGGCCGACGCTCGCGATTCATTACCCTCGTGCAATATTTCGTTTCATTCCGAGTCGTGCGTTCCGTGGAATATGACCGGGTTCTCGGTTCCGTCTCGATACCAGAACATCGATCATAGGCCGCATTGCAGTCCGGGAATCCAACACGATCCACGCTCATTCCGGTTCAGTCGCGAATCGGCGTCGTAACTTGCGGCGCGCGAGTTAAATTCGTTTGCGCCGATCGCTCGCATGGCTCGCGAGCGTTAAGCGCAAATTAAGTCAGGTGCCGTGATAAATTTCATTAGCGTGGCTGTTGTGTGACGTGGTAACTAGAGCTCCGATGGTTGGGCATCTGAAAAACACCGCGGCTCCTCAAAGAGTCGCTTATTTGCCCTTACCACGCGTAAAATAACGCCTCGATACGGCGATTGCGGCGAGAAATCGCGAGCATCGTTCCAACGAACGACATGGAAACGTTTTTAGCAGCTGCTTCTTCACGGTGTCCCAGGGATGATTACTTTCGTTTGTTCGAGTACGTTGTAACTCGAAAAGGTAACTGAATCCTCGAGCGTAATTTCGCTACGCCACGCGAATAAATCTGCTCTGTCGTTGAAGCAGCGTCACTGCACTTTATTAAGGTAACATTTGGCAAATGTGAATAACAGCGAAACGCTTAACCTTAACTCATGAATATATGGGAGAGTGTTTGCACATGGTCTCCATAAGGTTTCTACTTACTTTTGTGAAATAATTATAATTTAGTAATTATTGGTAACGAAGCCTGTATCGTGGAATTCGTTGATGCGTAAAGCATTAAGAGTCATTAAAAGCTTGATTTCGTTGAGCATGTGTGGATAGACATTGTGAGAATATATCATTAAGGCAATTTACGACAAAGAGAACGCAGAAAAAAATACTTTCAGTAAACAATGGTATCAATTTCATGGTTCACTACTAATTAAGAGTTTCTTGAAACTCTATGTAAAAATATGTGACAAAGAACAGCCAAACCAAGTAGGAGCTAGTAACTTTAAAATGTTAAACACACTTGTATTATCTAATATTGATGATACTATTTTAGCACACACATATTTTTTCTAGGTATCCCTTATAATTTAATCAACGATACAACCGTCGCTTTTGTTAATTAGTTAAGGGATGCTCTTTCAGTTGTAAAAGGACTAGATAAGCGTTACATTCATGTCGGCGTTATATTCCACAATAAGGTACAAAATTATTTTAATGGTTCGAAAATTGTTCCATGAATAACGAAAGAATTTCTATGTTAAACCTAATTTAAAATATATATTTCTCTTCATTTCGCACTAACAACGGAAAAATATATCTACTGGAGTGTTGAGAGTCATACTTTTAGCTCGACTCGACGAAGAATGCAAACGGTACTAGCAAACAACGGGGCGCGGTGCTTAAATTCAATCGAATCGAAATGAAAAGCATTAGGATACAATAAATATTTATTTCTGAAGCAGGACGTCAATGTCGAAACTGTGGTCTCCGAAGAGTAATACTTCACAGAAAGTACTGTAGATACACACGTGCATACACACGCGCGAACTGCATCTGTTCTCCATTGCGAAACATAAAACTCATTGTGGATACAAAGCCTTCGTTGACCTACTTCTTCGCTTAAATAATTTTCGAATCAAACATTTATTTATGTGTGTGAATTTAGCTCTGCACTTTTCGAATCTTTGATTTTTTTAAATTGTGCTACATTGTGCTACGTTTGTGCCGTATTGTGCCGTAAACTCTGCAAGTCAAAGCGTACTCAAGAAAATAGAACAAAACAAAATTTTTGATAGCACCGCACTTTTAGAATTTTGAGTTTTTCTTTTTTGTCCCGTATTGTGCTATATTTGTGCTAAATTTGTTACACATTTTCTAATAATATATCACCTATAAAGCTGACATTCTTCATGTCCGAATGCATCAACCAATCAAGTACAAATAACTGTCCATGCCTAATATAAGATTAATGCCCCAATAGACGTCAAAATAAATATGATAAAATAACAGGAAGTTTATTTTTTTGTAATGGCCGGGGTTAGTCCCGTTTCTCTACCTAGTAATATCTCCTGAAACTTTTACTTTAAAAAACTTCTAAATTATTCAAGTCTATATATTAATATTTTCAACATTCCGAGCTCTATCAGTACACAGAAGCTCGTTTAAATGCTGGCGAACCTCATTGGGGACGACTCTAGGTCAGTCTCTCTAAGGTTAATCCGGAAAGGTTGGGGACAGAGAGCGAGAAGGGGGAAAATAGAGTCTAAGAAGAGCGTTCTCAGTGTTTTCGCGACATCGTTGAACAACCGAGTGAGCGCTATTATAATCTGGTCTTGTATTTCTGACTGACTTCCAGAGAGTCGGACCCCCTTACAGAATTGAGTCGAGGGTATGAATAATTCATCTGTGAACGGACGGAAGGAGGGGTTAGAAGAAGGACTCCGTTTAATGCGATACACTGGTTAAGGCGCGGCGGTTTACTGAATAAAATTTCTGATTGACCAGTGGCAGGGTGGTGACGCTGGGTAGTTGGCGAATGGACAAGAAAGCGTCGAGTCATATACACGGTGCTCTCCAAGCCGTTTCCATCCCCCTTTTCCCTCGTTCCGGGGTACTTGTACGGATTCGGGGATTTAATCGAGCATTAATGACGGATCGGTTAGATGAAATCTTAACGTGCTCGACGGCTCGACTTCGTTTCCACGGGGTTGGTGATTAAGCGCGCATTAAACGCTCCGAACGGACGCTGTCTGTTTTTAAGTGGAGCGACTAGACGTTCGGGGCAGATATGTAAATGCGTCTCATTACAGTATGTACACTAACGCTCAAAAGTTTGGGCCATCTTTCGATATTTATAGAAGTAACATTTTTCGGTTTAGATATACTCGCTCCAGTGAAACATTTAGCCTCTCGTAGTCATCTTTTGCAAAGTGATGGGCCAAATTTGATTCGAATAATACAGTAGGTGAGGGATGAAAAGTCTGTATAGCGATTTGTTTATATTTCCTCGATTAAAGAGTTGTTAATATTTGGATAAAATTTTATTCGTTCAATGTGAAATATAATTTTATTTTAAAATTGATACTTTAATGCAAATAATGGTTTCCGAACAATTCACATGATACCTATTCAATGACATTATATAAAGAATCTCAGATAATCGTTTTCGACAATCTTGTTGGTCTTTCTGAGAAAATACATTTTTTTATAATCATTATATCGTTATTAGTTAATTATTACTCAATGAATAGTGGATAGAAAAATGTTCGATACGTCGAACTCCAGTTTAGGTTCTCCTCAAGAATATCTACAATAACACAACCTACAATGTCCATGTCCTTTTAATAAAAATTAAGCATCCAAAATATTCGTAAACGAAACTTTACATATGTATACATATATCATCCATCACGCGATTCCTACATACATACCTCGGAGATTTAGATAAACCTAGTAACTCTCACCGAAGTATTAATCCCCCACAGTAAAGCAGAAAACGTGGCCCCTGAACAGCTTATGAATCATTTCCTCAACAACAGCAGAAATCAGCTGTAAACCGCTTCTCGTACATTTTCTCTGATTGCGGAAGCAGGTATGATCGGTGATCTCGTTGGTCGACACTCAAGATTGAATTCCAGCAAGAAAGCATTCACGCGTAGGTCCACCTTGGCTCGCGAGGCACCGTCAATTACGAAAGTACATCCCTGACGCGATGCTAGAACAGATCGACGTTGTTCTAGTCGGTTCTCCCCTCGATTATGAACCTGTTCTCGCGCTAATAGTAATTTCCTGGCACCCGAGGAAACCCTTTCGCAGACCGTCCGAGCAAACAGGGTGTAAACGAACAATCGGAGGGGGGGCGGGCTTTCGATAACATCGGGCCATTTACGGTTTCTCGTTCCTCTTCTATCCGTTACCGCAGACCTGAAAGGATACACAGGAAGGAGCTGTCGTCCGCGGTCTAGGCTTTTACTAGAAAATGCACGCTTCTTTGCGCATCAAGGCGGCGCGGCGGGGCCGAGGAAAGACAGAAGGGAAAGAGAGATCGGGGCTGTGGGAACAGGGTAACCGAATACACAAACGGAAACCCCCGACGCGAGAGAAGGCAAAAGCCTCTTCTACTCACCACGGACAACGAACACGAACCCAACGAAGGTGATGGCTCATGTCAGTTCGTTTTATCTGACCGCGACTATCTGCCATTATTTCTTTTCGCGGTGCCACGTTGGCGTCGGGGGCACTCGTAAGGCCTCGTCGACCGCTGATCTGTGTGAAATGGTTCCGATCGATCGGTCGGACGCTGCCCCGTAACTTTGATCCATCTTGACCGACACTAGCCACTTCTCTTGACTTTCGCATATGCCTCGTTCACTGTGGCTGCATATCCGACAACAAGCCGCGACGTTCAATTTGTATCGTCGATCGAACGATTTGGATCGAAATCATTCAGTTAATTCGTTCATTTTCATATACACTTACACACAACATTTCGCACCATCAACCCTCTATAGCTTCCATGTTATACGTATACATGATTGAAGTCTGATTTAATCCGACTATCCATATATGCACTAATGCTAAGTCCACCATGTTGAAACTTGGGAAGGACCGGGCCGTCTCAACCTGATAGACAAGAGATAGACAAGACTCTTTCTTAAAAAAAGCAAATACTAAGCAGTAAGAGGAACCGAGAAGCTGTTAGTTCGAGTAGTCTGTCGCGAGTTGGGCATAACGTTACGTCTTGTGCGAGACTTATTTGAAGCAGGCGGTTCCAAGAAGTGGTGGGGATAACTTCGCCTCAACACACTCAGTAATTCGTCTCAACCTAATGGGGATTACTATACAATGACTCGCATTAATATTCGGATAACATGGTCTGCAGTATGTTATTACTTCGTATATTGCAAGATGTGACGACAAGATGTTGTGTGTCATATATGTATGCATGTGTGGAGATATACATTGTTGGTATACATTGTTGGTGAGATTTGTGTCCTCGCCCTTGTCATTTTATTTTAGTTTGACGAAAGGGAGTCAGTACTTAGAAGTCGGGCGTAGAAAAAGGACGCGTGGTGTTCTATCTATTTTATGTACTCCGCGTATTTATGTATTTTAAATCTGTAAATGAACCTTACAATATGATATTCTACAAATAAAATATGTCTAATCCCAACGACGCAAAAATATTTGGACACAAAATGTTGCGTTTAGTATATTCGCTTATATATATAATACCACTTTTAACACTAAACCTATCGACATTTCAATTGTACCTACAGTGGGTGTAGAATGTATTCGTACACCGATTAATTTCGCAAAAAACTTTTGTGTGAAATTGTAGTTTCTTAACTTCTTTTTTTATAATCAATGATATTTTACATATTCTCGGAAGTCTCTAAGATAGATATAGTCCAAACAACATTTACTAGTTAATATAATTTGTGAAATTAACAAAAAAATGCGAAAAGTGGGTAAAAGTATGGAAGCAATAAGTATTTGTACGATTCTTATGACGAACCATTTGCAGCAGAGTTTGTAATGTAAACACATTAGTTTATTGCTCCGTGCGAATTAGAAAACATCAAATTTCCTGGAAAGTACTTTAAAACAGTTGTCCGAATACTTATTGCTTTAACATTTCTATCGATTAATTGTTTGTTTCTTGTTAATTTCGCAACTTACATAAATAGTTATTTTTTTTGTAATCTATCTATTCTAGAGATTTCCGAGAATATGTAGAATGTCATCGTTTATCAAAAATAAGTTAATCAATTACAATGTTACATAGTATTTTTGGAAATTGATCGGTGTACGAATACTTTCTACACCCACCGTATTTATACCGCTATCGGTCAAATGACAGGTCTAAAAACACTTTTTCCAATCGAATGCCTCGGGAACGTCTCTTTTTACTAGTGCGAGAGATTTGTTGCAAAAGAACGCGATACATTCGACTGGCCACTATCAATCCAGATCCTTTGTTAACGGAAATTATTCCCTCTTGACTCTGCGGGGTTTCTTCGAAAAACAATTTTAGTCTCTTAATGACAAGTTGAACTCGAGTCTTAGAACTCGCAGCTAATGGCGCGGTCGGCACACGATATCTGCGGTTGGTGATCAATTAATTATCGACCGCGGTCCGCGGGGTGGAGTCAAAGTATTGTCGGATCACAAAAGGGACACGACTTTAATCTCGCGTCTCGCCGCACGAAGCCTGAGCCATGACTGGCAGAATGGGGGAAGGCAGTCATTATCAGATGACACCCATTATTTCATTCGTCCGTTCGTTCGATTTAATTACACATTCAATTTGGCCTGACCTTATCGTAATCGCCAATGGGTTTGTCGAATACAACGCTGTTAATGACTTCTAAGCGTCTCGAGGGTTGCTGAATCTCGGACGGAAAAGACCGAAATTGCCGTAACAGACGCAGCCGTAGGTAGAATCTTATTCAAATTGTTAGATTCGATGGTTAGAATAAATGTATGAGAGAATTTATTAATCACCATTGGCTACCGATACATAATTTAAAAAATCATATTTTTATATTAAATTTTAAATAGTTTGTATATCATAAAGAATAAATCTAAATATCATCCTCTAATAATGTAAAAAAAGGCTCTACTTTATACATAAACCACATTGACACGCATCGTGTGCTAACGTTATTGTGAATGAAAAGAAAGCTAAGTAGACGCGATGCGATGTTTAACGTGTTAAAAAGGTATAAATTCATGAATTTCATAGTTTCATAACAAATATAAGTACAAATTGATCGTAAATAATGAGATGAAATCTTAGAAAATCATGTTATGAAAACATGATTGTATCATTCGGATTGTAAATTTTAATGAAAATTTTCTTTCTTTATCCTACATTCGAAGTTTAACATTTTTATCTGGGGAAAAATTTTGCCTACTTAAACAATAAAAATAAACAATCGTACAACTGAACTTTAATTAAAACTATATCGAATGGTGAAAACGTCGAAGTACTTTCTCTAGTAGGCGAATCGATATTTCGTTTGCTACTTTTAGATTTTCGTATCTATTAGGAGATCTTTCTGGAGCTGTAGTCGCAGAAAAATCAATTGATCGATAGAGGTCGTTGAAAGGCTATCCTTAGCACGCTCTCTATCTCACAGAGGAGCAAATTGGCACTGGCGTAAAAGTAGTCGGAAAAATGGCCTTTAGCAGTCAATCGAATTTACTTCGACTTTAGAACGTAAGATGATTTTCAGAACTGTGAGTACCTGTAACTCTTTTACAAGTGAAGATAGGAAGACTTAATAGAGGAACATAGTACGTGCCTAAAAATTATTTGTATTACTTGCAATTAGAAACAGTAACTTTATTCGTTCAGATATTCAACCTTTTGCACTTGGATGTTCGTCTGAGAGAACATTGCAAGTTTATTAAACATTATTAATGATTATACAGGATAAACTTACATGAGCGCACATTTGTCAAAGGTGGATGTTTCTTTGATGTTTTCCATTCGAAAGGCAGAAACAAACATCAAAATACGTCAGATGTATTAAGATACAAGGCAAAACAAATATGAGCCAGCGTCGCGTAAAAAGATAATCTGTACAGGGTCAACATTCAAAGAAAGCGATAAGAAGCATTTGTATAAGAAAGGTAGGTGTACGAGTATTTACACTTCCCATGGAAATTTTAAAAAGATAAACAAGTAAGCCTAAAATTGTAACCTATAAAAAAAGGAGATTTTTAATGCATATAGGTCACTGTCGTATACGTTACCATGTATCAGAAAAAAATTAGACATAATTTCTTACACTGCTCAAATCGACAAGTAAGTCGTTAATTTTATACGAAATTTATGCCCAAAAAAATGAATCCACCATGATTTAATCTTATCTCACCTATTTTTAGACACGGGACGAATCACCAATTTTTATTGCAAACTTTCATCTTGTCTCCTATGAATCGCCCTACATACTGATTAATACGTCCCATTCAACAAATTAGATTCTTCTCGGGTCTTATCCTGGAAACCCCAATCTTCTGTAATATCAGTCCTTTCAAATAGCACACGAGCCGTTTAACCGAGAAGGAGACGCTCCCATTGACCGTAATATCCATATTCTTGCTATAAAGGTTCCCCCTCTGCGATCCTGAAACTCTATTATACCAACGTTAAATCCGCTTTAACTATCGCGACGATTATTACCAACCGGTTCCCCGATAACAGTGTCTCTAGCCCGTGACACACCTTGTTACAATGACCACAATGAGAATTACTCTGCTCGATAACATAAAATGTAAACTAATATAGTAAGTACAAGTAACGCCGCCTTGTAAATGTTCTAGTAATGCAGAAACGAGGATTTACCTGGTCGATGTTTCAGCTTATAATGAAGACGTTCTTCGATAGTTTTACGAATCTAACTTTGGTGGGTTGGTGTTTTTTTATGTTGACGAATTTATAGTAAGAAGTAAGAGAATTGTATATTGTAAATGTGTATGTACATTGTCTTCCAAGTATGAGCACTAAACATTTTTCCTAGAAACAAGTTCGTCTTCGATAAATCTTTATTATATTAAACTTGCTTCAGAGAAGAATGTTTTATAAATATGTATTCATACCAGAAACTCAACTTTTATCGCATTGAACTTATTTCTGAACAGACACTTATACTGAAGATTCTACAGAAAGAATTGTTTTTTATAAATAAATTTTCGCTTTTGTATTATGTCAACAACCATATACTCCATCCATTTCTAATAAACGATGTAACAAACCTATGAAGACATTTTGTTGGTCACGAAGGAGTTGCGAAACGAACCTCAATTACCGCGATTACCTCGACAAAGGGAACACCAGAGTCATTCATCGTGACACCAGCATCCAGTCACCCTATTCTCCCCTTTTTTCTTTTTCTTTTTTTATTCCCTCCGCGTTACTCGTTTCCTGCGCGCTCGCGGAAGATACGCGGCCTCTCAAAGGAAGAAAGCACCGCGAGAGCCTCCACAAAGGAAGCAGCTTTGCGAGGCACTCCAGGCTACGTCCGCGCGAAGAACCGTGCATGAAGAATAGAATCCTCGCGAGAAAAGCGCAATCGAGCTGCGTTACTCGCGCACACCGTTCCCTGATGAGATCATTAATTACATTTTCTTTTTTTTCGCTTCTCAATAGACCGACGAGCGAAGAAATGATGCGCAATTATGACGCAATTACTCGCGTAGACAGTGGATAGCTGAGAAATTAGGCTTAAGGCGAAACGAACCGTCGACAATATAGACGTATCAATAGATTCGAGCAGCATTTCCCAATCTTTGTCCTGTAAAAGATTAGTGTACCATGAAATACGAATAACTTAAAAAAAAACTGTAATTAATACAAGAAAGAATAAAATATTTAGAATAAATTAAGTCTGCATATTACCAACGCCATTTTAACATTGTAATTTTTTAACGACTATTTACTTGTTCGTTTTATATTGATAAAATTATTAGTTATTGTAAAAATATGGGAATTTGTTTCTGAGTAAATTCCGCGTGTGAAAAGTAATATCAAACGTTCATTACTTAAGTATAAGTAATACAATTTTACGAATACGAACTCTGACGCGTGCCATTTGTATTTCAGCAGCTACACACACACGCTTGGAAAACACGACTCTACAAGTCACACTCAAACTCTTATATTTCGATAACGAAGCCTCTAATAGCAAAATGGAATAGGACTTTTTGATTCATATTTTGATGGGATTTAATGGATCTTGAAAACAGACTCTATATTTCTAGTAACACGTAGAATAGAATTTCAACTTCTAACTAAATGTATAATTTGTATACGTACATTATTATTAATATCTCAGATTCGAAAATGAAATGCAAATGAGATTTCGTTATATGGTTTCTTTTAAAAACGACGTAGCATAAAGACTTGCCAATGGTTCCAAATATATTGCAAGATAGAAAGCGTTTCTAAATTAAAAAAGTTTGGCAAACGCTGGATTAGAAACCAATGAAAAATTCGATTTGAATTCTTGATTTAGCGTTCAAGTAAACTAACCTTTTTCTCTTTCCTCTACTCGAAATTTGCGGATCAGTTGTTCTCATTTTCGAGTCCAATATGTTACCAGTATCACGACATTGCCAACACGGTTCTTTCCAGTACGCTGATTCTCCGATTATTATATCGCTCCGAGCTTTAATGTTTAATCAAAACAAATTAGTCGTTCAACGTAGCGCGGCGTGTGCATTAATTCATTGTGCACTTTTGTTGGCCAGGACTTCAGTTGGCCGCGGGCTCGCGCGCTTTAACGAGCCAGAACTGTCGGTTTAGACTTTCAGGGAGAACAGTATATCAACGAAAATGAGACGTGACAAGTCCTGATACAATCCTGGCGCTCCGGATAATGCTACTCGGTCTTGCGGTATACGTGTGTAATAATATTGGGAAGTTGTGTAACTTTTAATGGAACTGTGAGTTGGGCATCCTTTTCTTCATCATGAAAATCTAAATTTTGTTAAATGGTTGAACTTTCACTACTTAATATGACATATCAAATGAAACATAGAACGAATAATGGAAAAAATTGTGGGATTCATACCTAAATTAGAGCGACCAGAGGAGATGGAGATATAAACAAGAATTTTTTGAAATAGTTAGTCTCCAAACATAAGGACTGGTGAATAACTTAACGACAAATCCTAGAACGCTACACTCTAAAGATTAATCTTTTTGTGAATAGAAAAAAAGAAAAAACAGTAATCATAGTTCCACAAGTAAACGGAGGAGTGTTAGATTTGCGAAAAAGTCCTGTAGGGATGCAGACAACGCGAAATATGTAGAGATGCGAAATTCACTTTTTTTTTCATCGCTCTGTGTTTCTTTTCGGTTTGCATCTACCTCTCAGACCCAACAGATATCAGAAGGTAATCAAAACTCAATTACGCAAATTCGTGTGAAGTATTTACCATAGGCATGCAGCGTTCGAACTCTTCGGTACTTGATGATACGTAGTGGCTTGTCACGATTGATCAGGAGATTAATCATGCTGGAGATTTCTTCCGTAACACGATCGCGAAACACGTCGACTTCGATCCAGCCTTCGATTCGTCAACCAGACATTTTTCCGTTTTTCTCCTCACGCCTCGGCGAGGTTACATATTATGGAGATTGTGCTCAAGAATCCTGTCCTAACAATTCTTAAGATTTTTCAACAAATTTCCATTCTCGTTTGTCGAGAAAATAATTTTAAAATAAGATTAAATGAATGTAAAAAATTTATATGTCAAGCGAGCTTTACTTAAGTGAATATGTAGATGTTATAAACAGATACGGAAATGACTGACAATACTATATAATTCTAATACTAATGTACAATTCCAGCAAAGAGGAGGATTTTCCTATTAATTCCTAATAATTGGTATACATTGGCATATACAATGAATTAATATAAAATACTTCGTCATATGCCATATTTTGTTGTATGGATGACTCGATCAGTTTTAATGGAAACGTAACTTTACAAAATAGGTACATGCATGTAATTTATTTCTTAAATTCCCAATATTTTGCTTAACTATATAATTTTATTCCATACCGAAAAAGATAAAAAAATCTGAGGTTGAAGGGCAATCAAAATTCTGAGATTGACAACGGTATGATAAAGCTCAGTCCACCATATTACCAAATTATAATTAATATACTCCACGAGGATATTATCACTCCATGAAGGAAATTCTCGAGATTATCGAATATTGTCAAACAGGATTCCCGAATATCTAAATGCAAAAACAAAAAAAGAAAAACTCGAGTATAATCAAATCTCGAGAAATAAATAATGCCAGAAAAACACGATCATTAATCGTGTCGCTCGAGATCAACATCAGAACACAAGAAATGTCCAAGTTGTCCGCGTCGTTAATTACGAACAGCGAAACTCGAGCACGGTTCTGGATTCAGATATAACCCTGGGAATAATTTATCGGCATTTTAGCGAATTTAATCGCCAGCGAATTAAATCTGCGACATTGTTAATTCAATTACCGTCGCTGCGACGGACATTTTAAACGGTTAATTAACGGACCCACGAAATGGAAAAGCGGCCGCGCCACGAACGGTTCGGTGGAAGTAATTACTTCCTTTTTGTCATTGGAACTATGAAAATTGCGATCCTTTATTTTACGTTATCCGCGCGAAATTCGCATGTTGAATCGTTTAACACGGTGCTGCAATTGTAATTTTATAATATTTTTATAGTCTTTGATGAAGAGTGAAACGGAAAATTCGTGTCTTTGGTAAGATGATATCTATTTTATCCTTCTACAACAAAATTTGTTTGTAGTTGTTCTGTTTTTTCATAACCTAAATTATTTTTCTCTTCCTATAGTAAACGCAATTGTGCATATATAGCACAACGTATTTGTATGATAAAATAATCGTAACACAAATTGTTGCCCATGATCAGAATATAAACAATACCTTTATTTACAAAGACTCTCTGTATGAACAAATATAATATCGCTATCTAGGAAAGAATTTTGTATGATTATTTTTCGAATCTAAACAGAAGGTATAAATAGATTAATATAAAACATTTCTCTGCTACGGAAACTTCGAATAATTGACGAATTATACTGTGAAGAAAACAGTGATATTGAAAGTTTCAAACGTTTAACTATAGAAGAATTTAAACTGTATCCAATAATTATGCTAACTTCTCATATGGTCGAAAAATTATAAGGTATAGTAGTCATGAATTTAGAACTTTCTTTAACTTACCATCGATAATATCAAAGATCTCTACATAAATAAAAATATTCTGTTTAAAAACAGAGGAAAGAGTAACCTATCGGTAGCCTAAAATCTAAATCGAAAACGTTCATACATAAATTGAATACGACATTAATAATACAAGTTCTTTATCTTAGTACCCAAACAACCAATGTCCAAGTAACAGATGTATTATCATACATCTTATGATTATCATCATTTTTAACCACATAAAAAATTTCAAAGTAACAGTATCCGGTACTGCTTGCGGAGCAAGAATCTTCACCTCAATTATTCAAACAAGAATCGAAACAAAACACAAAAATAGGATTATTTCATTCCATACAGAATAATATCTCATACATTTTGTTCCCGATCGTCGTGTATGCTCTGAAGGGGAACTGCCAGCAGCGGTCTAGTGATACAAACGGTGGGTAATTATAATCGACATTGATTATCCAGCCGGTTATTTATGAGAAATTTATGTATAAGGCCGAAAGTCGAGCCAGCCCCATGAATGCGTGTTCCGACGCGGGAAGACAGTCGCTACTATACGTGTCGATCGCTTAGGGTGAGACGCAGGAAGGGAAAAAAGAAAGGGTGAGAGAGGAGCGAGCAAGGGAAAAAGACAAGGAAAGAGGCACGAGCCACGCCTTCCTCGGGATACGGTATTTAAACTCGTCGTCCCTCTAGCCTAGGAACGGCTTCGCATCGGCATCGGTGGGAAATCTTTCTCGGCCTGCTAGAACCGTGGAGCCATTTTTAATTAATTTCGATCCTTGATAATCGGTAATTTAAACACCTCTACTCCCCCTACCACGGCTGCTCGGGATACATATCACAAACTATTGATGATTCTATGCTTGATCTCCTTTTATCTTCAATTCTGACCATCGAATGCTCCAAGACGCGGAGACTTCAATGCTTCAGTATTAGTCGCAAGGAGAGGAAGAAACACTACTCTCGTTTAGGGCGCGCTAAATTAAGGAAGGCTTCCAGCAAGAAGTCCATTTTTCATAACTAGTTGCTCAGTGGTTTCACCCGCGTGGAATACTATTCTTATTCACATAGATGTAGTAATTACCGCAGTGTTTATGTAAGTATGTACTTAGAGATTTCGTAACATATGAACGCATTCAACTGAATGTAGAGTAGAGATAGATTTCTAAATGTAAATGTTAATGACGAATTCGGTCGTGTGACGAATGATCTACATTTCATTTCTCTGTGAATTATTTTCATTTTGCATTATCTTCTAAACTATGCGATCAAATAACACATGCTTTAAGGGCAAATTTTATCTTCATGAAATTTCACAGATGACAAAATGATTCTTTTTTATAAAAATTAATATATTATACCTAATAAGTACCCTTGAAGTTCATCTTATAATTTTCAATTCATTTTTAACAAAACAAAAAAAAACATTATTGTAGATTAAATATAAAAGCTATGTAGGTATATCGTGTCCCTGACTTTTTTTTAGATCTATTGACAACCAATAGTTTTGTATTACATTGTTTTCTCGTATATTCAACCATTTGGTCAGCGCACGCACGCCGCGCCGATGAAGTAGCCAAGCAACGCTTTTCTTCCGACTTGATTTACAAATTTTGAGATTTCAAATTGAGCACGTATTTTTATCAAAATAAAACATAGCCTATCTTACTCGGGGATAGTGTAGCTATCTATTACTGAGAGAATTTTAAAAATCGGTTCGGTAGTTTCAAACAAACTTTACCTCTTTATAATTAGTATATATTATTAGAATTTTCAAAAGTGAAATGTTTCGATTTGACGATATTGATTTGCAAATGCAAATTACTCCTTAAAGTGTGAAATAAGAATAATTATAAATAACATAGTTCTATTTTCAATACTATACCTTATTTTTACTATTAAATTATGTCTTTCAATTATTAAAACTCTTTATCACTTGAATACTACTTGCTTTATAGAATAGACTCGTTTAATGCAGTGAATACTTTCGCGTTCTAAAAACCCATGTAGAAAGTGTTGCTACAATACAAGAATTTTCCTTGTATAACAGCGCTTTTCGCAATGAAAGAATTCGCCATTATCGTGGATCACGAAGATGAATTAAATCATGATACGCGCGTCGGAAATTTGAGCTGAGACACTATCCGCGTGATAATTCACGAAGATCGTTAATGCCGCATTGTATTGTGTCATAACGTGTTCCTGTGCTCTCTATAGAGGTGCAATGGAATGTCTAATCTACCTCCAACGGCACAATCAACGTTCGTGTGTAATCTTCCTGCTGATAATCGACCATGTATACCTTCATCTCGCAAATGGCCCACATATCTACCTCTGTATATCGCGATTAAAATAATTCTTAATGAATTTTATCCGTTTTCGTCATTTGATATTAAATTATTTTTCAGCGTTCAATGTTAAAATAACCTAAGATACCTATC
Organism: Hylaeus volcanicus; assembly: GCF_026283585.1. Classification (NCBI taxonomy): domain Eukaryota; kingdom Metazoa; phylum Arthropoda; class Insecta; order Hymenoptera; family Colletidae; genus Hylaeus; species Hylaeus volcanicus. The sequence goes on from NC_071976.1 coordinate 15,985,592, forward strand.
GAGGGTATGATAGAAAAATAGAAAAGTTCGATGCAGAAAATAGAAGCGTGGAAGTTTGAATGTCAAGAGACTTTAAATTGACGTTTAGCTTTATACAAGAACTTTTCTTCCTATTACTGGCTACTATAAAGTATATCGACGTGGTAACCTTTAAACACTTTACGGAAATAGAAACGGGGAAGTAGAACTACCCTGTGATTACCAGCAAAAAGTCAGAACGTGGTATAACCTTCGCGAACAACGTTCCCGCCGTGCTTCATTAAATCTCAGTTCTTTTTCTTCGAAATTGCTTACTGCCTTGGCGAGCTTTCACAGCCTGCCATTTTCTGCAGATATATTGCATTTCTTGTAATTACTTGTAGGATAAACATTTTGCTGAAGGACTTCGATTACCTCCAAATATGTATATTGTATATTTTTGAAAATAATTCAAAGAAGTTTCTAAATACTAATCAACAAATTTATGAATTATAGGTTCTGCAAGTATGATATTTATCGATTATAATGTTTTCGATGATGGATCGATCGGATGAGCAATTATTTATAAATGTAATGAAACGTTAAAAGGAGAATACAAAATAAAAAATTAAACTTTAAAATTAAAATTAAAAATTCTACTACTACTACTACTACTAATGATAATTCTTGTTATTTATAAATGCTGTTTATAAAAGATCACCAACGATTCAAATTCTCTTAATTTTCTCTTTCTTTCTTAACATGCGTTTCTTGTAAATTTTATAATTATTATCTGAAACTAGATTTGTATCATTTTTATTTAAAACTTTATCAAACTACATATATCACCTACGCTAGGTAATCCTGACTCAGGTTCAACTTTTAGAGACGGAATTAAAAGCGTTAAACTCCTAGCCATTTATTTTCCGTATTTCAACCGTCTTCAGCATTCCAGCCCCCATCTCTGCGAAAAATCTTAGCTATCGTTCAGATATTCACCCATGGATGTTTCCTCGTTAGCATTCGCGATTACCAAATCCGTGCAACTCGGTCATTCAAGGATCATGGTAGGAAAATCTCGCGAAATCCACCGAAGAAACTTTTATCGCGGCGCTGTTACAGAATTACACCCACCTGGAGCTCATCCATATTCCCCTCGGTACCGCGGATCGAGGCTGCGTAGGCTTAACTCTCGCGGCGAGCCTCAGATAACGCGATCTTCACACGTGCCGAACACGAACAGGATTTCGAACATCCTTGTTTTCTCGGCTTGGTCGTGTCGTTTTCTACGTTTTTGCGCTTCGAGCGGATAAACGCGCGCCGACCTGCTCTTGGTGGAAGTGCTTCGCGCCCAGAGAAACTGTTATCGCTATTAAACGGTTTAGCTACGCATTGTCCGCGACTTATATGAACGTAGGCGAGCAGCCACGCTCTCGCTTTCTTGTTCTCCAACCGGTCAATGGAGGTCTAACGATTCTTAAGCACCGTTGATTCATAGGCCTACTTTTTATCGCCTGCCTGGATACCGTGAGCTGAGCGTGCGGACCACCGAGAGACGACCGCGAACCAGCCTTCGAAAGGGGAAAAGAAGTCAGGATCGTACGCTAATTAAGGTTGCGCCGCGGCCACGATCGCTTATCGCTCGACTAATCGATCATGATGCTTCTCTACATTCGGCTAATCGCGTCTTAATTAGTTTTCCGTGCCGATCGCATTTCGGAGAACCGCTGGATGTTACTCGTTACTGCGGATGGCTGACGAGATACTTAATGGAAGGACTGAACTGTGATTGAATTAAACGTCAGATGAATTTCTTGGGATTCTGGAAATTTTTGTTGTGGTGGGGGGAGGCGGAGGGATACAGTGCACGTTTACGAAGTAATAAACGACCACTGCCATTTTCCTATAATATATTAGGTGAACCGAAAAGTAATGTCGTTTCTGTGAATCTCAATACTTCTTTATCATTCATCAACTCATTGATTTTTAACCATTTAGTATTGAATATTTGCACACTAAATGGCAAAAGGTTGTTGATAACGAGGATAATTACATAATATATTAGAAATAGAAATGTATTATGAATTGTATTTGTCTGAATTTAATGTAAAAAGAATGACATTACTTTTCAGTACACCTAATACTCGCTCTTGCTGCCTATATCGTATTGTCAGTAGTAATAGTGCACTGAACAGAAAACAATTAATCTTAATTAATACTAAAACTACCAAGTTACCTATACAACATACAACTATATTTTTGTAATATGAAAAAGCAAATTAAATTATCAATAAAGTTAATTTTCTATCATATGATGGCCTTCAAATATTGCGGTTAAAAATGACTTGATAATAAAGGAGTGACTAGAAAGAAGTTTAAAGTACCTAGTTGGATCATATTGACCAGATTGATAGTTTTTGTATTAAAAGGGCTCTGTTTTCCAGTAGCATTAAGAATCGCCTTCTAAATAATTAAGTGACGAAACGTTTTTCCACAAAATTAACAATCGAAAGTATGCTAAATAAACCACTCCAATCAATGAATTTTATCACTGCAACGGTACAAAAGTCCAAATAGAAGAAAGGAAGCAGCAGAATTGTGTCGTATGTGTCATGAAGATCCTGCTAAAAAAAAAAAAAAGAAAACATCACAAGTGTTACCAAAAATTGCCGAACCTTAATTCCTCGATAAATGACGCATAGATAGACAATTTTTGTGAAAGTCTTTAATATCCTGTGTAATTTACTTATAAAATGCCCTCATAATTCTATTTATAATCCACTAATCTATGTAACCTCCACTTATGCGTATGCTACATAATAAACTATGGTACAAACATATTTTACGTCCTGAATGTTTATTTTGAAAATATAAATCAACCTAGCTGTCGAAAAAAATGAAAGCCTACAGCGATTTTGCAGCACTTCAAGAACATCAACAATCTTTTAAAGCGAATTATGAAAACACGTAATTGATCGAAGTCGTTTTAACAGAAGATGAAGACTCGAAAAGGGAACATTACGTAATTAAGGAATTTCGGAAATTTAGGGGCAGTAGTCTCTAACCAAACATACTGCACGAAGGATAGAGATTTTTACAGGGTCGGTCTTTCCGTGTCAACGAAGGAATGTGTACAGGTTAATATTTAATCTGACGTGAAATGAAACATTGCGAGCAAATATTTTATTCGTAAATATGTGCTGAGGATATTGCATAACTGTCGTACGTTTCTTACAAGTGCTGAAATTTCGGGAATTTCTCTTTCATGATTTTGTTAAACGGAAATTTGTACGATTTTTACGTTGGGTTGATAATTAAACAAACGTTAAAAAAAATGCTCCATATAGGTAAATGTCAATCAAAGACATATATGTAGTTAATAAACTGTTTTTAATTTTTATAGTAGGTGTCCTTTAGCCCGAATAGAATCATTCACTAAATTTCAAAGTACGACAATTTAAGTTCTAAAGTTCGAACGACTCAATGATATTGCAGTTATTGGTAATACAAGTCAATTATTCGTTAAATATATCCGAAACAGATCATTCTTCATGTCTCTGTCGAAGTTACAAAATGCCACATCAAGTAAGTAGATGACGTCTCAAGAAAAAGACCAATGTTTCGTTCGGAATATTTCAATTTCCTCGACATCGTTAATAATTTCAAACCCGTAACAGCACGCATCAAACAAAGTACGACTCCCCGTATACACGCCATAAATAACCTTCGCGTAAAAGATTTATCGTGCCTGAATTGCAGCGAGATTAACACGAACTTTGGTGTAACCGGGACTTTTGTAAGCATCCATTGTAGCGATAAATTACTTTTTACTTTGCAGAATGTATAAATACATCACACACGGTGATTTGTGAGGAAGATAACGGCAACAGTTTAAAAAGAATTACGACTCTCTTTTTCGTCTACGTTACAGGGAATCGTAAATTAAGCATCAAAACCTTCATCTAGTTTTCGAATCGTGAGGAATTTTCGATTTCCTCGATACATATCTATACTTCGTCATTGAGGTGTTACACCTCTCAACGCAAGAAATTCAAAAATATAGTGGAACTATATCCTAAGTGTTGACATGTATAACACGGATGACAACATACACACTGATGCAAACAGTATACAAGGAAACCGACAAATCTTTGGGCTCTTTTTAACCTCTATTTTATAACACTTTCTCAACCCTCTCGAAGAACTTCCAGAAGAATGAAGTAAGGGCTTCGCTGACTCAATCTAAGACTCTAAGACGTATACAAAAGAGCGCATATGTATATTGCGTCTATAGCGCTCTATGGGTTAATTTAGATACAAATATCCGTGCAGTGATATGAATTCTCCAGTTACAATTGCGACCTTTCGGTAGATTGCTCGACTTCTATCTCTCGCGTAGCAATTAGTCTTTCAATTTCAGCGCTAAAGCGTTGCACGACGGTGTTGCGTGAGTTTCGATACTTTCTCGAAGACGGTCAGAAGGTGGACCGCGTAATCGCAGGAGAACCGTTCGAGATCGCAGCCCGAGGTCGTTCGCGGTGAGACCTCCATTATTCTCGAACCCGAGCGGAATAAGAACCCAGCCGAGCTCGAATGTTAAGCCACTCCCACGAGTGCAAATGCCCCTGGAATGCGGAACAATGATTGACGGAAACTCGCTCGACATCCACCGGGTCGATCGCGAACAACATCCTTTAAGTCGATTCTTTCACGTGGATATCGTTGTTTCCTTTTGCATTCGACAGCCGCTGCCATCGTGTTCCAGATCATCGCGAGGGACGCGTCCACTCTGAAAGGATCTCCGAGCAGAAAACCACAAAGTCATGCGAGGTGAAATCGTTCGACGAAATCGACCGATCGTTTGTATTGGGCCACGGAGATATCGGGCTCGATCGTGATCGTAGATCGATCGATCAAATCGGTATGATCCACGACCTTGATCGGAGAAACTGACTTCATCAAAGTCGTTTAAGTCGAACTTGACGATTTCTCGCCAGATTTCGCGTTTCGATTCTTTCCTTCGCGAGTTGGGCGTTCCGATGTTCGTATATGTATATTTTTTTTTTTTTAAGGTGGAACAATCGTGGACGCTGTGGTTAGGGAGAAATGTCAGCTAGAGCTAGTGTCTCGAGACGTAGATTGAATGACGGTTCCTAATTTTTCTGGACTTATGGCACAGCTTAGAAAACAGCCAGATATAGTTCTTGACCTTCCGTTGACTTCGTTGGGTCACAGATGATCAGCAACTGTTTCCATTGTTTCGTTTTTGTGTGCCAGGTAGCGCAGTTACTCCCACTTCTTCGTATTCTCTTACCATAACTTACAATTTCTATTGTTTGGTTTTTTGCATGTACCTTATTCAAGTGATAACCACATTTAGCACAAAGCTAATCATGACTTCCTCTATAGTACATCAAGGAGATTATGAATGACCCAAGGAATACCAGTTATGTGATCGACATACTACCATATCAATTGATTATAAATAATTATTCTAAAATGTTTAATGACTTTTCATAATGTTTAAATCTGTATGAATTAGATTATTATTATCGTTCTTGTTTTTTAGGATCAAGTACCTGAATCTGGGTAACAATCTCTGGGTCTGGATAGTACTCACCTGTAACAGAAAAAAGAAGGTCGATTATACGACTGAACATTCAACTGTGTCGATTAATATTACTAGCAATAGCGGTAGAATTACAATGGTAAAAATGCAACTTCGATATATCGCACGGCATCTTCATGTCGTCGCAACAGTATATTTCGATCGACTGTTTAAACACTTTAAACAGTTACAAACAATTTTGCTTTAGATTTGTAAGACATATTCAAAAAGCAGTTAAAATATTTGAACAATTGTATATTAAGTTGTCTATAACTTGATCACTTACAGTTGAATACTCCGAGATTGATGATATATTTCTTACGAATTTAAAAATAAAATACAGGAAAATGGATGGTACTGTTTGTAACATGCAAAACTGTTTGTCCTAGTTTCAAGAGAACATAATGGCCACAATTTTTGTATCGTTACTTAAAGAAACGATTCGGAAAAAATGTATCAACAATTTTAGCAACGTAATTGAAGCCCTCACCACTTCTTTTATTATCTAAGGATTAGTGGGGATATTGAAATCAATTTTTTTGACGCAAATATTTTCTACCCAACATCCAACAATGGTCTATATGACAAACTTTTCGATAGACTTTGCGAACTACTTTGTGAACTAGATATAGTCTTGGTAATCTTGATCTTCCGCGAGTTTTATTGACTAAAAACATGTAAAATCACATAGGTTTCCTCATTAAACACTTACTAAACAAACACTCCTATCAATTTTACAATTTCGATCGTTAACGCGCACTCGTCAACCAACTAGCAACTTGCTAACAGGGTTGTTAATTTCCAAGCAGGGTTCACGCATTCTTCGAATCGCGATCACCGTGTTTCAATCCCTAACGCGAGTTTATTTCAAAGAGTCGAGCAAATTGCACGAACGTTAGCGTGCTCTTTGGTCACGAAGTAACGAGGACAAACTCGTGAACGAGATGGAGGGTGAAACCTCGAACAAGAGGGAAATGTTAAAAAAGAAGAAGTTCTCGACACCTCACCCCTCCTCCCCTCCTCCTCCTTCCCCGCAATGTTTCAACGTGACTGCATAATTCCAAAGATGCGAAAGGTGCCAGGAGAGTTCGTCCCTGCGAGCCTGCCGCCCCTCGTGTTCGCCAAGTGCGAAAAGCACGTAGTCGCGTGTAATTGGACCTGTCGAGTGGCGCGAGGCAGCTCGCGTTAACGTTTTCGCCTTGTTTCTCGCCAAAGACGCTGACTGGCATCGTGCAATCCGTTCCCGATGATTACGCGTTACCTGTTCCACGATTCGCGTCGCGCGACTCGCGTTTCGCTACTCTTCGCGCGCAAACTTTAGCGGGTCTTCGCTGCTGAGACCTTTGAATCCGGTTAGCGTCACGTTGCGAGTAATTTGTGACACAATTCGTCACGTCCCGCTTATTCGAATTAATTTGCGCGCGATTAATGGAACACGTTTGAATCGTGAAATTGGAACGGGATAAGGAGGACGTAATTGCAAGGGAACGCGAGAGAAACGAATGGAACACATTGTTACCGAAAATAACGCCACAGAAATTGACGAAATATACCGAGAGTCTATAGTATAGACTCTATACCTAGTTTACAAAGTAGTTCACAAAATCTAATGAAAAGTTTGTCATTTAGAACATTGTTGGACGTTGGGTAGAAAATACTTGTAATGGAGTCAGAAAACTGATTTCAATATTCTCACTAATACTTAAATGATAATAAAAAAAGTGGTGAGGGCTTCAGTTACGTTGCTAAAATTGTTATACATAAATTATGAAGTTCCTCGTAACTTTTTAAGCTCGCCAAGTACCAAGCTTATATTGTTTTACTCCGTTTATACAATATAATAGGAGGCCATTTAAATGAATAATACCACAAGTAAAGGATAACAAGAAGTAAATATCGGGCAAAAGACACAAGTATTGATTAGAAAAAAAGAAAGTAATGCAGATAAACTGAGAAAGACACTGCATAGAATGTTATAAAATTAATTCTAAAATGTTTGAGCGGAAAGTGGTGAAGAACTTAATAGAAAATCTCCATTTTGTTCCCTAATTGTTTTAAGAAATTGCATTAAGTTTTGATGAAGTATCATATTGTTATTCCTTGGCACACAAGGACTGGCGCGCGGCGCGGTGTACACGGTATGACTAGAACCGATCCGTATCTCATGTCAATTACGCGAAAACCACTAGTCTACACACCAATGGATCCATATTTAGATTTAGACCTAACTTTATCGACTAAAAACAACTCAAATCTTAAATTTGAAAAATATTCAACCAAAGCACAAACAACTACATAACGAAAAACAAATATGGGCTTACAAAATTTCAGCTATCTTCCACAATGAAAAGGTAAACCGTCTTCGTACGGATTCCCTCTCGTCATGAAGTTGAATGTAAGAAACTAGTAGATTAAGCAGAAAAGAAAGCCTCCATAAATACCTGTAGCACAAATAATCTTGAATGGATACCTCAACTCGATACATCATATAGAACCTGTATAAAAGTAATTTACAATCTTATGTCACGTATGTATGTATATTATTTTCAGTACCCTTGCAAGACTGAAAACGACCGAAGTTTCCATATACCTACTCTGATTTAGATACAAGTTGACAAAATGCATAAGCATAGCAGTTAAGATGAGTAGTTTTAAGTACAATGCAACTGTAATTATGTAAAACGCTCTTACGTAAATTTTGGTGAATGGAACTATGCTGATGTAAAACCTCGAATAAACACACAACACTTCTGGGACACAACCCCTCGTACTACAGAACAAATCATTCTGCCTGTGTGATCCCATTATCTACTAAAAATCCAGGCGAAAAATAATGGCGTATACTTTAATCAAAAATAAATGACTCACTGTTCACTCTCCCTGTTATCCATTGTTCGAACAAAATTCTCCCTCCTGTGTCTGCCATTTTTTGCGCTTCGCCAACCCCTCGCGATGATTCTCGTTGGTCATTGAGCACGCTCAAACGGAGAACACCAATCATCGCGCATTTATCGTTAACAAATTGGCGACTGAAATCGCCACCGTTCTGCGCGATGTAACCAATACGAAACGAAAAATGCGACTAAGCCACAATTAGCCTAAGCTCGTTGTACGGCCCAGAGGTCATCGAAATATTACAAATACACCGTTCCGTTCCACCCCATGACTCGTGCCTCAGGTACCTAGGGGTTGTTTACGGTTCAGACGGGCGTGCATTAATATTACCGCGGTTTTCAATTAAGTACCGCGTCGAATTGGTACGATGGTAATTCATATTGTCGATGACTGCGGGGATTGTCGATGATTATCGATTAATTTATAGCCAAGTCCCGTCTCTATTTCGCCGACACGAAGACGCGGGACTGCGGATTACATGTACGGAAATTCAACGGATACAGAAGTATTCAAACGTTACGGCTCGTAGATCTTATCGCACGGCTGGAATATCGTCGACTGAATTATTGCAGATGAAAAATTTGTTTAAACGGTAGATTCGCGTCGATCGATATGCCTGTTTGTTATTTGCGTCGACACCTCCCTCGTACCCTGATAACCCCAAGATTAGCGCGAAATAAGCTGTACCGCGGAACCCTGTAGCAGCCATTACCGCACAATGAGCTTATTACATTCAAATTACTGGCATATTGCGCGTTCAAGTCGTGTTGCGTAATTGCGGAGCCACGCGTGTTTTTGTGCGTGCATGTACAACGTATCACGCGTTAGACGATGTTTCGCTCTGTCGAGACGTTTATCATTTCCGCGTGTCTCGAAGTCTGCTAGACTCGAAGAATTATTAGGGTACGTAAATGCAAAATAGTAATGGTTGTACTTATTGTATGAGAAGCTTTGAAAGCCAAACTAATCGTTATCACGTCGTGGAGTTGAAGGCAGAAACTTTCAGGATCACCATAATATTATGAATACATACTACGAATAGAGCGACGTGTCATCACGATCTATGCCGTGCCGATTTTCAATTCAGACCAATCATGATTAACAATTTTGCTTCTGACTTGTACCTTATTTTATTCATAATGATAATGCAACTATTATAATCATCAATAAAGAGGTATAGAGTTTAAGATGCATTACACGAAAAAGCAATTTTAATTTTTATGAATTATTTTAACATTCAATATTTGAATATTTACTCTCCTATAGGTAATAGTCTTTAACCATATTAGAATTAATTTTAAATGGAACATAATATCAAGATTATTTGAAATAATATGTTGCATTTAATATCAAGATTATTTGAAATAATAATGTTTAAGTTACAAAAACATATTTCGACGAAGTTTGTCATAGCATAGTAAATACAGATACGTTTTATCAGAACAACTATCACATAATATCGCAAATTGTATGGTACACTTTCTTATCGACTGGGTACGAAACTTTTAAACATTATTTTGATAACAAATCTTGCAGCGTTTCTGATCGAATTATAGTTAGTTTCTATTTCTTACCGTTCTTACTTCATAACTTCTTTTTAGTATTGTGGGTGTACAATCATTATTGCTACCGAATATCAGATTAATTGCTAATTATTTTCTAAATTCGGGAAATCTTATTCTTTTCTGTTTAATGTTATGATTTGTGTAAGTAACTTGCACCACTCTTGCAAGAAGCATTGACAAGTGACATATTTGGCTTTTGTGAAAAGATTCTTCTTTTATTCTATTATTATTATTATTATTATTATTATTATTTGGATATTACTTTTGGTTACTGTTTTAGTCCTACATACAAGAAAGTGTCTCGTTTTTATTGTGATATCATATTCTATGATATTGATATGAAAACAACTAAGAGTTTGTTATTAATTCTGACGAACAGTATTATACAGGTTATGATATACAGTGGGTGTAGAAAATATTCGTACACCGATCAGTTTCCAAAAAAACTATGTGAAATTGTAATCTATTAACTTATTTTTTATAAACAATGACATTCTACATATTCTCGGAAATCTCTAGAATAGATAGAAAAAACAATAGCTAGTCATGTAAGTTGCGAAATTAACAAGAAAAAAACAGTTAATCGATAGAAATGTTGAAGCAATAAGTATTCGCACAATTGTTTAATTTTTAAAACTTGATTAAAAAAAAAGAAATTTAGATTAATTTACAAGTATATAATACTTCCTTCGTGGGATATCCTTTTGATTTAATAATTATTGCAACTCTTCTAAGCATTAAATTAACTAAATTATTAGTTATTCGAAGTGGGATCTTCTTCAATTCCTCTATTAAAGTCTTTTTTAAAAGTACTTTACTGGAAATTTGATGTTTTCTAATTCGTACGGAGCAATAAACTAATGTGTTTACGTTGCAAACTCTACTGTAAATTGTTCGTCATAAGAATCGTACAAATACTTATTGCTTCCATACTTTTACCCACTTTTCGCATTTTTTTGTTAATTTCACAAATTATATTAACTAGTAAATGTTGTTTGGACTATATCTTAGAGACTTCCGAGAATATGTAAAATATCATTGATTATAAGAGAAGAAGTTAAGAAACTACAATTTCACACAAAAGTTTTTTGGGAAATTGATCGGTGTACGAATACATTCTACACCCACTGTATGTGTGGAACTCATAGTAGAAAGAACTACCCTGTAAGGTATGGATAAAATACCTATTTATTTCTCGACAACTTATACGTATAAACAGAAATACATTCTTAACGTTTGGTCTCTGAAGTGTAATGACATGATTTAAATATAAATTCCTTCAAACCATGGGGGGTGCTAACTGCAGTCCATCAGAGCAAGTGTCAATTGTATGTTACTCCTCGTTAGAGTAGACGAGACAGCGTACCTGCTAGACTGTGGAATTTCAAATTACCTCTACGCATTCTTATTTCCACGCAACGGGTCTCTCCGCGGCGACTTCCTCGTTCGACCAGCGTTGATGGGTTGCGTTTAGTGCGGTGCAACTAAATCGAACCGCGTTCCGCGTGCGCGGCTCGCGAGCGTGCGAGGAAGCGTGTTGCGCACGGTGCGAGGCTCGCGTTTGAGAGACCGCGGCATAATCAAACATCTCACCGCTAGGCGAAGCGATGATGGATAACCCCGTGATGAAATCATTCATGCATCAGCATCTACCTGGGCGCGCAACAGCTAGAGAGACGAGGGAGATCCCGTTCCGGGTCCTGGCTGGTGGTCAGTGCATGCTCATTTACTTCGTACCGTTAGCCTTTAATTACTCATTGATTTATTATTGACCGTGGCGTTAGGTGCATTACCTTTTGCACCTATCTTTTCAGCGCCTTAACCGCAGCTGCGCCTTCACTGCGCTGCTTGAAAAAAGGTGTTCTCGGATATCGACGGCTTTCTCTCATCGCTCGATCCGAGATGACAGACGCGCTAATGCGAATGTCGTGGCTGTATTACATCCCAGACTGCAATTAACCGAAGTCGCTATAAATCTGAGGAGCCTTCCTCGCTCGGACATTCTATAGAATGATTCTTCCTATCGCGTATGAGCGTACGAGGTTGCGACGTCAGGGGTGCAGCATCATCGATCTGTTGTAATACTAGCTCCATAATGCTATCGCTGTGACTACTATTATTCTTATTCCCGACGACGTCGAGGATGTAATAGTTGTTTTACGACTTTACATGCAACTACTTTAACATGTTCACGCCGGCGTGTACCACTGGTGGCTCGCGCTCGCGTGTGAAAACGCTTTTCCCAGTTTTTTAATCAATGACCAGTGAGTCGTGATATGAGTACAGTGATCGATAACTAATTGTCCATGACACGAACCTTGAAGAAGCTATCCGCAATGTTTGCGAAACGTCAGAATACTTTTCTTAAACCCTTAAGCTGCTTTGCTAAGAGTATCCAGCATTCAAAGGATTCATAACAAAGTACGCATGACAGCATAGTCGCAATGGAAACTTAAGCAATACCATGTATCATATTTAATTTAAATCATGTGTACCTCTACTTAAAATTAAAAAATCGGATACATTCCATTTCATTTCTGTTTAATTAAAAAACAAAATCCTAAAGCCTCTTTTGAGAAACCTTTTAAATCTACCTGTGCGTATTGAACAAAAAGGCAGTTGGCATAAACTATCGAAGAAGATGAAGTTGAGGTGCCTCGATCTATAGAAGATTTAACTTCACGCTTCGCGCTCTGGCACAAAGTTAAGTGCTCGACTACGGTCGCGCTACATCCGTTCGATCTCATCGAGAGAAATAAATCACGGGCCATCGGCGCCCATCCTCGCGCAGTTGAAACACTCGAAATATCGGGCTGACATTTAAACGGGGCGGCGGCGCTAATGTGAGCGCGCGGGAGAGCCTCGAATGACACTCTCAATAATAGATTAGATGCTGGCTAAGTGCACCAACGGCCAGCCGCCGCCAAGCCTGGTGATTTATTGATCCAGGCACGTGCGTGTATCGAGATTTCCACTTCTCGCCCGCGCACTAATATCCACCGTACGTTTTCCACGGGCGAAACGAAATTAACGGAGGGGGACCACCGCGTCGCGGTAGAGCGCGTTCGATAAAAGAACAAGAACGTCGAATTAGCGTCGCACCGTGTAGACTGAATCATTCCTCGAATTCTGTCGGGAACGTGGCGACCAACGTGGCAATATTATGGATTAGCGAGCGTTATCTGGAACGTTAATAGCTCGGATAAAATCTTTCGTAGAAGTTCGAGAAGTTGATAGGTGTGAGAGTTGCTTAATATGTTTGCAAAATGAATTTTATCGATCAGGATTTATTTTCTCTGAAATTGGGGTTTTTAATCCTGCGCGGTTTTGGAATGTTAAAATGATGCATGTACACAATTTAACGCATGAATGATTTCATCTAGTGAAATACATGAAATTGGAAAGAAGACCTCGAAGGAAGTATATGTTTTTTCAATCGGTCCTGTTATATATCATAATATAATACTAATCTAAACTTTCATTCAGGCCTGCGTCATTTATATATATAGAATTTGCATCATCGGGACTCTACGAATCTCCGTCATCTTAAGCGGCGTATAGACTAAAGAGTCAAGACAACTGTGGATACTTACATGTACTCCACATCGTATGTCAACGTACATACGTAAGATCCGAGCACGTATGCTTCGCTTGCCTTGGCTCATCGATTTATACGTAACTTTGATTGAAAAATTCTTAACTCCATCTTGCGCTATTGTTTCCTCCACCTATTGCAAAACTTTGAAAATCAATATAATATTGTAATTCAAGCTAAGTCGTCTCTGTGTCAGGAAATACTCTATACACTTTAAATTTGATTCAAGCGTTTACTAAATTTCGTCATCGAACTCTTGTTTCATTTACTTTTCAGTGTCCACGGTAATATTCTTACTCCTTTCAAACGCGATTGGCAATACCAGATTCGATCAAATCTTTTGTGGAAGTTCAAAGGACGATGATAGGTGGGAGAATAGCTCGACGTACTTTAAAAATAAATGTTCTTAAGCGAGGTTCACTCTGTCCCAAATGGATGTTCTCGATCCCGTTCGGTTCTTCGATATCTACGATAAATTTGCTATCTTCTTCTTCAAATGGCGTGTAGACTCATTCCGATCCACAAATGATTTCATCCAGGAAAATACGTGGAATCGAACACAATATAAACACGGATCTCTGTTCTCGTTTGGTTATTTTCATAGGAACCTGGTTCGGAAATTCCTTCAACCGGGTCTGTTATTCAGCATCCCGCGATAAGTGGTTCGAGCGATTTCGTGCCTCGTGAGTAGATCGGTGAAATATAAAATCGGATCTGGCTCGATAGCGTGGCGGCGTTTCCGTCGCGTGTTTTCTATAAGAGAAGACAATTTATTACGTGTCGTTCGAAAGTGAACGCTCCTATGAGCTGTAATGGCTGTAATTTGTATGCATGCCTTCGCACCGGCAAAAAGTCGATATCGGTTAACCGTGCCGTTGAAAACTTGTCTTCGATAACGATTCCTAATAACGCGGGACGCCGCGCGACACCGCGTCACCGACGTCCGCCGCGCCCCGTAAAAGAGGCGAACCAGCGTCTCAGGGGAGTGAAAGTGCGCGCGCGTACAACGAATCGCTCGTCCGCCTGTACAACACGCCCGTATAAACACTGTCATCCTGTTTTTCAGCCACGAACACGAAAACCTATTAGAATCGACAGCTGGCGCGGAAAGCCAGGGCTGTCAGGTTGCTGGGACACGGTCAATCGACATCCGTGCGTCTTGTATTATGCGAAACGTCTATCATGATTTCCTCGACGTCTCACGGTTTAATGAAAATTGCGATTATTTGTACAGGAGTGATACGTGAACGAACACGGTCAAGTTTATTATGCGCTAGCACATTCTAATACAGTTGGCTAAGATTGTCCAGGAGTCATAAAATTCACTTTGAGCATTCACGGTGTCTACTCAAAATACATATAAGCCTCCCCGCACACTGCAGATTTTCTGTCTTTCTTTGAATCGTTGTAATGTGTGCACTTACATATACAGTGGGTGTAGAATGTATTCGTACACCGATCAATTTCCTAAAAAACTTTTGTGTGAAATTGTAGTTTCTTAACTTCTTCTCTTATAATCAATGATATTTTACATATTCTCGGAAGTCTCTAAGATAGATATAGTCCAAACAACATTTACTAATTAATACAATTTGTGAAATTAACAACAAAAATGCGAAAAGTGGGTAAAAGTATGGAAGGAATGTCATTATTTATAAAAAATAAGTTATTAAATTACAATTTTACACAGTTCTTTTGGAAATTGATCAGTGTACGAATACTTTCTACACCCACTGTATCTTCATGCTGATTAAGAACCCGATCAAACTATCGGTCGATAGAAAGTCTGCAGTCTGCGGGGGCTCTAAATGAAAGAAATCTCCTTAACAGAGAAACTAGCGTGAAATGTTTCAAGTCGATTCTTTTACCTGCCGTATCTTAGGAATTGATAGATCCAACAATTGATGGATCAAATTTGAGCCATCCCAAGGTGTCATAGTAGGATCTTAATGCGTTGATCACTCGTGTAAATATTGTTATCCTGTTCTTCAAGTTTAAACATAAGAACCTATCAAAACCGACAACGAAGCGAAAAGCTAGGGATGTCGACTTGCTGCAACACGGTCCATCAGCGTCCTTGTGCCTTGGACGTTTATTCATCGATTATGCAAAACGTCCGTCCCTATGCGTCTCACAACTTAATGAGAACTGGTACATCGCTCCGTGGCATAGTTTATTTTTGTAACGGTAATAAAAACCTGAATGTAAATGGTCAAATCGAATCAAGAAGACGTGGAAGAGTTTCTCTCAACAGGGTAACTAGTAGACAATCTTCCAAGTAAATTCTTTCTTTTGTTGTATAGTAGGAATTCATAGGTCTCACTATTAACGAACGGGGTTCGAAGCATTCTTAGGTGTTACGGTGAGATCAAAAACAAATAGCCGTCCATTAGAACATTGTTATTCTATTTTCCAATTCTAGACACGAAACCCTATTAAAACTAACAACAATGAGAGAAACAAATACCAATAACGGATACTTCAAATCTACACCAGAGTTTGTGTCAACTGAAACCCTATACAAACTTAAATTCAATACTAGCCACACTGAACATCCAAGTATTTCAATTTAACCATCTTCTACACCAGTACCTCTGCCAGACGAAACCCTAAACAAACTCAAATTCAACACTGGACATACCGATCATCCAAACTGTTAAGTCTAACAATCTTTATTGTTCTATTCGTGCTTCATTTATTTACTTGTGTCAATCACTCTATTCTTGCTCTCTTTGAAGCCGCTGAGAACAAATCGAAGAGCTTTCGCCCATCCTTCTTCAGAATTGGTACTGAAAAGAGTGAACTTGCGCACTGCACTGTCGACGTTGCTGCGTATTCTCGACCCATGCACGCACGTGCACCGAGAAACTCACGGTGTCGTATTTATCGCGAGCAACTGGTCGACTAAACCCAGCTGGAGTCTCGACCGAGTGTCACACACGCGTGAATTCCATCAGCCTTGTAGGACGTGGCTTACATGGTTTACGCACGTTCGTCAGTTCGGAGTGCTTAGAAGCATCCCTTTTTCGCCTTTTTTAATTTAGGAGTATTCATTCGAGACGATAACTCCTAACGCTGGCCAGAAGACACCTCTCTCTTGGATGAAAAAAAAGGGAGAGACGATTTCGAAAGGGTTCCTTTTAGATCTCTTTGGGACTCCTCACGACACGATCGCCACATTAAGCGAGATCACAAGACTAGATGAGTTTGATTTGTTAACCGACAGCCGCGCGTCTCTTGTTCCATTAAGAATTATTATTTATCGCGTGCACAAAATTAACCCTATGTAAAGCGTGGTCTGAACAGCTTTTTCATGATCGAATCGAGGGAACACACGTGACACCCTGTCTCCGTTGACGGTTGACAACTTGTAATTAACGACGCGCGCCGTAGATTGAGATAATGTACGGGACGCGTCGCGTTAGACGCCGGTTTGTAATAACACAGAAACCACTTAGTTTTTTTCTAATCGAGCTGCGGCGAAAACTGTAGCCAGGGTCATTTTTCACTTGCGCCTTCGGCATTGACCCCTTTTTTGGGATGACGTTTCCTCTTCCGCGACGGTTTTCAGTTTATTTTTAGCAGACACGGCTCGCTCGGGGTGTTCTCTTGCATGCTGTGACCCATTTTAAGTGGATTTATCGCGGAAACTACGTCGTGTCGAGATAATAGTGAAAAAGCAGTTCTTAAACTGCTTGGTTGAGTATTAGTACCGTCTTCCATTAGATATATCGATGAAAAAATGTTGTAAAGACCTGGGGTCCACGGAGGAGCCCCAAACATTAACGATGTAAGGTACAGGCTGCACCGTGCAGCATTCTCATATTTTTGACAACATAGCGACATACCAGGGTTAAAAATTAACTATGAAAATACACTCAGACCATGTTAAGATGACGGTCGATTCCACGGGCGGAGAAGCTGTTTTTTCGAGACTATCCACGCTTTTGGGTGACAAGTTCATACAAATCGTATGTAATCCTTTCATTATTTTCTACAGCCGCTAGGAAGACTTGGTCGTCCAAATCAAATGGTCAGCCTCGTCCTGACTTATATCCTCCAAGCTTTTATCATCCTATATGAAGCAAACAAACCACTTGCCACTTTGACTTTCACTAATTGTTTCTCTGCCAAAGAGATTGTTTACATCATGCAATGAATGAGCTGCGGTCCATCTTTTCTCAAAGTGGTAACGCATGACATGACGCAAATGAATATGATTATGAATACGGATGTTGATGAACTACCTTCTAAAAAAATTTTGTTAAAAAAAAATAAACGCTGATTTCAAATGACAGACAGATATGAAAAGTAACGTCGGATAATTATCAAAATCAACCCAATATAAAGTTCTACTATTATGAATGCAATTGCTTCGACTGTAATGCAAAAAATCAATAATGATGATCATCGCTATGCATAGACAGGCTATTAACTGCATCAATGAATGACGATAATAGCCCTGAGGCTTTTGGAAAATGAGAGATTAATCGATGACTTGAACTATGTTGACCATTTCCCATGAAGATTCCAATAACAATAGTTGCTAGAATATTTTGGACACACTCCAATGTCCCTAATTGATAATGAACCCTACCAAGACCTATTGCAGCAATAGTTTGGTTTAGTAGACATAAATAAATAAATGAACAAGTTTTATATTATATTCCAACGCTAATCATCCGAATATTTGAAACGCGTTTGAAGTTTCTAGGCTCTATTCTAGCAATGGTCTGGTTCAATAGGCACAAATAAAAAAGCGAGATCAATCGTCAACATTTTTGAATGCATAATTTCAGCAACAAGAACAAGTAATAAAAATTACGATGAGTTTATTGCTACAGCAATAATCGTTTTAACACTCGGCATGTACATCGATTCCTTTGACTGATGATGAACCCTACCACGACCTATCTCAACAATACTCTGGATCAATGAACGCAAATAAGTAAATGGACCATGAATTGGGTAACAAGTTTTTTCACGATGTGGGTCATTCATTTCATCCGAATGCACCAAGTGTTTTATGAAGTTTTAACTCCCGGGCGAGGTTTTGCCCGTTGAACACACATGGGCGTGTGTTTGAGGTCTTTTATGAAGGGGCCCGAGAGCGCTGGCTCTTTCATTTGGAGTGACTCACTTTTGTAAACCCGACGCTACAGTTTTTTTCCGCATTTACTTAGAACGATAACAAAGCGCCCGCGGCTTGGCCATTGCGTTCTTTTGTGTGTCGAACGATCTAAGTACACCGAGAGGGAACGACGTCTCCTGCTCTCCAGATTCTGAGAACCCGAAGGGTAACGAATGGGGCGACTCGTTATCTCGTTGAAATAACGTTTTTACTTCGATCAGGATGCACGTGCGTGAGTTTTCCAAGGAGGAACGAAATTATCATCGTTGAATCGACAAGTTTCATATATGGATACATATAGATACGTATCAGAAGAAGGCAAGATCTTTATTGGTTTATTTATTCGTTGAACAGAAATTCGATCTAGACTTTCTCTTGAGTTCAAATTTGGAGTAACGTGTAAGAAATAAACAACTATTTAATCGTTTCTTGTTGAATACAAAATGAAACTTGAATTGTAGGATTAAACAGAAGAAACGAATTAATATTTGACTATCTGTCGAATAAACTTGCAAATAATTTGTTACACTAATGTCATTCTCCATCTACTATTATAAAACTGTCCCATCTATAGAAACTCTATTTAGGAATAAATGTTTGGAATTAAATTTTCCTCTCTTATAATACGTCAACATTGTCACAAGGTTGATGCATGTAGTTGGTCGATCTGAATAATCTTCATCTGAATAATCTAGGGGTATTGCTTTCCGTTTCCTCGTATAAACTTCATTACTGATATTATCAATATCACTAATATCAATTTTAAATTTTATAATATAAAACTCATTAGTACTTACTGTTTACTTCATCAATTATTTATGCATGGCTTTATATTGATTCTATACATCACGAAAAACCGTTAGAAATAAGTGAAATAAAATACAATAAATTACTCAAAAATGACAACAGATATTTTCAGAAGCATGATGTACAATATACTCTGGCTTGCAGTGAACTAAACACAATAATAATAAAATTCTAAAATTCTATCGGTAATACTGCCGGCTAGAGTAGGACGCAGACTTCTGTTTGACAGGATTACTGCCGGTTTGAGTGATAAAAGTTAGTCGAATAAACGTTGCGCGTTTGTTATGTTCGTTATCGATTATTCTAATCAAGTTTTGCTCATCCTGGTATGTACGCGCAGTTCTCCCGTTTCTTTCGGTGGGTAATCTAGTATCTTTAATCGTGGAAGGAGCAACAGTCGTGGCGATACATCGAGGCATTAATAATACGCCCGATTCCGTGAGTCGAAGGACAGAATTTATAGCGGCACGGAGACGCTGGAATCTCCAAGTCTTCCCTCGGTTTTCTCTCCACCGAAACGCGTGTACGCTTCCACGGGAATGCAGCGAATTAACACGTGAGCGCAGCGAGAGCGAAGTGCTGGCAATAAATCTCTAGCACGTTTCGGAATTCCGAGCGTGAAACCAGTCTGTCCTTCATCGAGGTTTCGTGTCATTATCATTAATGCGTGAAAGGCACCGTAAGGTACATAGACACCGGGGGCACGCAGGTGTGCCCGCTTTGGACGCGATTCACACGTAGCGACGGTGTGAACCGCTCGCCAGGATAACGATTTCCACCGTAGAAAACTATTATCCATTCGTCCATTTCACAACTATTACCGCGGCTTCGCGTGCAATATCGAGTGGAAGGCATCCTTTCCACGACGCCATGGGAATCCTCGTTCTAAGACGAGTAGCGATCGTTGCAAGGCCATCCGACGATTGGTCCTCGATCGACATTTTTTTAACAAATCTCGTGTCTTGACATGGAATTGCGGTTGCACCTCGTCTGGACGAAGTAATTGGGTCTGCTGGTTAATTATCGGTAACGAGACTGTGTAGACTTAGAAATGATAATTGAAAGAATGAGTCATGTTTCTTTATATCTTAGGTATCAATGGTGAAGGAAAGTAAGAATGCTTAATTTATCCGAAATGCACAGAGGGTGAACAAATTAATTTAAATATTTGTGAAATACGCTATATTGATTTATTAATATGGACTTGAGTCATTATCTAGACTCTATTTTTGTCGGAATAAATCAAATGTCTTTCCATTTCAACAAGCCGATCCATGCTTGCTCTCAACTAAGATGGCATATGGAGATAATTAAATTTTGCAACGCTCTTTATTTAAATTACTCGTTCTTAATATTCTTCGTACGCTTAATGCGATACACGGCTGGATAAAAGTTGACGAACAGATTTGTTTTCTGATACCTAGAGTCTTAAGTAGTTCCAGACATTCGACATTCGACCTTAAATTATTGACTACTGCAGCCAATTACTTTAAAGATCCAGAACCTGAATTATGAAGTAGTATCAAGTTCCAACTGTTTGCTAAGACGTGTCTTGCTCCAATGATAGATTCAAAGTTACTCTTTCAATTATTTATTCTTTTTTAAAACCTGTCTATAAGAAACTATGTAACATTTTCCATCTCGTTAACTCTCCGATCGTAGATACAGAGTGGAGTTTATCTTGCGCCATTGGAAAATTAATTTTCTTCAGAACTAGACTCCGTGACTTTTACTACATTATTCACGGTGTACAATCCTTTCTCACAGTGATAGAAAATAGAGAATTGGAATTTTATATCATGTCGAAATAGTACTACAATTGATAATCGAAAGTAGTATATGTTGCTTTACAATTTCCTGAAATTGTTCTACAAACCCATTTGCTAAATTAGCGCCGAGCCCAGTTTCGATCATTGCAGTTTAAACATAGTATTGTTATGGAATTTCGACACGGCTATTGTTCTCCTATCGAACAAATTTTATAACCCATCGAAGAAAACAATACACACGTCTGTCGACTTCTGAATTCTCGTCCTGACGATCGATTCGTTATATAGACGGGTCGTGAAAATTGCAACGCTCGCGAGAATGTCCAACGCGAACTGGCGTAAATAATCAAACCGAGCCATTGGATATAGGAAGAAATCGTATAGGCAACTTGGACAAAAGGGATCAAAGGCAACATGGCATGTCGACTATTGGAATATTACCATGAAATAGTCAGGTTCCATAAACCACTCGATGTATCGGTTGTGGCAGCCTTCTATATCACCGCGAGACAAGGAAATTTCCTTTAGAATTATACAATCATGTTCTTTAAGCTACAAATGTTTATCATGTTGTTATACAACCTATTCTGTAAGTTATAACAAATTTTGTACCTCGGAACCGAAGCAAGTAAAGCCACAATTTAAGACTTGATCAAAACAAGTTTTAAGAGGACTACCACAACATGGTATAATATTCTTATTATTGTACGCGATATTGTGAAATTTCTCACAAATAAAAACAGCCTTCAAACCAAACAAACAAACAAACAAACATATATTACATCGCAAACAATATTGGACCGTAAAATGGCATGTTTGTCATGCAATCCTCTATCAGGAGGTGAGTGAAAACATGTATCGTCCCATTTAAAACGAATTAATGACCTTAAAATGTCCTTGGAGCCAAAGAATGTCCCCGCAAACATTTTTTTATATAGTAAGAAATGAGCGAGTCGGCAACGTGACCTGTCTCAATGTCTCCAACCCCATACATGTCCCCATACTTCTTTTGAATATCGTAATAAAAACGCTATTATTATTATTATGCATTAATCTTAGGAACAGAAATTCCTCGGTCGAGACCACAGCGAGCGTATCGTAGCGCGCCATCGGAATAAATCAGTACCGAATAACGCCGTTCCATCGTGAAGCTGCGGTTCTTAAAGCGTCGTTAAAGACACGTTCACATTCGTTTTTCTTGGACAGTACAGAATATTTTTCTGCTAGACCCGAGGACTTGTAGGATCGCGGCGGAAACATTTCCTTCTTGAGCCGTCAATAGGCACCGACGCGTCGCCGGTGGCTTGACGGCGGTCAAGGGGGATGCTAGTTTGCTACATCCGATCTCGAGTGAGCAAAAACACGTCTTTTTAACGCGACCGAAGGCGACGCTCGGCGTGGTAACAAAACGAGCACGAGCCAAGGCGGATTCGGAATATCGAACGAGCGAAAACGCTTTGTAGAAGCCGTGCACGCGGTCCCCGAGTTCCGAGAAAACGAGATCTCCTCTCGATCTCAGCTCTCTTGGCCTTCTCCCGCCTCCCCATCCTACCCCCTCATCCTCCCCTCAGAGGTTCCCTCGCGAGTCAGCGACAACCCGACGACGACGTGTCCCCACGTCGTCCATCTCCGTGTCATTCTAGGATTCGCACGATCCTTCCCGATCGCCGACAGATTCGTCCTGATCCTTTCTCCCCCCCTTTGCCCTTTATCTCCCCGCATCTATGCACCCCTGGCGGCCCTTAAGTGTCGACGTTTCGACCGACGTAACAGGAGCGCCGGACACACGAGGAACGCCGTGGGGACGGGAATGAAAAAAGGAGGAAGAGGGCACGCGGTTCGATCGCGATGCGACGATCCACACCGCTGAAGGTCGCTCTTCAAGGACTGCGTCCGGGAAGCGTACGACCCCTCCCGCGGAAGAATGGATCCGGAGAGAAACGTATTTTTATTTTTTTATGTTTACTGAACTGGTTGCACGAGCTCCAGACTGTAATTACTCAGGGACGATTGCTAGATGTAGATTTCTACGTGTTCCATTCGAAACGAGGGAATTTTATTCTTTGGCAGGAAGAAATTTACGTGAAGCAACTAGCGCCAATTTATTGAGACCTTGTATTTTCTAAAATTGATAAATATTCTACTTGAAAGTAGATTATTCGATTATTCGATGAATTGTTGCGTTGGTACGGCTATTGGTGAGTTTTTAAATTTTACTGAGGTAATTAAATCAAACGTTAAGCTATCCCCTTGACGGCCTTGACCACATATGTGAACGTTTAGTTTTTTATAATTATAATTACCGCCAATTATAAAAAGAACAAAAATTTGATAATAACGAACAAAAAAGTCGTCCCTGAAGAGGTTAAGAAGCCTCGATCGCATTCTGTTGATTCTTGTCAATAATCCCCTGGGTCCATTAAATAAGTCCTTTACTGACGCCACACAAACGATAATGTAGTCTAGTATAGTATGAATTCCATCCTAAATATTGGTTACTGAACAGTAAGAACATATGAGTAGCTTCCGAGCCATCGACCTTCCTTCGTCATTATGATGAATGTTTCCTTCAGATATTCACTTAATTTTATATTTACGTTGTGATCCACTTAAACTATAACCTCGCAATCCAAGTTTCTATTACCTCGGCCTGCTGCTCCTACAAATGCTAAGCCTCGAAGATCTCGATCAATTTCCACTGACCTCAAGGATACCCCCTTTCGTTGGTCTTTGTCAACAAATTACGTTGGTTCCATCGGACAGTTCCCTATTGTCCGCGTACAAAACGACGAAATATCCGTCGATCGGAAATCGCGTTTTTCGCTGCGTTATCCGATCAGTTTCTGTTATTGTGATACGCCGAAAGCAGATGTCAAAGACTGATCTACCCAGCAATCGGTTCACTGAGCGTACCGGGGTCTCTTACAAAGAACTAATTGTATATCGCGACCAGAAATAGGTTTTCCTTCTCGAGCGACTTTCTCGAGTAGTGATTTCAGGACGATAGCAGTGGGGGAGTCTCAGTGATTGAAAGTACGAAAGAGATCAATTACATCCGGTCAGGCTTTATCCGCGTCTTTATCGACGGGCCAGTGATCATTCGACTTAATTAGAGCGATTTATGGAATTAACCGGTCGATAAAATCTTAATTTCCTTATCACTGTAAATAGTCGTGTTCCTGTCTATAGTGATTTAGTTGGATTGGTTCAATCACCGTTATCTTTACGGCACTTGCGTGTTTCAACCGCGGGATCATGTGATTGGGCACTCGCGTGAAAGCGCATTGGCGTCGTGGCGCTCAGAGAACTGTAATCTCCAATTCTGCGATTTTTAATCATTGCAGTGCGGGTGTTTGACAACAGATTAGATAAAATTTTGATTTTTATAGCTTTTTAAATTGTTATTATACTTCAATAAAGGAAAGAAATTAGTTTGAATGAAGCATCGGTCCACTTCTTTATTGCAAAGCAATTGATACACAAGCTAAATAATAAGTGACCGAACTCGTAAGTCTTATTAGATGCTCTTGTAAGAATATATTATGCTTAAATTCCATACAATTATCTAACAGAATTTTGTAGGAATTGTTTTCGCTTAATACATTAGAGAATTCAAGTAAATCCGCTATAGCTATACATTCTTTGCGTATAATTCAAAATACAATTGCAGCTGAAGAATAATCTTCATGAAATAGTGTAAATCCCATTGATCCCAAGAGTAACACCCACCTACGTCATTCCCAAAATTAAACCTGATATACAGAGTGCTCTTTGTTGACTAAAGTGTTGCATGTAGACTTATTCTTAACTGTTCACTTTTTAGACGTGGTACGAATGATTCTTACAACTAGTACAGACTTTTATATAGACATCACTGTGATATGGTGGCTCAAAGAAATTTGAGATACAAGTATCATACTTAGTAGAGTAAACAGTTCTCAACTTGTACCAGTTATCGATCGCTTCAAATTATTAATAAAAAATACACCTAAGATCGATACATATGTAGTATCAGATCTTTCTTTGATATAATGACCATATTCTTAATTTTTATGGATTTTTTTTTTTCTAAACTGTGCTACGAGCCCACGAAGCACTTTCCTTTCAAAGAATTCTTAAATAAACTGTGAAGATAAAGCTAAGAACCACTGCTCTGATTCGACCAAGCAAGACGATAACGTCACATTTAACGTCTTAATGTGTCTCGTAGACACTAGAACGCGATACTTTCCCGTCAGATCGTTATTATCCCCTAATTAAGGGAGATCTGTTGAGGCCAGCGATCGCGACACTTTGTCAACGAGATATTATCTCGTGCGAGCGACTCGTCTCTGGGCCGCCAACACTCGTTTCCGGCTGGGAAGTCTCGCGGCGCGCGGTCCGTGTCTCTGATCCTACGATTATTTCGACAGGATATCCGGAATGGGTTGCTCGTTGCCAGATAACATTCACCCCCGCGACGCGGGGGCTTGGAGCGGCGGAACGAGGCAGGGTCGTGGCGAGGCGTTCGCGCGGCGATGAGTGCGCTGTTAAGCCAAGGAGCAGCTGATCAGAACCACGGTCGATCGATAACGATCTGTGGACAAGCTTTGTTAAGCCCCCTTTGACTTGGCGCAATTAGTTCTTTCGAGGGAATGAGTCAATTAAGATACACCAACGGCTTTCGTGATAGGAAACGCGGGTGGAAACAATAAGCACTTTTACAGTGGGTTCACGTTGCAAAGTATCGTAACGCATTGCAATGGTCACGCAAGTCCCCATCAGAGTTGGACATTTTGAACAAGAGGGGAAAACTCGAGAGATCTGCCTACTTTCAAAGTCTTTTCCTACATTTTCTTGACCATCGGGGTTATGGAAGATTGGATAATTTAGCGCAAGATCATCTTTGATTCATAGAAGAATTTCGTATCCATGCATGCAATAATAAGCAAATTTTATCAGAGTTTTTATCTTAATAGTTCAGGATACACGTACTAATAACTCTTTCAAAGTAATGTTATTAATTGATGGTTTAACACGTTAAATATACATTCCGTTCAGACCGTTAAAAATAATTTATCAAAATATCGTCTTCCGATATCGAAAGAAGAACTCTGTGACGTTTTTTGAAAGAACTAACTTTACTTGAATCATTTTCACTCCGGTCTCGTGGTAAGATTGCCAGTGTAATGAGTGGAAAAAAAATTGTTTTTAGCTGCACCAGAACAAGAACCGAAGGCAACTGGTCGAAAAAAGGCGTGAACGGAGGAAAAACAAAGTAAGCTTTGCGCTCAATGTGTTAAAAATCGCCATACTTTAAGCAATAATCTTTGAAATGAAATAACCAAAATGCCAAACTACAAGTATACCCAAGACAATATCATGAATCTATATAGAGCAAGAAAACTAGTTTCCCCTGTCATTTAATCTACCGTTTATGTCGATAATATCTGGCATAGGTTGCAAGAAAAATAGAACGATAGAACGAGCAAGCAAAGGTGATCCTGAAAACTTGCGCGAGTCATAAAAGTCTCGCGATCTCGCTGAATAAAAATGCAACGTCAGAAATATGCGAGCACTGGGGGATTATCAGAGTCCGAGGGGCCCAGGCATGACAACCCAAAAAACGTGTTGTAAAATGTATCGCGGTACAACCAAACTTAGACGAGGAAACGACGCGTGGTGAACAGAGACGGAGAGTTTATCAAGCGGCGTAAAGTCTCTAGTTTGACGCTAATCCCGGTTGTCGTTTCTCGTTGAAGACACGCGCGAAAAGGGAGCGGCACGAAGATTCTGCGACTTGTTCGCACGTTATCCGAATCACCTTCTCACCAAAGCAGTCCGATTTGCCCTGGACGACAGTAATCCTCCTCGTGATCGCTGGCCATGAATTCGTCCGATTACTCGAAAGAGATATTTCAAACACGGGGGCTGAACCGATAAAGAGTGGAGCTCAAGCCTCGATTGCGTCTCGGTGAACGGAATACTTAACATTATACTTGCTACGAAGGCATCTGTATGCGTTATATTTGCAGATTTGTGCTGAAAATCCCTTTTTATGAATGATAACGAAATAAACGTGTAAAATGCCATGATTGGAATATTTCGCAAGGAGGGATTTTCTAGCGTTTAATCCTCAAAATTTACACTATACATTTGAAAGCCGCTTGAATTATGTAATTTGAATAAAAACAATTCAACGGTATGTCGCCCGCTTCACCTTTGCAACTTTAAGCCAGTAGGTGGTTATGGATCAAAGATCTTTCTCGTCAATGATTTTGATTTAACGATTACAGAGGGAGGGGACAGTTGTCAATTTATAGGTATAATGATTTATCAAGACTTAATCAAGAGTAAATTTGAAAATTTCCTTATTTGGATTGATGAACCCTATTCCCTTATTTGGATATTTTTTACTTCCTCTTTACAATTGAAACCGTACCATTTTTCGTAACGTTCGCGAAGTGTAGATCAAGAAGCCTAGTAAGAATTCTGAGGTAGTTATCTGAGTATGGAGAATTGAATAGTCAGATTACATTCATAGTCTGATCTCACAGCCTATCTATCGTGTGATAATATTTAAAAAAGTAAGAATATAGAGGTAAGAGTAGCTTAACAAATTTAATACGATTTAATAATGAATAGTGTAAGCATGAAAGCGTGATTGATAGGAAGCTATCAGTTTATTTAAAAGATGCAAGATTAGCTCGATAAGTTTAATATTATTCCCGATCACCTAGGTATTGATCACCTAGGTCCACAGCTCGTTCGGATGTTACCTGATACTGTTTAAAAATAGCAAGACTATCAAAGTGAAACCAGCTCGATAAGTTTAATAAGATTTTTGGCCTAACGACATAAGCGTGGAGGAATGAATAGTAGGGATGAGACCAGACGATTACACCATCATCTAGGTCCATAGCTTCCCCAGATGTCAACCGATACTCCTCGAAATAAGTAAGACTATCGTAGTGTGACAACCTCGACAAGTTTAACAAGATTCCTCGAGTAGTGGTCAGAGCGTGTAAAATAGAATAGCGGAGATGAGACTAGACGGATACACTACCATTCACGCTCACCGCTCAGCCAGCTGTGTCATCTGATACTGTTTAAAGAAGGCAACGCTACGGAAGGTCGTCAGGAACCGACATCAGGCCAAGTCCAGGGATCTTATTCAATTTCTCGAGCTGTGCCCTTCTTCCTTGACTCGCTTGATTCATCATATCGCCCCGAGCATCAAAGCACTCCCCAATTCGTGTTCAGAATTTGTAAGTGAGTCTCGGTTTCGCGCCTCGTGAACCAAGAGACTCACGACTTCGAAATGTCGTGTCCAGCGTCCCGGGGAGAAGTTTCACGAAAGGTTAGAAATCAACTTTATGAAAGATCGCAAGTCGCCGCGAAGCCGACGTCAGAGGACTGGAGAGGAAGTACCGTGAACAGGTTTTTGGCTCCGTAAGGTTAGCCGCAGGCACGCGCGTACGAGAAACCAAGAAAGTACCAATCAATTATGAGAAGGGGGAGAGGGCTGGCACTCGAAATGTTTAATAAACGCGCGTGTTGGGATCGGCGCCTGTCTGCATATCGATGACAATGATTCAAAGACGTGACGCTGGATCCCGTGTTTCACGCCACGACCACATGATCACTCGTGAAATACCGCGACTAGGCGACGCGGGACCACCCATGCAAGCGGAAAAATAATTCCGTCGACCTTGGAAAATTTTTCAGTAGATTCGCGTCGCGTATCCTCTCGCGTTACGCTGGAATCTCTAATGGAACAAAAGACCTCCATCTCTGCTCGACGCAGGGATCATCCCCAACAAGAGAAGACTGTGAACTATCAGACGTTGTTTTTGACAAAGCTTTTAATGAAAATGTTCGGTGGGTTAACCCAAGAACATTGTTGCGGTTATGTAAGGAACACTTGTAAATGTAGATTACAACACTGTTAAAAACCACAACTTATTCAGATTCCAGCCAAATCCAGTATGTCACTCTAAGAAATGTTCAATTCAGCATGAAATGCCTCCCCTCCTTACTTTCTCGCAATTGCGCAATCCGTGCGAACGTAACGCAGGTTAAAGTTCAATCACGCCACGATATTTCTTGCCTAATATTATCGAAACGAGACAATGCGGAATGCTACAAACGAGTCAGAGAAATAAAAGACATCTAGGCGTCAGCCTGATGCCTGGTATTTCTCGATGAAAACGGGGTGCAAGATCGGGGAAAAGAAATGGTTCGACCACCTTTGCCCCTTTCGATATCCTTCTCAATACCGGTGCTACATCTCCCTCTCTCATTCGACAGCCCTCTTCTTCTAGTCTTCTGCTCCATTCCCAAGGATTAACGTGGGCGAATGGGGTTCCTCGTCGGACGGAACAAAGCCAAGATAAGAAATGCGCCGCGACAAAGAGGAAAGCAGGCGAAAGGAGAGCATGGAACAAGGAAACAGGAGACGAAACGAGAGAGAGGTTCCTTCTTATCGTGGACTCACCCGTACAAAGACGGGGGACACTTCGAAGTATTTTTCACGGCAATAAATAATCCAGAACGAACGTCATCCCGTGAGCAGTGACACGGGCTCTGCCGGGCAGGGATAGAGGCGCGCGCGCGATACGAAACTCTTTCGTCCCCGTTCTCAGACTATCTCTTTGTTCCTCTTCGAATCTCGCTTTACTTTCGTCCCTTCTCCACGCCTTTATCTCCCTGCTGCCCTCGCTGATTCTCTTCGCTCCCTCCCCCCGTCATCTCACCGTATCGCTTCTCTGTCGTTTCGAAGCGATATCTACCTGGAAGTGTCCACCATGGGGGCACGTGGGCCACGAAGGCACTTACACGACCTATTTCGAAGCACCGGAGAAATAATGTCTCTCCATTGGTGGGCCCTGGTGACCAGTCGATTAAGGGAGCACACACCGTGAGCTCCACTCGTCCAGGCGACCCAGACTTCCGGTACCAAGCGTCCTTGTCCGCGAAACTGGCCGTGACGTATTCGAAGCACGGTATCACGAGTTAAAAGCGCTGATAAGCGGGATGAAATGTATTTCCAGGGACAACATCGTTGTCTCGTAGTTGTTAAACTTTTCCTGAACTGGCGTCGTTCGACCGTGAAATGGCGATACAGGAACCATGTGTGTTTTAAAACAATTGAATTTCGAGAAACTTAAAAGAAATATATGTGGAGATTGAGGATGACGTATACAGGATATACAACAATAGGAAATATACAGGGTGTCTACGTATAATTTCGGACATACACAGGGTATCAATTCTACAACAAATTTCCTACAAAAAATTACTCTTTAGACATTTTCTTTGTGTCGCCTTATTCTCGAGTATTTTCACTTTTCGTTTTTGTTCTGTGATTTCGACTTAACAATCTTTAACCATAACTCCACCAAAATTACAGTGCAAATTCAAAAATAAGTATACCATTCGTATAACCGAAACCGAATTCGAATACAGAAAAAGTTAAATTTTTTGAAATTTTCACAATGTAAAGTTTGACTTAATTTTTCACTTGTTAAATCTACGTAATAAGTTTTGGTTTTGCATCAGGGAGATGGGAAATTTAACGCTCTTTCGAATGGTATACTTAGTTTTAAGTTTGCACTGTAATTTGGTGGTGTTATGGCCGTTTAAAGAGTGTCAAGTCAAAAACACAGAAAAAATATTAAAAGTGAAAATTCTCGAGAACAAGGCGACACGAAGAAAATGTCTACGAGTAATTTTTTGTTAGAAATTTATTGTAGAATTGACACCCTGCGTATGTCCGAACTAATACGTAGACATCCTGTACATGCAATAGCTTTTCGTACAATTAATTAATGCCCTGTTATTGATCGTTGTTTATGAAGTACTCTGCCCTCTTGATCATGCATTCTACCTGAGTAGACAATTTTAGGTTTATACATTGTTAGTTCGAAGAAAAGAACAGATATAATATCAGGAATGGGTTTATACACAATTCTAACACAAATCTACTAAATACGTACTTTTACGTGACCGGCGCTCCAGTGACAGATTACGAAAAACGTAAAAGTACGTCTCCCGGATACAATGTGTTAGATTTAATTTTTTAAGAATTGATTTATACAGATCGTTTCGTACATTTGCCCTAATCGCAGAATTGCCTCGTTATCTGCGCTGACAGAAGAGATTGGCATTGCTAGATGACCTCTCCCTTGTAGACATAGTCCATCAATTGTAAAGATCAGCTTCATCGATCAGCTAATATCGAACGTTGGATCGTTACATCTATGCCTCTAATAACGGAAGCAATGGAATCCACTTCGAATGCAAACATTCCCACGTTCGCCTAAGAAGAAATAATAGCTTCAGGTGTCAAGAAACACTTCGCTGACTTTTGACTTTTATTCGGGACGAACTCTGACGAGACCGCGATCGTTGCGGAGGATCGTCTCATCGACTACCTCCAGGCGTTTGGTTCGAAGTGGGACACCTCGTAACAGCACGTTAGATCCAACTTTGGTTACGAAGTTCAAAGATTACCCGCGTGCAGACCACTCGGCCCGAAGAAGTCAATCATAACGGCACATCGGGCTTCGAACGAGCGACAATTTTGCATTCAAAGTATCGCAATTGCGGCTGATTGCGCCTGCCCGCGCGGAGCTGCAACATCATCCGATCACCGGAAGCAAGCCTGTTATTTGAGGGATATCGGCTGACGTCTACACCGCGAAAGCTAACGGGTTTTCCGAGCTGGCGTCTAACTGGCTCGCGTTGAGTAGTTTGCGATGCTGTAAAAGTTACAACCATTGCTAGGGTCGAAAATGTACGACCATCAGATCCATTGAACGGGAATCGTTGCATGCGATTTGACCCCTACGCGTCACCTTTGCAGAAGATCTCCTCAAAAGATGGTTGTGCTAATGATAATGTTGAAATTTGTGGGGTGGGATTAACAAAGAAGCTTTAAACTTTAACGAGTTTAACGATTGTGAAAAGAAAATATTTTATTTAGATTTAAATGCAAACAAAATTGCAGCAATGGAAGAATATTAACACACTGGTAATAGTATCCTACAAAAAGGAGGCCTCGATGTCTCGTACATTATCGAGAAATATGTGACTATTAAAGTGTCTTAAAAAAACACGAGTGTTTCTTTCTTTAATAATAAAGTTCGCTGACAATTCACTTGTGTTATTTTCATTTTGAAGAACGCTTGATATCTCTGATAATACATCTGCAAAAACTCTGCTATATTCAACACACTTATCTTTCATTTCTGACTGTCTCTTCATTACAAAGTAAAATACTCTCAGTACAAAGTTATAAAACATTTGATAACATTTGACAATTTGCGTCTCTCGCCCATAATGAGTGAAAAACAAAGGACATGAATTTGCATCTTTTATCAAATATTTTTTGTTTGACTGATGAAACATTCTTTTGTAGAGGTCTATAGTGACAATATTATGGAGCATCGAATTATGAAAAAATCTCAGCCTGACCAACTTCAGCATCTAGTTCATTTAATAATTCCATTCTACATTTATGAATCCATCATGGCGAAGCGAGAATCCTCTTGATCATAGGAGAACGGTCGCAGATTCTTTTTTAAAATTTCAAAGGACAGGATCTTTTGTTCTGAGTAACTAAAATTGAGATTACTTATTCTTCAGATTGGCCATTTAGGTCTTTGATTGGTCATAACTAGTTAATAAAATCAGCAATTTAGCAAACAGCCTCAGATACAGTACTAATTTTGGTATACAGATATATTAGTTCTTCGAAAACGTTGATTGCCAAATTGAGTGTTTATGAAAATTTGTCCGCGACTAAAGTTTTGCTTCGAGACAATTGGAAGCTTCATATTCTAACCTTTGTTACGATATTAATTTTTGTAACCTCATTGTAATTCACAAATCCTACCCAAACTTATTTTCTTTAGTGCCTCACGTTGAGAATTAATTTGTCTAATTCCTTAATGAAAAGCCTTGTCGTGTACATATAGATGACACGGTGGTCTCAGTGTTAAAAGAATATTCTCCAAAGATCCAAACATATATTATATAGTACATCATGTATAGAATGTTTCGAATCTCCAAGTTTTAAACAGCTTCTTCCTGGAGATTTGGAGTTTTGGACGAACTTTTCGAAGTAAAACAAGATGTAGGACTTTGGGATAAACGCTGGCGCCAGAGACGAATCTTCGGTAATTGTTGACATTTTTTTTCTTAAACTAGGAAAATGTTCATAAGTTTGTAGTGTCCGTAAGACAAGGACTCCGAAGAATAATTACCTCGCGTCAGAAGTGAGCCAACGATCAGGCCAAATTATCGTCGACCCTCGAGGGTTAACGAAGGGTCGTCGTGGAGCCAAGAGAACGGCGCTTTCAACGGAAAGAATTTCGCAGCTGCCCTCGGTATCATATTCGGCGTGTTTTCGCCGCGTAGAGCGCTACATTTTTCACCAACGCCCGGACGTGTGCCTCTCGTTGCTCCTTTTGCAGCCGCCCCTCGCTCATGCACGGCCACGAAACACGAGTGTCCCGTGGCGAGTCGGGCACAGCTCGACCGAATTCCGGGTAAAAAGCAACGAGTAATGACTCTCCGTCTCACTTGCTTCACGGTTTCTCTCTTTCCCACCATTCTCTCAGGCCATCTCGCTCCTTGAACCCTCCAGCGCAGTGATTCTTAACCACTGCGTCGCAAATGACAACAAATTTAATGCATTTTCATCTTATTTGACCTTTAAAGCTGTTATTATAACTGAATACAAGATCAATCTAGTTTGAACCAAGGATCGCTTTAAATATACCATTTGTATGTAATAATATATTTATGGGGTTCATTGAGACAGTATGCTTTATTGATAACCACAATAAGATGGCCAGTCAATTGGAATAAACAATTGAGAAGACGCACGATTACGCTACGGGTGATTTACGCATATTCAAATCCATAGAATTCCAAATAAACTAACTCAAACCAACGGGTCGTGTTATTAATTACCCCAATATCATGCATATGTTTTACAATAGTGGTCATAGAAATTGCATCCCTACTTAATGCTGCAAATTTATCGAATATGTGGAATGCATTGCAAATTTGGTGGCTGTGCCAAATGGTTTTGTTGCTTGTTGTCTTAAGAATATTTTATTCTTTCCAAATTTTATGTATACATCTTTCTATTTTATTGTTTATACATATTTAAGGATACTCTAGCAATGATGTAGAAATAACAAAACATGAAGATAGATGTGATGCTTTTGACTTTGTATCGTTTGGATCTTCTTCAGTTAAACATAACAAAATACAAACGACCACCTAATATTCTTTTCGTTTTCTTTCTTTAGAATAACGTTAATTCATCGCCATCTCAATCAAATATATACTTAATCAAACATACTTATCCTTAAACTGCTGCTCTTTCTACGCTAATTTTTTTTCATCATTTGATCTAATATTCCACGAGCAATTCATTCCTGGACTTTTGCTATTACGATTATTAAGAGTTCTAAATTATGCTCAGACTTTTTTTTCTCTAAATCTCAGAATGAGCTTAAAAAGGTAAAGAACCACTGCTCCAAACGTGTGTCCTCTTCCTGCTCTCGACGGTCGCGCAAGTTGGTCGTGCGGGCGGGGAGGACCTGAATTCCGAACAAGGCGGCAAAAAACCGTTTTGGGCGACCGTAGGAGCATGAGGGACCATAAAAAGGGGTCGGGTGGTGCCTGGCGGAGTTGTTCCCGTGTTCTAACAGTTGTAACTGGTCGCTTAATGCGGTCGACCCGCCGCGGCTGACGTGTCGACCGTTCGTCTAGCCGAAAACCGGTGAAACCGATGCCAGGTGATTTACGAGTCGTCGCGTCGTGGATGCGTGAATTAGCTGCGCAAATAACTGAACCGTCATTCTTGTCACATATCCGCGAAGAAACAATTTCAATTCGGAACATTTTTCCGCCATTTCGTACCGCGATTAACAAGAGATGTGCCTGGTTGGTAAGGCAGAATATTTCGTTAGCAAAGTAGACCTCCATTCTATCAGATAGAGCTACGTTATCGATAGAGATCTTCGTGGTATCGGCCTAGCTTACATACAGTGGGTGTAAAATGTATTCGTACACCGATCAATTTCCCAAAAAACTTTTGTGTGAAATTGTAGTTTCTTAACTTCTTTTTGTATAATCAATGATATTTTACATATTCTCGGAAGTCTCTAAGATAGATATAGTCCAAACAACATTTACTAGTTAATATAATTTGTGAAATTAACAAAAAAATGCGAAAAGTGGGTAAAAGTATAGAAGCAATAAGTATTTGTACGATTCTTATGACGAACTATTTACAGTAGAGTTTAAAACGTAAACACATTAGTTTATTGCTCCGTACGAATTAGAAAACATCATATTTCCAGTAAAGTACATTTAAACAGTTGTGCGAAAACTTATTGCTTCAACATTTCTATCGATTAATTGTTTTTTTCTTGTTAATTTCGCAACTTACATAAATAGCTATTTTTTTTTGTACTCTATCTATTCTAGAGATTTCCGAGAATATGTAGAATGTCATTATTTATAAAAAATAAGTTAATAACTTACAATTTTACACAGTTTTTTTGGAAATTGATCGGTGTACGAATACTTCCTACACCCATTGTATGTCTATCCTGGGTACTCATTTCGTTTCTCCATTTCATCCCCTGAAATCTACATATCCTTAGAATCTATGGATAGAATCCATATAATATTATTATTAACAAGAAAATAGTTTGACTTCGTTTGATCGAATAATAAAAAGAGGCGTTAAAAGATAACAAGAAGAGCTCTAACGACAAAATTTTTGGTGAATGCAGTATCCGTAAACAATGGGTTTAATAAAAAGTAACGAAATACTTTTGCACACCTTGATACCAACTGGTGCGCGGATTCCGTGACCCAAGTCGTTCATGATCGTGCACCGACAGCGTTTTTCGGTAGACCGACGGTTCATCGTGGTAGACGCGATATCCGGGCCTTGTTCGAGGAGCACGCACTTATTCTAATGCCTGGTTCCACCTGTGTAAGTGGTGGATATCGGTAGTGAGTCCTGTAATCACCCGACACGCGATTACCTGCATGGACAGTATGACGGACAGATGGACACATGGACAGACGTGCGCTTTGACGGTGCAATTTAACATTTGGCTGAATTAGTTGATTAACAACACCCTGACGCGGCGCCTTCTCAGCCGTAACGCTTGACTCTGCTCTACTCCGCCCCTCGTTCCACCCTCGCTAAAATTTTGGTGTTTCTAACCAGTTGCTGGAAGACACCGATAAAATTTAGATAGACAAGGGGATAACGGCCCCCTCTATTCTCTGTGGTAGCTGGTTGATTTTAAGTACGCCCAGAAAGGAGGGATAGATATTGACAGATTTCATGACATTGGTTTACTTATGACGTTTGCTATCGAGTTGATATAGAAGTACAGCTGTGTAGAATTGTATGTAATATTACCAGATGCTTTATTAATCCTCTGAGTAGGATATACATATAATTACATACGCCATAATTTAACTAGACCATAAAGCAAAGAATCAGTTCCTTTTAATTGGGGTAAACAGCTGTCAGTATTTTCATAACCAATATTCAGTCATTAAAAACACCGATTCCCTCAGTTATCGAAGTTGAATTAACGTATGTACAAAAGGATTCGATTCCACAGTACAGTTCCCACTCACATCAATGAAACCAAGAAACAAAATAGAACGATCGATTCCAACTAACTCTGACCACAAACCGCGAGTCACAATTAATACTTTCACGATCGCAGTTCACTCGACGCCGTTCAGCATCGCAATACGCGATTACAAAAAGCTTAGTAAATGACTAGTGATTGACACTGATTGCCAGGGGATGTCTTGCACCATTCAAGTCCCTGTCATTCATTAACGAGGACGATTACGAGTGGCATTACCAAAAGCGACGAGTACGGTTAACGCGATTACGACACCGCCGCTGGAGGAACGCAGCCGTCGACGAAGCGTTCCTGGAGGGTTCAACCGGGCAGCAAAACGTTTATCAAACTCACCAACGTCTTAATGCTTCGTAAACTCGTTTTTATAACGGCCCGAGGAGGCATAGAAAGGTTAAGCAACGACGCGTCGACGCGAGAACGCAAACGAGAGTAACTTGACGCAGTGGCTGGCTCCCCGTGGTCATCGAGAAATGTTAATTAAACGCCTTTCCTATACATGGATCCGACAGTTTTCTGCAACGAACATTAGTGCGGCTTTGAAATCGTATCAGCCTCGACAGGGTCACCCGGATACCTTTCCGAATCAGTTTTCCGCGCATTGACCGGACTCCGGTGGACATTTAAAGAAGTAAAAATGGATTCGAAGTAATGTATACTATTTTACTCGACTAACAATAAGAAATCGTATGACACGTTGCGACGTGTATTATTTATTCAATATTGGAACAGTGAACAAGGTCTTGATGCCTCGTCATAGTCGTCATATACTCTTGACGATCGTTAAAAGTGTAGTCATTTTCAAAAGGCACGGCAATATTTCTTAACTAGTAAATGCAAATAAAAACATGGGAGATAATGAGTATAATAAGGAAATTCACTGAAGTATACAATAGTATAAATCATACAAGAATTAATGTCATAGTACATTTTGTAACCTACCGGTGGTGTGTATACATATAATGTGTATCGACATTCCACGTTGGTAAGATTTTGAAACTTTAAGATATTCTATGGTATACGTATGTTATCTACCTTAAGGCGTTTTACTCTACACTGAAGGCGTTCTACTCCTACGACCAGTGTTATTCCCCACAATTTATCATTAAGTTTTAATAAGCGTTCATTCACCAATGGTTTGTTCAGATCGTAGTGGCAGTGGTAGAAACAGAACAACTTTTTATTGGGACGCATGTGAACGTAAACCAGGTTTACATGTTGGCGACTGCTTTGAGCTTTATCATACGAAACAAGCATACAAAAATCAAGTTAAATAATTTAAACAAATTAAAATGTTATAATAATAACTTTTGTTTTTGGTATCTAAATTCAATCAGTTATAAGAACAATATTCTTAAGCAAGAGCGTTAAAAAATACGTTAGTTTTCCATTATTTGTTTCAAACAACTTCATATAAATAATCTAATGAAGCTCAATATTTCCATTAAACTATGTATTATTATTTATGTATGATTATGTTTGGTTAATAAAAATGTAAAATTCGAAGAAAAATGGTATAATTTAACAAACTGCAAAGTTTTTCGTTACCATTCCATAACTTAGAAATCTAAGGAAAATGGTCTTGGAGTTGACTACCTGCATATAGCCAAATTGCTTGGAGCGCAAAGGGTTCATTTATAATAAGAATACAGGTGTCTATATTTGCTCTAAGAAATCGGACATTTCGTATGCAACATCTTAGTATCTCCAAGCACAAAAAGACTCGAGCCACTTGACTTGCGCCAATAATCATTGCACGTGGAAGCTAAATAGCTGCTTTAAAAAAGACGTTCTCACAGTTTGCGGTTTGTTCCTAAACGCCGAACCCATTCCCAACGGAAGGTTTTAGGTGACCGCGCATACGGTCGCGGCCTGAAGCGAATGTAGGCCTGAAAAATAAACTAATAAACGCGTCGTTTCACACGCGTTTACTTCGAACGCGCGGGCCCCCAGCCCGTGGCAACGTGCCGTTGTCAGCAATAAAACTAAAACCCGTCGACGTTGCCGGTTTCGAGGGATCGAATCAGTCATCCTTTGTGAACAGAAGGATACCGTGCGTTTTATTGCTCTTCCTTTCAGTATACATATCTTTTTGTATGTGGGAAGCGCTGTTGTTGCGGGCGTGGCAGCTCTTAAAGTCCACGCAAATCGGCGTGGTTTTAAAAGACTGCTTTGTGAGACCACGTTACAGCGACGCGCGTCGAGGAAACCGGAGAGCAATGGCGATGAAAACTGTGATCACGCGAGAAACGCGAGCAACGCTCGTGTACGGTTGCTGTAATCTCGTTGATTGCTGTCGCGATTCCTTTTGCCGCGAAACGAGACGCGTACTATTTATTTTGCACTGATAATAATAGATCTGTCTCTGCCAGCTGATTTTTCTGTGGCGCCAGACTCGCATTAAGCGGAGAAGCTCCAATGAGTAGTCAGATCGCGCAAATCTTGATCAGGGTCGGAATGGTATTTGCGATTACTAGGAGAAATGGAGAATTTAGAGCAGTCCTTTCTCGAATGACTCGTGAACCTGAAGAGTCAGATTAGAACTTTTTCTCGCACGAGAGTTTGGCCTGGGCGAGGAGAGGTATGGGTCTATGCCGGAGCATAGCTAAACAATTGCTTCATGACTATAGAAAATGATTTTTATTGTTTCCAAGGCTCAACAAACAGTTAAGTTACTAAAAAGTTTCTAGTATGAGAAAACTATAAAGGTCACATCCATAATGGCATTGTATTTTACTACGATCGCAAAAATAACCCAAGGCATCTACTTTCTGATAACTGCTGAAGACTGGAGTTAACGGGTTATTAAGTATCCATTCTTTATTTCTTGGATAATAACGGGAATGTTAGTCATTCCAAATCAAAAAATCCTTTAGTGCATTGGAAGGTGAGAGATTGGATAAAAGAGAGTACGAATGAAAGCTTTGGTATTCTTGAGTTTGCCGTAACTTTTATCAATGCCATAAAGCAAAGGAAACTTATCGGTGACACTATGTATATGACTCAGCATGGACTACTTCAACACTTTTCAATACACATGGTCGAAGTAAAAAATTCTTATCGCTGGATATTTAATCTAGCTCTCAAATCTGTGCTTTGCACGTTTCATTAGGCACATGACTTTATCTTGTTGTCTACGGTATCTAAATATTGCGTCTACGACAAAGCTTGCTGAATAAGTTCAAAAAAGAGCTTCAGCTACTTAGGATAAAACGCACCGCGCACATACTTGAGAAACCACCTGTTTCCATTAAAGACCATTTTTGAACATTTTCACTGCCAGACCCTAAAAACTTCGTTCCAAGCTAAAATTTAGTTCCCAGCGAATTGAAATCTATAGAATCTAAAATCTATTTTTCTTACTTTTCTAACCCCATAGACCTCGTAACTTCTATTTTTTAGCTCGTGGATCCATTCTGTTAGTTTCAAAGGTCCTGTCACTCATACGACTCTGGAGTCAATGTATCCAAGCGTCATAAAATATGTCTATATTTATGAATTTGAAAAGGTTGCAACCGTTTGACCGTCCAGGTTAACCGACGTTGTTCGGAATCGTTCAGCTACCATTCGTAAACGAATCTTCGTGGAGGGCAAATAGCGCCAAAGGCAGCTTATTGGTGCAGCAGTTAATCAAGAAGACACCGCCGATCCACGGAGCGTTTTCAGTGAAGCGGCAACGTCGTGTCTCATGCACCATGTGCCGGCTGTGTGTGTATATATACAAACGGGTTCGTAAAAGCATGACATATTCCACGAAAGAGGGCGGAATATGAAAGAGGCGTGCGCGCCCGCAGCGTCGGTGAAAGGTAAGCAAACGTTCGTTTCCCCGGGTGATCCAAACCAAAATCCACAGCGAACGGAATTCGTGGATCCCACCACGAAAGAAGGATACCGAGAAGCGTGGGTGACGTTATTTCTGGCGCGGGTGTCGTCGCAGGATAAAGAATCGCGGCCTGTTCTCTGCATTGACTCGACGAAATCATCGGTACGCCATAATACGATGAGCTCACATTGATATACCTAGTCTTTCAAGAGAAAGCATTGATCGACGAAGAATTCATGAGCTTTGGCTCATAGAACGTCAACTGCCAGACGAAGTACATAAATGATTCATCTTGTTTTCGGAATTTCGGAATAAAGGAATTTAGTATGAATAAGCAACACTCATTTCATCGAATGGGTTCCCTTAACTCGATTAAACAATAGGTCCGATCTAACGACACAATTACTGGAGGATTTGTTGCGCCATTCTTGAAAAATAATACAGCTATCTATCTAGGTCTCGAACTCACAGTTTTCTACATCTTGAACTACAAGCATAATACCTTTAAAGTTAAATCATTACTTATGATTATGCTCAGCGATAAAATAAAAATGGAATCATCTAGATTATATATTTTCTAACGATTTGTTTTATTACTACATCATAGTTAAAAAATAAATGTAAAGGTTTCTCAGTTATGACAAAGAATATTATCGGAAACGTGAGAAAATTCAAATGTTGCGAACGATATAATTGGTCATCTTCAAAAAACAAAATGTTTACGTAATTTTGTACCTAGATAATACGTTAAAAAGTTCTATAGTTTGAAGTAGGAAAAATTAATTATAATTGTACTTCAAACTAGAAAACTGTTTTACATATTTTCTAGGTTTAAAATGAAATGTACGAAAAATTCATTAAAATTATACTTCAAACTACGTACATTTTTTTTATACATATTCTAGGTCTAACATTACATATGCAAAAATTTCATTAAAACTGTACTTCAAACTGTACAACTTTGTTATGTACTTTCTATGTCTGAAGTTTCTTGGTCCTTTTTTCTGAACATGACCAATTACATAATTGAAAACGTTTAAAATGTTCGTGCGTTTTTTATATTAAAATTTCTGGTACTTTAATTATCATTAGTATGATGCTTTGAACGCTCTCCCAAGAATATAATAAACTCTAAATTTTCATGATATTTACAACAAACCATAGTGATACTCATTACTCAAGAAGAAAAGTAATGCTGACTGTATCTAGGCGCAAATATGGAGGAATTTATTTTAAAGCATGTCTATAATGGTATAAAAAGTGCACAAATTTTAATTTACCACGTATATTCAAATATTATCTGTATTAAACATTATAAGAACAATGATTTCAAAATATCACGTATGCATACATTATTACCGAGTTCGAAAATTCTAGTAAACATATTCAAGGAACAAGGTAAACTGTTTCCACCTTCGTGAATAATGGATTCAAGACTGCAACCCTAATTAACTAAACGAATGACTCGACAGTAGAAGCCACGATAGAGTCAAGAAAAGTTTAGTGCGACACCGCAACACGAGACCCCTGCTTCTCCGGATTCCTGTCGATTCCCAAGCGCGGAGAAACAAATTGTCCGCAGGAGGAAATAATTTTTAATTACGCGCGTACGCGACGTGCCATTATCCTGCGCGGACCTCGAGGCCTTAATGAGCGCAGGACGCGACGCAACAGGCGAATCGACGCGGAAAGGGATCTCCAAGGAATTTCCGTCGGTGGCTTTGGCGAGCCTGCGGCTGCCAGGAAAATTCGACGATCGCGAGGTCCCTCGCGGCTGATTATCGTTTTAATATACCGTCGTGGATACACGATTCACGCGTACGCGTATTCACGACAGCCTCTCGCCCCCCGGCCCTTCACACATATGGAAGCTCTAGAGTAGCTAGCGATGGGACTAATATACATATACCGTACACATACTATCGGTATCAGACATATTGAACAGTTTCTATACCTACACAAAGACATCGAGTCTTAACAATTGAAAGGTCAGGAAGACGGAATTCAATTCTTCATATTACTCCTCGTTCATTAGATGGTATTCATACTGGAAGTTGTTAAGTAATGCCCCACATTATTATTGAAAATTAAGCTTGCTAAACATCAATATGCAAAACAATGGTAAAGTACTTTTTCTCAGAACGTATCAAACTTTAACGGACCACGGGAAGAGACAATAATACATAGAGTGCAATGAAATAAAGTTCGTTTAGTCAAGGTTTACATTTACGAGCTAAAAAGTCATAAACGTTCTTGGGGATGGCTATTGATTGCGAACCCAAGCAACAAATTTGATCAAAATTCGTGACACGTATCAAGTGCTTGTAACTTCGACACTTCCAATTAACTACTCTTGTCCCAAATTGCCTAGATATCAATACGTCTCGTATTATTCCCATCGCTAGTCGCGGCTCGTTGGAATCGTATAAGTGAGCACGGTATGCAAAGGAACGCACAAAACCGGCCGACGACGGTGCGAGCGAGTGTCATCGTGGCATGGGGCGGAGGAGACGATAGAGAGGACGATTCGAGCGATCGTGGAGGACAGATAACCCTGGGGGGGAGTGAAAACAGGTAGGTGGAGAGCGAGCAAGAAAGCTAACGGAGATCGGAGGGAGACGTCCGAGAGTCATTCTACGTATCAATTAGAGAAGCCGCTATTAATTTCTGAGAGGTAACAGCCATGTTAACAGAGAATATCATTTTTCTCGTTCAATCTCTTCATCTCTCTCACGCCGACAGGAACAAACGCCGAAGACGAAGGCGTACCCACCCCCCTACTCCCCCTTTAAGCGACGCGTCTTCGCCTCTGTCGCGGGCTGCCTTTTCTCCTTCGTTTCCTTTCGTTTCGACCGTCGCCTTTGCTTAATCTCGGAATCAATGACTGCGCTTGTAGCTCGTAGAGGCGCTGTTCACCATTAATAGATACGTCACACTCTGCCAATTAAGAACGGCTGTATCAGTGACCGTGATTAATCCCGCTTGTCTCCCGAGATCTCGCGTGATCGGCGCAGTGAATAGCGCTGCTCTCTCTCCTGCACGCATACGGGGACCGTGAATCCTGATGAACGTTGGAACCTGTGCGCATGTATTAAGTAACGTATCGTAGAAGCTAGCCTGTTGAGGCTGGCCCGCGAAACGACGGCGACGTCATGACCGCTTCGTGGCAAACACTATACGCATTATAAATGTATGTATAACCGGAAGTGTGAAATACCTTCAATGTCTGTTAAGAGGTAAGAAATACCGACGAAACCTTTTTTTCGTTTTACTGCTTCATGCAACGCCGAACGTAGGGTGGAATTTGTGGTGTGTAGAGGTAAGGCTCTGGAGACTTCAATGCCTGACTTTAGCAGGGATACGGACTTTTCGCTGCAACAGCCTGCCAATGTTTAATACTATTATTATTGTTCTTCTTCTCCTTCTTCTTCTTCTTCTTCTTCTTCTTCTTCTTCTTCTTATTATTATTATTATTATTATTATTATTATTATTATTATTATTATTATTATTATTATTATTATTATTATTAAACATTGTTGGAGATATGTGTATATAACATAAATATATCCAACTAAGCCTTTGGTATCCTAGTTTCAGTATTCTGAATTAAATTTTGCTGCGTTATGCTTCTAAACCTTGGCTATTCGTTCATTTTGTTTCCTACTCTACATGCAATTTTATCAAAACTATTGCACTTCATCAATCACTAGTAAATTATCAGTTCATTTAAATCGTATATTAATATTAAAACTCTAGTCGAGTATACCAGTTACTTGCTACATAGGCATTCAAATCCTGATGTAGGACTAGTTTGTTTTCATATCGACACACGTATCTTATACAGCGCTAGTTCCTTTCTACGTTTTAATTATAGTATCCTATAATTCTATATCCTATAATTATAGTACCCTATAGTACCCTTGATACTAATATTTACTTGCCTGGAACCGCAAGTTAACTACCACCATGGAATTACTACACTAGGATTATATTTCTGGCCAGTACAGCAATAAATAAAACAAATGTTTAAGGGTATCTAACAATGATGGTAACTACCTATCAGATAGTAGGAATTCCACCCTTTAATTTGAATTTTGTTAGAATCGAATCAGACGATTCTACGCCGAGTTAGC
The DNA here is from genome assembly GCF_026283585.1 of Hylaeus volcanicus. Taxonomy (NCBI): domain Eukaryota; kingdom Metazoa; phylum Arthropoda; class Insecta; order Hymenoptera; family Colletidae; genus Hylaeus; species Hylaeus volcanicus. The sequence continues at coordinate 16,030,560 of NC_071976.1, forward strand.
AACTTCAAAGACACATACATTGTTATAAAAAGAAACAATTGTTCTAAAGTATCTGACAATGATAATAACTATGTATTAGGTAGTAGAAATTGTGCCCTTTAAATAGAATTTTGGTAGAATCGAATCGGACAATTCCACGCTGAGCTATGACACCTCAAAGTTTCCTATTTTATAGACAATTATAAATGACTGACAGACGTATTGACCTACATATATATACATATAGCGTCCTTGCAAGGCCGTTCCAATTCTGAGAAATACTAGTAAACATTGTAGTATTTCCTGGAAGAAACATCCCTCGAAATTCCATGACATAATAGTAAACATTGTAGTATTTCCTGGTTAGAAAATCCCTCAAAGTTCTTTGAAAGAGAAACATTTACATCCATTTTTCCTGATGATCGATTTTGATGAAATTTGGTACACCGAGGTTTTTGAGGTCGCTGATTCCAAATCTGAACTCAACATTTAGAAATTCTAAATGGCGGATCCAATGTAACGGGACAAATTGAGAAAAGTGACTAGATTTTGATAAAACTTGGTATACAGGAGTACATGGAGTCCTATGGGTCGAAATCGATCCAGTTATGCATGAAGCCCAGACCTGAATCCAATAGAACGTGGGCTGACCACGTACGGGTGCAGGACCTCGATCTGCTTCTGAATGCCGGCTTACTTACTACTCTTTCAAATCTGCTCCGATTTGACAACGAAAGCATGATTCAAAAAATCTGATTTTTTGGGGACCTGCTAATGAAGCATTTGCGCGTCCGAATTCGTGAACGGCGTTGGCGTGGGGTTACTCGTTCACCCCATAGACGGGCCTAAATTTGGGGGTGGGTTTTCCAAAAAAACAACGTTTTTATTTGTTAATACTGTCCATGCGGGGAGAAAACATGAAAACAGTGTTTGCCCCGATCCCCTGGACCGTGGGACATGCGCGACACGCGACGCGGCGACGTTTCGACCCCTACGCCCGAGGGTGGACAACCCCTGACTTTGGGCCACCCCTGTTCAGCTCCAGGGGTAGTTTTCGAAACGGGACCTTTTCGGCATTGATCCTTAGTATACCGACAACAAACCTGGTGAATTTGATCACCCTCTGATGTGTGGAAGTGTCCTTTCACGGAGGGGGTTGAAAAGTAGTGACCTATTCCCCCCCTCCCCAAGGGGTGCTTATGGGATGTACGGGGTGGGCGCTGGTATTTCCTGGATCAGGAGATTACAGGGAATGCATTGAGCCCAGATTCGAGTCTGTAGTCCAAAAATTGTGGATTTTGGAGAAGGTGGGGGTTTGTGAGGGGTGGGTTTGTTCGAGCGGGATTCGAAGGGGTACATTTTGTAGAGAGCATCAAGGAGAGTCACCTCAAAGGTTTTTTTGATTTTTTCACCCCCTTCCGTCACTCTTGGACCCTTCCGAAGTGCCGTTTTTTTGCACTACCCCATTTAGGGGGGTGAATTAACCCCTTCTCATCAACCCTTGTCAATGCAACTTTGCACACACCCAGAGGACACTTCAAAACCAAGCCTCGCGAAGTTTCTCGAAGATCGGTTGAAAACTCTCATATTTATGACGTTTTGAAAAAGTGTCTCGTTGTTTTTGACGATCAGTGTATATTGAAGTTCAAACCACTTTATAGTCTCAGTTAATTTGTATACCCATATTCAGTCACTATATCTTTTCATCTATTTCTTTCACTTACTCGTTCTGTACTCGTGTACATTCTCTATTTTCAATTAAATATTCTCAAAACACCGACCAAGAGCATATAAGAACCAATCTATCTATCTACGTATAAGTAGTACCAGGTCACTTGTCATTTCAAACTCGTCTTAATCAAGTGCTGTATTTCTACACAAATCCTTGTAATGTCTCAAAATCTAACGAGATTTGAAAGTCTATCCTAAGTATTCAATTTTGTGTAATTCTACCTATTACGCAAGAGTTAAAAATGCCAGTAGAAATAACTGATGCATTCTCGCAAGGTCTGAAATAGCTCACCAAGATCATCATGCAATCACGTGGTGCTGTTCCAGCGAACGAAACGTAACACTATCGTCTATCACTGAAGAAAATCAATTCCTTTGCTGCAGTAACCGCGCCTAACATCATCGCGTCTCACGCCTCCTCGAGTCACGACGCGAATACTTGTTGCAAATATCGTTGAGTTCAACGGAACCCGCTAATCAGCGTCTCCGCGGAACGAGTATCCCTCTAGAAAATACGATGCAAAACGGTACATCGAGGAATCATCATCGTTATTGTTTCACGGAAGTAATTAGCTTATCTAACAACTCGATACTTTCTGACTGGTTACATACGAGAATATCGCGTTCTCGAGGCAGGACCGGATGAAAGAATGAGCTTTATGGGCCTTCCACGACTTAGAGAGCCCCTTATATATTAGTTTGAGGCAATTTCATGAATTCAGACCCACGTATGAAATATTAAAAAATATTAAAAACTCACAAAATTCATGTACATAGATAAGTACATGGATTCCTAAGTTAGATATTGAAAAATTGGATTTCTACTAACAATAAGATGTCTTTGAACATTAAAGTAAACAAAACTTACAATTTACTAACGTTTTAGAGGAATTGTTTTTCTAAAAATTATGCCAGACAAAACAGACGTTTACGTATTGTTAGCCATGTAAAAATGAATTTAATTTCATTCGAAAATATTATAGGCAGCCTCGTAAATAGCGATAGCCCAGGGGGATACAAAATCGTAATCCAGCGCTGTTTCGAGTTACGGTTGAACAAAGTTTGCACGCTGCCACGGTCCGCGAGGAGCGAAAAGGCGAGTCGAGACCGCCTAAAAGATTTACTCCTGTTTCATTCTCAGCTTGGCGCTGCACTATAAATCACGGCAATAATTTTACCACGCGGAGGCTTCAGGATTCAACGAACCGATGATCCATCGCCGTTAATATCCTTCCTCGTGATCAATTTACAAAGATACCGCGCGCGCGCGCGCGCGCGGGAGCACAGTGAACCTAAATCTTCGTTTTATCGAGCCAACGGGCGGAACACCGGTGCGTTGTCGGATTTTACGGCTCCCACCCCGCCAATTTCCGCGTACCACAAATTTTATGCACCTGTTGACCCGCGAGAGTGAAACAGAGAGAAAGAAAGATAGGAGAGAGTGAATAAATCTACTCGTGCACTCACGCGCGGCACTGGGATCATCCGTGACTTATGATGGGAATGATACCGTATCAATAACTATTGATACCAGTCCATAAATTATAATTATGTAAATATTGAATCGGATCGAAGTCAATAAAATCATAGTTTTGTGTAGTATATAAAATATCAGTATTAATGATGTAAATCTACAGAATCTATAGAACAAATGTTAATAAAATACTGTATTTTGTCTTGTTATCAAATATACGAACATAAACTGAAATTATTGGATAACATTGTTCCATAAAAAATGGAAAAGACAAACCTTGAAACAAATGAATTTCATCTGAAATTTCGGTGGATTTATTGTTGCTTTTCCATGATACCATACCATCAGTATTACAACTCTAGTGCAGAAGTTATTTCAGAAGATGAAGATAAAATTTTTTAACTGAAGGTTATTCTTTCTATTCTCAGTCTTGATATATAAAACAAGAATAAATAACAGGATAGAATCAATGCGATTAAAGTATATAAGTTAGTTGATTTACTAACTTGTAAAGAGTAACCTAAAAGTACCTCAAGATTCAATATGAACATCTCTTTCGATTTCTGCGAGGTTCTGTTCCCATCGAGTGCAAGGTATCAAATTGCTTGGGTGTCATTGATCGGTATCGGTTCCATCACTATACTCGATCGATGTCTCTATGCAGGCTCAGAATGGTTTTCGTGATGGCAAAGAATGCGAGTCAGAAACAAAAGGCAGAAAGAGAAACTTCTGACTGCGTTATAGCCGCTTGATCCGAGCGCGCGCAAGGGTCACGACGAGGGCTAAACCAAAGTACTGGTCTTTACTGCCGCCTGTCCCTCGGACTGATAGTAACGTCATTCGCGTGATTTGTGGTCCGACTTCGGGAAGGAGGCGCGTGTGAGAAGCGTCGACGAGCCATGCAGCTGCGTATAATGATCGAGGAATGCGTTTTTCACGCTTCTCAATTCGAATTTGCTGTCGGTGCGTCGAATGCTAAGGCGGGAGGACTGCAAGAAGATGGCCAGTAGGCTAGCTATTGGCTCCGAGCTAGCGATAGAGCTTAGAGTCTGCGAGCAAATCAATGTCAGAGGTAGACAAAATTTCATTCCAATAACGGATGATGAATAAGAACAAAGTGTAGTGATTTATTCACGACATGTATTCGATTGGAATAGCTGTTCAAATGAGATTCTACTTGTTCAATACGAAATATAATTTTGTTTTGCTGAATTAAATTAAAATTATTATTCAAAGAGACACGAATTTAAAAACGTTTACCTTTTATTCGTTTTTCGAAATTTGACTCTGGATGCAAATTTTGAATATCTGTCCACGACCATAGATTGAATCAGCTGAGACCTGTCTTGAGACTAGACTTCAACAACTCAAACATCTTGAATAAATTTAATAAACATAATTACTTCAATGGTTTGTCATACTTCTTCTAAATTTCGTAATGTTTAATATATTATGACAAAAATTGAATTCAATATGATCGTTTCCACGTTGATAGTGAATAGTTGATGTTACAAGTATGACTTACAAGTATTTCGACATGAACACCACCAAAATTTATGGGAGACTGTTAAGCCTAAAAAAGTGAAAATTATTATAAAAAGACAAATGTAGAATTCATCGAAAACTTCCAGAGCTTATAGTTAATATTCGTAACAGCATCGGATGTATAATTAAGATTAAGATCAACTACACGAAATAGTAATTATTTTATTGTAATATAATGGATATTTATCATCCCTTCGGATCAAATACCTAAAGTTGGGTAACTCTCTCGACGAATACTCACCTGAAACAAAAAAAGAGACAAGACAAATTAAATGACCGACAGAAACGATTGATTCTTTGGTTAAATAACACTGTCGTAGTATTAGATAATAATATTGATATGCAGACCGTAATTAATCGATGGTTTATTCGAAAAACTTGCGTAATGGTGTCAGGACAGCGTATAAGACAATTCTAATAACATTCCTATGCGCACCCTGCACATATAAATAGCTTCGATATATCTATTCCACGCTAAAAAGTATATTATTAACTACTTCAAGGATACTGACGTTACGCATAATGTAGGGAGAAAGAGAGATCGGTGAATTTCTGAAAGAAATTACGAGTTGTGCTCGGCATAACAGTCACATAAGATGAATCGAGTATATACATTAGGTTTCACTTCTAGGCTCAAGGCGTCCTGATACTATTCGGATCCCATTGCCAGTGCTTTCTTCGAACACCTCCGTGCCGCTATGTGATTCATGTCAGTTTCCATTTGCAGGCTTTTTCTCCACGGATCGCGCGACACATCTGGGAGGTTCGTCGCTCGATACACTCGGTGAAAGTCGTCACGAATACTTCTATTTCGTCATCGACTAAAATTCAGTTCGACGGAAGCCACAGTTGATATATGTACATTCAGATCAGGCGTAGAGCACGATTTTAGTCCAGGAAACTTGTACGTCGACGGAACTCCCTTCACGAATTTCTGCCTGGTAATTTAATTCCCGGCGATCGAATATAAAAATTTTTCGCTTGGAACTGCTGGAGGCACCATCAGATGGCGTACAGTCAGCTTCTCGATCTCTCGTTTTTTCTCTATTGTCATTCAATCGACGACTGGAACCGGGTCGCGCGCAAAAGTACCGACAAGACTTGAGATAATATCGCTTAATTCGAACATTTCGTCGCAGAACATTCAACTAGTCGTTCATTGTTTTTTTTTTCGTCTCTGCCAAAGCACATCTACGAAATAGCACAAAGGAACCTTTCAGTAACGAATTTGCGTATCTATGGATCGCCGATATGTCTGGACGGCAAAATAGAATGACGCATCGAGTCGTATTTTTGCACGATGAAATCACGTTCGTGCCTGGTCAGACACTGAACGTCGATACGTGACACGGTAACTGGCAATGTTACTCGAAGGTTCGGTGATAATGAATATGTAGCGTTTCCGCGAAACTACTTCGACCACGAATTTCGGACCAGCTTTGAGTCGTTGTCATTTCGGACGCGTGCTGATGACAAGGAAATGTTAATCGGTTCACGAATCATCGACGCGTTTGCACGTACTAATTTCCATGAATGCTTTCGTCCTGATACATACGCGAATAATGAATCACTGGGACGAACATGATGAATCATTGGAAAGTTGCTAAAACTGAACCGTTGGTTATTTTTTTAATAAATTAATAGGAAGGAAACTCCTTTGGTAACAGAAAAATATAGGTGCAATTCGATGAACTTCGCCTACGTGTTCATTAGGTCATTCTGAACAAAAAATGTGTTGCATATTGCATTGTATATGTAAAGAATGGAACCATTTGAAAGATAGAAAAGAATTGGATACTATTAGGTTTTCCCAAAAGTTTCTTCCATTTTATCAATAAGTAATGCATTCACAATATTTTATGTCTAATGTTACGTTATTGAATTGCTTACGATTCATTTTGCTCCACTGCTGTTACAATATTAACATCTAAGAAATCAGGTTGTCTATTTATGTAAACATTAGCACACAAAATAACTGAGTGCAAGTCATGGAAGAAACTTTTGGGACAACCTAAAATTTCAGCAAGTATAATTTAAGCTCACAGGTCTTACTACAAAACAGTACTTTTTCTAATTTCATTCTGCTCTGTTTGCCATCAACCTAGTGAACAATTCAATTCCTACACCTAAACATTCTACTAAGACTAAATTTATTAATATTGGAGCATTAATATACTATTCACTTTTGGGAATTTAATTGATCCCTAGACCGACAAACCACTCGTTAATTCAACTACATTTGTAAACATCAAGGGTAAAATAATTGATGAGCAGTTATTTACTTTCAGCAAAATTCCACCGACACAGAACAATGAATCACAACGAAATTCCTTGTATCGTTCTGCAACACATCACAGAGTATCCACAAGAACGATATCGTCGTCATTGGTCCACGAACGAGTTCACACGTAGCCGTGGCCGCCCTGTGGGCCTGCGTCCTGCCAATTAGTCAGGCATGCCTTCCGAACACACGGTCGGAAAAGGAGCAAAACGCAAGCACGGCGGTCAGGACACTGTGGCTACTTTGAATTAAAACAGCGCGATAAATTCTTTAATGAGTCAATTTCGCGTGACTGTACTACAGGTGCGATGAGACAAATACTCGCATGTTTCTCGAGCGGGGGACATTAATTAATATCGCACCGATATTCTGCCTGTGCGGGTTAACATCGAATGCGCACATGGGAATATTTAACCGTGCGGTACACCAACCCTGGTAGACATTTCGAATACGTGTTTCACAAACGGTTGAGCAACGATTTTTGTCAGAGATTAAAGTCATTGTGAATTGTTTACACTGGAGTAGGATTTGCTCTTTGATAATGAAATTACTGGTAATTTTCACAAAGAAAGAAGAGAGAATTAAATTTAACGGGCTTTAAACATGGAATTAAATTATGTTTATCACGATCGACTATTTTAAATACTATTTAACTCTTATCGATCGTATGTTATCTCTGTTGTGACATTGCAATTTTATTTTGAGTTTATGGATTACGAGATAGTTAATAGGATAATGTAAGATTATTATTTATTGAAAATATCAAGCGTTTTCGAATAAATCAAATTCAGACCAATGATAAGCGGAATATTCTAAGCGAATTATTGTGTATACAAGAATAAACGTTAATCTATCACAACGATTTTTTAAATAACACTTTCAAAATTGTACCAAAAATTTATGTTAACCTTGCACTTTCTTAATTTATAAAATAACTGTTTTTCATGTGTATTATAAACCTGATATTCTTACCAGACTGAAACACAAGAGAATAAAACATTGCGTTAACACTAAGTGCTGCAGCCTCGCATAATATCGATATACAAAAACAACCCATTTCTTTGTAAGTTTTCGACTCGGCAGTAATATTGCATAGAAATTTATTGAATTCAAAAATAATAAAAAAAATTATTACAGTGAAAATTGGAAGGAACTGTAATTGTAAAAGATCAACAAGGAGTTTAATTACTTCTTCCATACCAATAATGTGATTATCACTGTGATTTTTATTGAAAAGCAAAAAATGTCTAAGTGCGTCAGACCGCATGGTTCGCTATTTAGGATCGGGAATTCCGTCTAATTAATTATCCAGCGCGTCGAAAAAAGCAAAAGGGACTCCGAGGATTCTTTTCCCTTTCGGTAGCTGACAGTCCCGTAGAAGATTGACGCTCATGATCGCGAGCTTGTCGCGATCGAGAAGGCTTTCAACCCTTTTGGAGAAAAGGAAGACGACGCCGACGCCGACGGTTCCCTCGTGGCCGGAACCCCGCGGCGCTAATATCTACGCGCGTTCGCCAAGGCGGGAAGGAGAAAGGAGGCAGATAATGCAGCAGAGAGAACCAGACATTCCAGTTGACCAGGGGCGTTTCCGTTTCCCGTTTCACACGACCCGGCCAGAATGTCGCCGATGAACTCATCCGAAGGCAAGGAACCCGCCTTGACGACGTTCTCCGGATTCCAGATGGCCACTCGACGCCCGATTGGCACCACCTGCAAAGACTTGTTGCATTGCTTTGTCGTAGATGATCGGTTAAATTGCGGACGCTCATAAAGACGCTAACGTATCGGTCCACCAGAGACTACTGTCGCCTCTCGAGATTCGTCCCGTTCACTTTGAATCGGTTAATTAAGCTCTCTGTCGGTTGTTGTCCGTTGCAGGACATTCACCCATCCAGCCTTCAACGTGTCTTTAAGAATGCATATCGATTATCTTCTTGATCTGGGGTTACAATTTGTTTCGACACATTCGACCAACGGTATCAACCTCCTTGTATCTGCCCTGAACTTAGCCTTGAAGTAACTCGCTCCATTAACCCATCTGTATCTGTGTACACTGCAGAATGTATTACGCTAAATGATGCTTTCGATATTGCTCTGGAACATCAACATCTCAGCTTTCTTATATTCTCCGACTCTCTCAGTGGGCTCCTGGCTTTGGAAAGTACCAAAGTAGGTACTAAAACTAACTTATACATCCTGGAAATTAAAAGAAAATACAACCTGCTGATCAATAATGATCATAATAGCTTCATCAAACTGTTTTGGATTCCATCATATTTTGGAATTCAAGGAAATGAAAATGCGGATAGGGCAGCTAAATTGGCAACGTCAATGAACACCGTAAACATTCCATACACTGACTTATTCGAGAAGTTTAAAAAACAAGCTAAAGATCGTACTTTCGAAATCATAAAAAATCAAGGTCTCTTTAAGGGAAAAAAATTCTTTCAAAAATTTGTTAATGAAAGTTCAGTTCTCTGGTTCGCCCACTTAAAACTTGGGAGAAGCTTAGTTGTTACAGTAAACAGAATGCGTTCCGATCATTATAACCTAGCTGCCTCACGAGAGCGGGTAGGTATTATCAATGACAGCCAATGTAAATGTGGTCAGGGATGCGAAATTCTTGATCACATAGTATGCCAATGCGAATTGTATAATGCACAAAGACGTAAGCTAACGAATTCCCTACTTAGTATGGGCCTTCAACTACCTCTTAATATAGACACACTCATAGCGAAGCCTAATGTTAAAGCGTGTTTAAGTATCAATTCCTTTTTCAAAAATTATAATTTACACATTTAGTGTTGACGGACCTTGTTATTTTACTTACTTGTATTCTATTGTATCCTTATGGTATTATTAACGTATTATATACTATGTTATTCAATTGTATTATTCCTATAAAGCAAAATAAACCCAGAAGAGTTTAAATGCTTAAAATAAAAAAAAAAAAAACAAAAAAAACGGTATCAACCTTTTTTGATTCGGATACTACATTGGTGTGATGTCTTTCGGCCTTGTTCTGATTGATACGTACATATTTCTTGGTGTTTGGTTTGGTGGTTTCAATTGCTGATGCGTTAGTTCGAGGCATGTTCATTAAGAAAATATTGAGTGTCTGGGGTACAGGTGTCGCTTAAAGTCATTAGATTTATCTATGGCTTCATTAGAGGGAAAATTAATTATTCCAAATACAAGGGCCTTTGGACAGGTTTTCTGTTGTCTACTAGACTATTAGGAATACGGATTTAGTGGAATGTATCCTTACATCACTCAACGTGTCGTATAAAATGTTGATGACAACATCACAATTATTTTGAGCATCCTATTGAAGTCGTTTATTGTATGTTTAGCATACATTCTTAATAGCACAACTGCAAACCCATCCCTTTTTGAAAGATAAGACACCTGCGTGATCTAATTATCAAGGTAAAAAATCAGAACTACCGATAGAACGATTACTTTCTGTTTAGAAACTTTCATTGTTGGTTTTTTAATTTTCAAAAAATGGAGCTTGATCTTCTCTAGTGTTAAATTAGGACTAGAGTATAACCATCTGGAAGAAGATACTTGATCGATAAGACGCATACCAATTGTCTGTAGCCGCAATTATGACTAGTATCGTGGATTCTCCACGTGACTCGGTTAGGTCACCATCTGCGAGGACTCGTTGGGTTACTTCGTCGCCAAAACGTGAAAAAAACCACGATCGCCCATAAAAATACTAACATATTCGTCCATCGGGGTCTATAGTTGCCTCTCGAAATTCGCGTCGCCCACTTTGAATCGGTTAATTAAGCTTTGCCGCGACGATTGTTGCCCGTTCCAGGTTGATTACGCCGCGCGATTATGAATTCGAGCTGCCCGCGTCAAACGTGAACGCAAACGAGCCTCTTATTGCCTGGGGAAACACAAAATTTCGGCCAGTGTTACGGGTCCGGGACGTCGTTAACGATGTAAAGAAGTTATTTAGATCCGAATTACCGGCGTTAATTGCGAACGAAGCGCGAGGAAAGCGAAGAACAAGAACTTAGTTTCATTTTGTACACCTTTAACGGGACCAGTTGAACGTAGGAAGCGAATTTAAAGCGCTCCGTTCGAGACAGCAGGTTCAGATATGTACAATACTGCCAGAAAGATTGGAATCAATTAAATATAATTTTCGCCACGAAGCAGAATAAGGTTTGCAAGAATTAAAGAGAATAAAATAAAAGAGAAAAATATATAAATCGATAGTTTATTGCTCAAACAAATATTGAACTATCAGAAAATAATAAATTAAATTAAAAATAAAATGAAAGCTGTAAATAAAATTAGATGTTCCTATTTTGCAATTCCCTAAATTTTAAGATGAGAATCAATGAGTAACTAACAAGTGTTCATATTCGCAAGCAATTATATTGTACTGGTTCTTTTTCCTTAGAAATTCAGCTATGTAGTTATGCAGAATAAGAAGCAGACCGATTTTTAAATCTGAAATATTATTTGATTATTATAGAATCCCGAACTTGTCAAATCCCATAAAATTTCGAAATGCTCGATACTTTCAAGGGCATCCTAATAGATCAAATAAAATTCAATACTACAGAAGAATAGATTTTGTTAGCTTTGTGTAAATAAGATCGATTGAAAGTGCCAGAGATTTTACATTTACAACGAAGATCTTGTACAGATAACATTCTAACAACTTAGCTTCTGAACCCTCACCAATTGTGCTCGTCGCTAACTAATTGCTACCAGCTTACGCAATGATATCCGAGGACTACACTAGACTAAAAAAAATGGGGAACCCTAGTCGAATGATCTTTTGCAATCGTGTCCTTTACACGCAAGCTCCATCGATTGCGCGGGGCCGCTTGTGAAACGAGTCAAACGAGCGATTATCTCGTTTCGATGGGGCCTGATTTAGCTGCGGCGTCGCTGTTGACGATCGGTGACATTTCAAAGAAAAGCAGCCAAAAACTCGACCATTTATTTAACAAGAGAGTTCACGTCGATGAAACGGTGAGATAGGGACGGCGGATACCCGTTAACTTTACCGCGAGAGTTTAACTCGAGGTCGTATCGTGTAATAAATTGCGTCGCGGGTTGAGAGCCGAGTATTATGTTTGCTTTGCCTCCCTTGTCAAACATATGCCGCACGAGGGACCGCGTTCACCACCACTAGCATTAACATCGTCATCGACGAGAGTCCCTCTACCCCCCCTTTTCCTTCATCGTTTCCTTATTTCGTTTGTATATCTCTTTCCCAGATCTCGACCACGTATTCTCGTCCCTTTCTTCTCGCGGAACAGACTTTACTTTCCCTTCGTTCGCGCTTAAAACTCCGTGGGATGAAAGTCCACGAAAGCCTGGGATATATGTAGATAGCGATGGGATTGATACGATTAGAAATAGAATATCAACTAGTCCGATTCCACCGCCTTCCTTTAATTCGGCGATACCTATGTACCATTGTTTTAAATATTTTTGTTTCGTTTAGATTTGGAATTATGCATGTATTACTAAAGAGAAGTCGTATAATGTTTCATTTTCCGACAAGTCATTTTGATATTTAGTCTGCGTATTTATATATATTTATAGGAAATTTGAATGCGCAAGAAATTACACAGTATGCAATAATATAAACAATTATTGCAAGTAAAGTTAGTATTATAATATTTGCAGAGTAAAATAAATTCCTATTTAGGTTCAATTTTTGTAGGTACGTTTGCAGAGATTTTATTTTGGATAAAGATCTGGAGTATATTAATATGATTATTATCGTGAAATCTCAATCTTTGATACATACATATTTAGTATTTTTCGACATTAGATTATATTTAATTTATTGGCTAGTATCGATGTTTCGATTTGGTATCGTTCCCATCGCTAGGCGTAGGAGCTCGATTGATAGCGCCTACCATGCATTGAAGTCTCCGTGTCGAGAATGCGTTTTCCTCCAGTCTCTCTGAGCGCGTGCATTACTTTAAAAGGAACACTTTCCATAACTGCCAGTACTACCCTTCGAATGTCTTTTCCTTGAAACATTTTTTAAATGTCGCGACACACACGACAATAACTCCCATAAAAAGTTTTTTTTTTGTATTTCGACGTTATCATAAAATGCTCTGTTATAAATATATTCGTCACATTTTAGTATTTATTAATTATAATTACACATTATATTATTAATCTCTTCAAAATTTGTTATACGTAACAAAATTACGTAAAAGTCTTTAGAAACAAGAAGTTGAACAAAATCCGTAAAGAATAGAACTTAATGTTGGAGTTTGAAAGTATGAAAAATGTCAGTTCTCCTTAATGAAGTGAATATTATATTTGTTCCATATTCTGTTTTCGATATTTTACCATCGAAAACTGAACTGTGCAGGTTTCAAATGATAACAGCTATTCGTTTTCCAAAAATGTAAGGTATAAGAAAAATTGATATTTAATATTCCAGGGCTCAACTGCCCCCTTGAATCGAGCATCGACATTCATTCAATGGAATGCTTTCCGCGTAATTCCTGCGCCGCTAATTGTACATAATTCAAAGACAAGTTCATCGCAATCCTTTAAATCTGGAACGTGTCTCAGAGCCAAAGGGTGCTTCCTCGCGATTTTTTGCTCAAGTTTGTCGTATCGCGCGTACTAAACGAGGCCCCGCGATGCAAGTCATAAACAATAATATAAAAATGTGCAGGATACTGTAAGCCCGTTGAATAATTCAAGTTACGCTCGTAAATTTTCAGGCGTTCGTGGACCGAATCGGGGCCCGAAGGAACATTTGTCAATCCGCGGCTTATGACAAATATATCTTTCAAGTGGTTAACGACGTGGCCCGCGACTAAGCCACAGGAGAGCGACCTGAAAAGAAACTTGGCCCCGGCTGCATACTTTTCTCCCTTCTGGTCTCCAAAGGCATTGCCCTTTTTGCGCGCTTTAAACCGCCACGGCAAAAAGCAAAACACCGGTGGCACGCGAGCATGTTCCTACTTAAAGGATATATCCCCGACAGAACGTGGCTGTGGGCCTGCCGTTTAACTAATTCGGTTATTAAAATGGATGTCCTCTCCGCGTTTATGACGCTTTGTGAACACGCGAGCCGACCACGGAGAAAAAAAAACTGGTCCGTTGGATGCGTGACATTTGCATTCGCTTGTCGTTCCATGATTGTGTCTCCTTTGCATGACGTGGCCAAAAATTCCTTCGATCTAGTATCATCGACTGGAAAACTTATTATTAAAATTATTTATTGTAATCCACCTGCAAGATTCACAACGTTTCTATAGTGCAATAATACACAACTTAAATGGAATATTCTATCGGCAAGCAAGTGGTATTGTTGATAATGTGTAAAACTGTGTTGATCAGTGCTTCGACAATTTAACGTTTTGTTCTGCCGACTTTAATGAAGAAAATGCATTGTATTAGCGACAGAATATTCTGTCTTACTCGAAACAGTTGAAATTCGCTTGCCTTATCGTTGAGGATTTCTGCTACCCTTTTCTGGCCATACCGTGTATTTCAGAATGAAGAAACAAAAAGATGAAACTAGTCACAGAGGCAGACTCGACAAGCGAACGAACGATTTGTTCGCAGTGTCTTTTAGCGCGACCGGAGAAAGATTCCTTAACATTTACATAATCTGTAAAGCTCGCGTATGGGAACAGAATAAATTCGTTTTAATTGAATAAATTTCTTCCACGTAGGCAGCCGTTTGGTTAGAATAAGTTATCATAAATGATTAGAAACTGTGTAGAACGTGAATCGGGAATCCGATTGGTTCGACGTTGAAATATCCATTAACCCCGTACACTTATCACGTGTTGTAACGAGCCGTGTTGTATCCGCGTGACAAGGAAAAGTTAAGCATCGATGACTATTTTTCGTACGCTTAATTTCCTGGTATTCTCTAATTAACTATAGTACAAAGAGTGCAGTTAGTAATTGTAAGGAATACTTTGATGGATCGTGAGATTCAAAGTTCGGAAAATTAATGGATCTGTCGACCGTCATCGTTTCAACTAAACAAGTGCCAGATCGTGACGATTTCTTAAACTATATCAAAGAGTTAAAAATATAATCAATAATCATACAATTGTACTATTATAAAATGTTCATTTGATGTCTCGAAAATCGTGTTATCAACGTACATATATTGTTCCTACGGTCATAATTTTGTAACATTTGTAGTTTATTAAGGAACAATGACTTGATTCGTTATCCAATTTATGTATTTTTAAATGTAAGAATGTACAAGGTAATTCTAGACCAAAGCTCAACTCCAAATTCTGGTCGACATTAACTATGTCGATGATTGGGTCGTTCACCCTATCCTTCTTACCATAACGATGCGCTATTCACGGGAAGAGAAAACAATATTTCAAGGCTCGTCCATTATTCCGAGCTTGGAAAAAGACATTCTAGGACGAACAACAGGTGTCTTCGCCTACCCTTTCATCCCTCTTCACAATGCAGGCGTATCCAACAACGCTAATCCCGTTCCTAGCTCTCTTTTCAGGGAGGAAAATCCTCTTGTCTCCGGCCCCTTGATTTAGGGGACCAGTCTCCAGAGATTTCTCTCGGCTCTTTGAGGGTAACAACAGCGCCTAAAAGCGTTCACGGTATGTCACAGGTGCGTCCTCGGTAATAACGACGCGATTCGAAACGGCTAATTCGTTTCGATGTGGCGCGAGTCGCAACGTTCACGGATTCCGCCTCTAATCCTCGTGCGTGGTCACAATCCGCGGCAGCGTCTATGACTTATGGTAAACGGGTGCATAATTCGCCCGTTTCTCATGCTTTTACCTGGCAGTCAAGCCGCTTCGCGACGCTTGACGGCGTCTCCTCATTTCGCTCGGGAAGTGGTACGAAAATTACGTTGAGCGATTCGTAAAATGGCAGGACTACACGCGTGTAACGTTAGCACGTTAACAGGCCATGAACAACGTTGAGAGTAGAGTGATGATACGCGTAACAAACTATGTATCATTGGCGGCTGAGAAGAATTCCTTTTACAAGGGAAGAACACAACCTTGTCCCTCTCCGATTTGAACATCCTTCAGCAGCTTGGAAGTATAGAAGTTTCTGTTGCTGTATGTCAGACATTAAATGTAGATGGTCGATAATTTTCGAAATAAAAGTAATTGAAGTTCCACACAATGTAGCTTGCTAAATGTAATTATTGTTAATTTCCGTGTAGAGTACTCAAACGTTTCGAGGCCTTGTAGTCTATAACCTCTCAGATCTTAAATTTCATGAAGAACGAATATTTGAAGTATTGTTCAATTCTAGTTTCCAGCAGTGTTAAGGACATTTTCTCTTGGAACGTTTTTACTGCTGAATATTAACACAATACTTCATATATATTGCAGGACCTAGTAGTAATTTAAAAAAGAAATTTGATATAGACGGAACCAATATGAACCGACTACTATTTCCGTTCCTTGCTAACATTACGCATACGCTACGGATTCTCTGACTTGCAAGTGACATCACATTACGAAACGTCTTAATGACGAGACGGGATAAGGATTGATTCAGCGTTCGAAGTTCCAGCGCAAATACATTTAATGACAGCTCTTCTAGTGTCGCTTAGACACTATTAAACGCATCCACAAACCGCTGAGAATCGCGAGACATAATCCAGCTTATCCTGGTCGTTTGAACAGCGTTTATTAGCCGCGCTCGTAACCGCATATCAAGGGAACCTGATTGGTCGCGCGGTACAGGTATCATTATCGTATTATCAATGGACGGTTGGTCTACTTTCAAGCGTGTCTAGCAGCACGCGCGGAAAGGAAACATGATGGTGTGTCGTGCTGCTATGGAACGTGTTAGTTTCTTCTTTAGCAACAGCGTCATGATTTCGGGAATTCGGGAACTACCTAATTTTTTACATTAATAAGTTGAAGTCAGTCGGTAGACATAACGATTGCTTGATCCATTTCTTGTGATCGAGATATCGCATGTGCTAGAGCAAGTACTCTAAGAGCATCGAATTACGATACAGAAAACATGAAAGTTACAACATTTTGGTTCTGTTTTGTGTGTTTCGTGTTAATGAGTTAATAAGTTTATTTTTAGCACATAAAGATTCAATAGAAGGAAAGGTGTGCAAGTATAACAGGAACGTTAATTTATTAATACGTGTCAATTTTGTTAATTGCACTGTGTTGTCAAATAGTACAAATGACTATTTAGTTACGAGTGAAGTTACAGGAAAGAAATAACTGGTAGTAGTAGCTGTGAGTAATAAAGACGTACCGTAATTGGAGCTTTCCTCATTGGATCGATTACTTTATCTTTGGCATATAAACGCCTTGGTCATTGGAGTAATTTACAATTCTATTTACCTTCAATAACGAAGAACGAATAAAATGCTTCTAGTAGGTCGGCCACACGAACAAGCATGTAGTAAAATGCCGGAAATATTTTCAACCATCCTCTTATTACTACGTAAACCCACTACTGTTAGTCAATCCAAAGTTTGGATTCCAAACCTATCCTAGTATCATTAATTCACTAAAAAATTCATACTACTGATCTCGTCTATCGCGAGTATCATTATCCCATTATCAACGGTAGGTTGGTCTACTTTCGAGCGTGTCCAAAGATTTGCACCTCGCGCAGATACTACGCGAGTTGGTCCCGCTCGGAGCACGCATCCCCATCGATCATGGGGACTTGACATTTATGCGGCGACACCCACGCGTTCGCGCGTCGTTCCACGAGGGACAGCTCGTTAACCGAGAACGCGGCGTTCATGCATAACGTGGTAGCCGTGTCTCTAGCTCGTGCACGTAGTCGCGTAGACTCTCTACGGCCGTTCAAAGGGAATAGAAAGTCGATTTCTCAGCGACAGTGAAATAATTTAATGGGATGTAATCGCTCGGTTTCCTAGGCGGTCGCAGAGGGGGGAGCATACGCATTCGTAACACCAGTCGTCGCAGTTTACAGATCCCATTCGTCTTTCGACCAAAGACGCGGCTACATCGTCGAGGCGCGTAATCGCCGCGTGTAAGCGCAGCAGCGAACGCATCGGGACCGCCAAGAGCACGCTGCCATCCGAGGAGACGCCAGAAGGCCGCGGGGATCTCTTAACATGTGCGCGTAACTCGTAATTAATCGTCATCGCATGTTCGAGATCTTCCTGTTTCGAGTAGTACAAGCGCGAGCCATAGGATCCCCATAAATCTGGTCACTGTCGAACGCAGCGCGGCTTGCCTCCGTCCACGGTTTTATGCCTTCCACGGGACCCCGCTGGATTCCGCCTCGAGCGTACCTACTTATATAGGGTGGTCTTTGCGTAATCCTTCTACTCACTGATGATTACGGTATACTTTCCATCGACGTCAATTTGCGCGAGGATTTAATTTATTTTTCAATTTACAGGAATTCGACGATGTTGTCTGTTTTTTCGATTATTATAGACATTGTGCTGTGTTGTTGGTCCTTTTTTACGAACTTAACAAGTCTGGATTAGTCAGGAGTGGAGAAGCTTTTGACGTTGGAAGAAGATACATTTGTAATCATTCCAGATATTCCTGAAGTTTAGGGAATTAACTTTGTCAAAATTATAGAAAGATACTTATAGCTCAAGGAGTTAAATAAAATCTCTGGAGTCTTATATATACACCAGTCCTTTTCATTCTTTTATATGATTAATTGTCTCAAAGAGTATTATATTTCCGAGTTCAGTATCCAAGTCTTATTCCCACTCTTCATTTCTTCATGCTAAGCCTACTACCTGAGAAATCTACTTAAATTCGCTAAGTTATAACTAAATACAAATAAATTTCTTTTTTCCAATTCTCAGATTTGTTGCATTTTACCCATGGACCAAATAAGAAGAAGCTCACACTAACTACAGAAAAATGGATGGATTCTTAAAAGTGCTTAAAATTCCAATACTGTGCTTCAAAAATAACGTTATTTTAATTGGAATTACACAAACCATCATTTAGAACTGTGCATGATTTATATTCAAGGGAGACAGAAAGTGACAAAATATAGGAAAAACCGCAGTTCTTCATTCCTGGGTTAGTTACCTTCTAGAAATTATTTAGCAAGAATATTTCGCAGCAAATCCTGCGTTCGAGGAAGAATTGAATTTACGGCAGGGACTTGAAACTTGCGAGATTTCTATGCATCCTCCAGCAATCGAACAGTGAATCCTCGCGATTTTCATATATTCCGTAAAAGTATTCACCATCACAGCAAGTTCGATTGCGTTCGAGACGGGAGTCACCCTGTACACGGCCACGTAACCAAGTATGTACTTGTAACGTATGTTGCGCGAGGTTCGCGGCGAACGAAAAACGATCGCAATATCCGTTCGCGGATGGTTTCTATGCAAATGTGGTGAACGACTGTCGGTAGGTATTCGAGCGAGGAGAGGGCAGTGTATCATCTTTTATATATACAGTGTACGCAGCTCGAAACAGCTGCTTTACGGTCCACGACGATCGCTTTGTAGATAACATCACCAGCGAGTTCTGCGAGCGCTCTCTCCGAAACGCTATTACAAATGTGCCACTTGCCGGTACTTAAGCGTTGGCCAATATCTTGTCGCATGGAATTGAGAAAATGATATAAAACATATTCCAGTCGGTAATTGCGTCGTGGCGGGGCTAATTCGTCTATGATTTATCCCCGAGTAAGTATCTATAAATACTGTGGCGTATTACACAAGAACAGGGGTCGATGCAGGAACGCGGTCTATTTATCAGACGAGTCCAGGCGCATCCTAGATTCTACGAACGATTTCTGTGATTACGTTCATATACATACTATCGACTCTCTGGCTAACGACAGACCTGTAAACTTTTGAGTGTCTACGTATTTTATCAATTAAACACATTTTTTTTCATTTAAAAATTATGTATTCTAAAAGGACATTTATTTGTATTAATTAAAATTTTTAAATTCGGTTTTTCAAAGCATTGTTTCAGATCTTTGTTACAATTTGAACATTATTATATAACTCTATTTATAATTTGTACAGTATTCATTGTACACGAAGTCTGTTGCCTGTATGAGTCCATAGGACAGATTAATTTATATTTAGGCAAGCAACGCTTCATAACTTTGGCAACATTATACTATGCAGTCTCGAACAAACCATTACTTACTTTACGTTTTACCCTTTTGTCTCTGATATAGAGATGTATAATCCCTTCCAAGTGAAACATTATAATCGAAATTAAAATGGATTTTTAGTATTTGAGAATTACAACAATATTTCTGTGTAAATAGTATTAAATTAATGATTAAATTAGACAGACTTAGAACCGTACTATGTATATAAAATTTTCAAGACATAGACATTGATCTATGTTCGCTTTGCAATATTCTTTTATCTGACCGTATAAAACGATCTTACAGAAAAGACAGAAATCTGTATTTGAAAACATTATACTTCCGTCTAATAATGTAATCCATTAATATAAATTCAATACACAGACATTACTCGTGGCTCGACACCTACTCATCGACATTGTATCATGGCCTAGTCCAATAATGGCGGCTAACAATTCCAAGCAACGATCTGCGTGACTCGCGAGCAAACGCGGTGTGAATTAGAAAGAATCCCGCATCGAGTCGACTGCACGATGGACCGTGCGAACCGCCTGCAAAAAGTGAGTCAACGAGATTCCATTATCTTCGTGAACCGTGGCGAAAAATAAAGGACAACAACGCGTTTTTTCCCGTGGCGCCTGTATCTCGTCGCATCAACCTGGCGCGTCGGTGGCTTTTTACCGACATTGTCGCTCGTCTCCCCCTCGGGGGAGTTGAGCAGTCCCAGGGTCCCAAACACGACGCAGCTTCTGCGGAAAAACGACCAGCCGCTAGTGACGAGGCATCAATTTTGGAGCGTCAATTTTCAACGCGTTTCATCGTTTCTTTCGATCTTTGGCGGCGATCGGCGTCACTGAGCGCAGGGTGAAGCAATAAAGGTAGCGCGACTCAGCTCCACGCACCGCGCATTGGAACGTAGTTTCTCGTTCTTTCATGTACATTTGATTAATTGCCAGTGTTGCTATATCGAATTATCGTTATGCAGGAATCTATTGCGAACTGTATTTTCATCGGGAGTAGACCTTATTGGAGAGTAGTCCAGTTGAGTCATTTTCTGCGCAAAATCCTGACATTTACAGTGGCCTCAAATTTACACAAATTATGACACTTTCGTGAATTTATAATCTTGATCAGTCACTCAAAATAAGCTATTTGCGTGCTGAAGTTATCCAAGTTCCTCGAGAAGTGTTTATAAGATTCGTTATCAATCACTAACTATTAAGTTCGACTATCGATCAATTCATGAACGTATAGATAAACAAGACATAATTTCTTGTTCCAAAGATGGAATAAAATTCATGGTACGAAGGGTTAACGAAACCGTGAGTCTCAAGTGCGTTTCAAGTTGAGACTGAAGCATCATCGAAGGCTGGCTGCGTGGCTTCCACGCAAGTAGGCGACACCCTCGCGACACCAGGGACAGCGAAATGCGGCGACAGGGCTGGCAGCGGAAGGCGCCGCGCGCGGCGATACAAATGCCTGGGACTTAAAAGTTAGGGATCGCGGTCGTTAGGTGGCTCGCGAGGGGCCCGCGTCCCCCTTCTTCCGTATCTGTAACGTTAATGCGTTACATACCTGCACCCAGGCGCGCGAAAGCGCAAGTATGCGAGGCATCGCGAATGAGAATCGTGTCGACTCTCCACGAGGAACAAGGAGGCCAAGATCAGGATGAAAGCGTCGCACACGCGAGCACAGAGTATGCAAAGGCGCGCGTGGACACGGGTAAATAAACTACCCTCGCATTATCGTTGTCTCGCAACACGTTATACGCTTGTAAACCCGCGAAAACAAATTTCCGTGGCGACGAAGTTAAGGAGATGGGAGGTTGGCTCGAGGCATCTTGCGCGGAGGAGGGCTCGATACACTCGTCCGTGAATTTTATAACGTAATGGTTGGCCATTAATGAAACGTGGACGACTTTGTCAGCCGCGATGAGAATTACCTCGTCGAAAGTTCCTCGATGCAACTCTTTTGCAACTGCTCCCGGTGCTGCCGTTTTCACGCGGATATTAGAAGTTTGGGGGCGATTGAGTCGAAGAAGTATTTCTGGATTTGATTGATGAAAAATCAACAGAGAGTGAAATTTTAGTTGGTAATTTGCTTGCGAGGCATTTTAATGGATTAGTACAGTGAAAGTGACCATGCATATTACGGCTCTTTGCGAATGAAACATGATTAATAATGTTTTTGAGTATAAAGTGGGTATAGAAAGTATTCGTACACCTGTCAATTTCCAAAAAAACTGTGTAAAATTGTAAGTTATTAACTTATTTTTTATAAACAATGACATTCTACATATTCTAGGAAATCTCCAGAATAGATAGATTATAAAAAAAATAGCTATTTATGTAAGTTGCGAAATTAACAAGAAAAAAAACAATTAATCGATAGAAATGTTGAAGCAATAAGTATTCGCACAACTGTTTAAAAGTACTTTCTTGGAAATTTGATGTTTTTTAATTCGCACGGAGCAATAAACTAATGTGTTTACGTTACAAACTCTGCTGTAAATGGTTCGTCATAAGAATCGTACAAATACTTATTGCTTCTATACTTTTACCGACTTTTCGCATTTTTTTTTTTGTTAATTTCACAAATTATATTAACTGGTAAATGTTGTTTGGACTATATCTATCTTAGAGACTTCCGAGAATATGTAAAATATCATTGATTATAAAAAAGGAAGTTAAGAAACTACAATTTCACACAAAAGTTTTTACGTATACATTCGAATACATTCTACACCTACTGTACATCTACTCAAAGCTTCCTACAAAATTTTTGGTACCTATAATTACTTATATCATTGTATCTATCAATTTCTCTACTCTTCTTCGTGGCTCTAAGCATTGGCTTATCTCAAACCTACTCTATCGTCATTTGCCAAAATTGTTATCTGTCTTTGTACAAATCTTATCTGGCATATTTATCGCGTCTGTAACTCGATTGATTCATTGTCTTATGAAGGGATAGTGTCTAAAGATATCCATTGATAGTACGAGATGGAACTTATTCAAAGACAGAAAGTAGGGTGATATTGGCTAATACCTATGGAGTAGGCACAAGTTATGTTGGTAACCATTGACACTAGTTAGTTGCAAGTTGAAGTCAGGAAACAGAGTAATCATAATATGAGATAGAATAAAACAGAAAGGTGCTGAGAAAGAAATTAGCTGGAATGATTAAAATTGGAATTAGGAAAGAGATCGAAAGAATGATAACTGACAAACAGTACAAAAGTGATATGAACACACATAAAATGACGCTGTATAAATGACACAAATGAGAGGAAGAGATGTATATCAGCTCAAAAGATCCTTAACAATGACGATGCTATTTGTCGTTCTATTAGCAGAGACCGACAAGGTGGTTACAATGCTATAAGTCAGGTTTGTCGTTCAAGAAGAATGTTCAAGATCATATCGAAGTGTCTATGCATAATATTTTCAACTATTTTCTTATTAAATCTTGAGGAACTATTGTTAGCTAATACAAAAGAAACGAACCCATATCTGGCATCAACTATTCAAGGAATATTAGAATCTTTGTTGCCCATTGACAGAATGTCTAATGCTAAATTACCCCTCCACGATAAACGGATCGATAATACCTATTCTGATCACTGTCTCGATAACGTGAAATCTTCTCTGGTGTTTGCGGATGTAGCAATTTTGATGTACACGTCCTGCTGGCTTAATATGAATAGCACAAAAGTTGCAGATTATTAGATAATAATGCTAGTACATGACCAGAATTAAAGAAACATCTCGAAACGTTTAAAACATTTTCAGCCATCTTCTTACTCACAACCTGAACTACACCAACTTGAACTAGATATCACTATTATTAATTAACCCATAAGTATTTAACTCAGGTCTAACATGAACAGTCTAAAGAAAATCGAAATCTTCCTTACCAGCCGACAGTGACCAATGAGATATTATCCATCCATCATATACATATACAAATCGATAATTGTTACTCTGATCACCGTCTCGATAATGTGAAATCAAATCAGAGAATATTTTAATCGCCACTATCCGCTAATGTACAAATTCTGACACACGCGTCCATTAACCGGACACAGACAAGTGCATTGATCCAACGCGAATTATCTTGTCTTTTGCAAGGAATGGACAGTGCGCCTTGTGGCGCGACCGTTGGCTGGTATAATTAATTGCGGACGCGTAATACCCGGTACACTGCGGGGCCACCTAGTAATTGGTTGCTCGGTTTTAGTTAACGAGACCTTTAAGCACCATTCGAGTCCTCGAACATCGGTAAATCTTGGTCGATATAAGTAAGTATACGTTCCTGCCCCGCGGAACACAACGTTCAACGCCTCGCTCCGGTAATTATTAATGCGATTGCTATGATTTAATTCCTATTACGCCATTACTACCAATGTTTGATAGTGTTTATGGCGCATTGTATACGAGAGGCGTGGCCTTAATGACACGAATACAACATGCACTTATATTTATAGCCACGCACGCGCATCTACATACCTGTTTTCCATTCTCCGCTTAGCTTTGGTGGTTTTTCACTTTCTCCGAATGGGTACCTTTACGGCGATTAGGTACTAATTGTATCGTGTCTACGGTCATGCTCCAGTTGCTATCCGATGGAACCCGTCCTTTCATGTGTTTTCACGCGAGTATTCGTTCTTTTACCAGCGAATAAAAGTGCGAACGTCTCTGTGTCCCGTTAATCCTTTGGTGAATGGACATTGCGGGAATGGACGAGTGGTTAATTGAAAGGTCTCCCGGATAAAGTGAAGTAAAAGTACTGTGGTACAATTTCAACGCTTGTGCGAAACCAAGCAAAGGATGAAAGAAAGATGACAGAGGCGATTAACAGGAAGTGATGAGGGTATGTACATAATGAAACCAATTGTAGAAAAAGACATTTGTCGGAAATGGAGCATTGGAAATCATGGACAGCGTAATTGAAATCTGCAAACGGATATTAATTAGATAATTAGATTTAAGTTACTTTAATTTACTTTCTAATGTAGTGGATAAAATTTGTAAGCGCTTCTTGTTTAGGTCGTCTGGGGAAATTTCTGGTGTAATGTACATACTATTTCGTGTATGTAAATGTTTCTTCAAGTTCATAGGTACTTATTCTAAACAATTTAAATAGAATTACTGAGGTGGTAATGTGACTTTTATTTCTTTAACTTAAGTCTCTTACTCTCTTGGCTAGGAGCGCTAGAAGAATCGGGGAGCAGACAAAACAAAATATATGCGTCGAATTGAGTAATCTCCTCCTTTTTAGAAGTCGGTTAAAAATGTATATCTTTTCATACATAAATAATAATTAATTGCAGTGATATGTCATTCAAAGAACTTCGACGAAAAAAAGGCACGTACTCGTGATTTCTCCGATGTCATATGTTCTATTACTTCAAAACAAAAAGCTTATCATAATTATTGTTTAATATAAATTACTTATTCTTTAGCAATGCACATTTGTAAAATAGAAAACACCCGTTCTTGGGACGATTGAATTTTGGTTCAGTTTTGGTCTGAAAACCAACGAGGAGTTACCGAAACATACTATTGTACTCGAAGTACTAGTTATAAGCCTAAGATAGTTTAACGTTATAAACTTTAGTTAAGAAAATGTTCGAATATAAAGCGCTAATATTTTTGTTTAGTTGCCGAACCGCATTAGTACCCTTGTCTACGAATATTTTCAATTGTTTGAAACACCAACGTCCCGTGGCAACGCGCAACCCTTTCACAGTAAAAACGCCTTAGAGCACTACTCCGATTCTAGCCACGACACTGATTACAAATGCCGATACGAACCGATACGTGTTAAGGGCCTGGTGGTAGATGCTCTCGCGATAATGGTCGGCGTGACTTCCACGCCAGAGTGGAATAATTCGCGTGTTCGTTGGGTGTAACGATAATTTTCCCTAAGCGTTCTAAACGCTTCCCCGTACGGGAGGCGCGTATACACCTCCTTGGAGAGCGGCGTAAGCAATCGCGATAACGTGACGCGCGTTTGCTCGAAACCGGTGTGCCTGGTATCGGTGTTGCTTTCGCGCACTCGAGAAACGAGTTGCTCGGGTCGCTCTGGGTATCGGTGCAACCGATCGTTTAGATATAATTACTGACAATTCTCAAGGGCGCCGTATCTCCCGTGATTGGCCATTTCCATGGGTCTCCGCGATCGTTAACGAGCCTCTTCCCCCTCCCTCACAAGCCCCGTGCAAAGAGAAACGGAATTATTGCCGATCCTCGACCGGCACTTACTCTTTCGACCGATCCGCGCTCTCGATCTGGCACGCGGCATTCCAAACCACCTTGGCAATACCATGCCGTGTATGTTTACTACGGGATAAATGGATTTTCTTTTGCTAATGAATTCTTGTTCAATATTCTTTTTATCATTCAAACTGTTATTATTCGTGATTAAAGTAATAGTTGGAAATTTTTTCAAAGGAAACTCCCTAGTATTTTAATTTATACTACGTATGTTATATCTACACTCCAAACACTCATTCTATTCTAATATAGACTTTTTACATGGAATTTTTAATTAATTTTCATATGGTCTATTAAAATAAAGTATCGTATTTTTTCAAGGCTGATATGCAAAGAAGACAAATATGGCTACATTTTCAATTTCGTTAAGATTGTTGAATTTTACCTCACTATGGGAGACGGGTACCTTTTTAAAACAATTATAAAAGGAACTACACTCGCCTTCAGAAAAATATAAACACCTCTTCAAAACGTCATAAATACGGGAGTTTTCAAGCGATTTTCGTGAAACTTCGTCAGGAGTAGTTTTGAAGTGTCCTCTGGGTGTGTGCAAAGTTGCATTGGCGATGCTTGATGCTTCACCCCCGTAAAGGGGGTGGTGCACGAAAACGGCACTTCTGAAGGGGCCAGGGGTATTTAAGCACGTATAAATTTATTCTATTCCGATCCCTAGTTAAACAGTTATAAATTCTTCGAAAAAATGTTTTTCAATACTCCACATTGAAGTCATTGTAACGTGGACCAATCTTCAATTTTGAAATATCTATATTACATTCGTAGTTAGCAGCTTCAGAAACCTATACGTATTAATTTTATATGGAGATCATTTTCATGCAGACTCGGTTTAACTTGTGGACGTACGATTCAAAGAAGGTCTCGATAGAAATTACACAGAAGATGTAATTCGCGACGAACGCCCTGACCTGCTAACGCTGGGCGTATCGCGCCTGTCGATTCACGGTAATTCTACATAGTTCTCGCGATTAATGACGGTTTCGACGATATCGCGTGCCATTTCAGCGTTTGCAGTGTTGCCTTTCGAAGAAACGACGGGACGCGATCTAAGTATAACTCTGTTAAGGCGTTATGTCAACTTTACGATGATAAAGTAAATGACACCGTTACAAATATTTTCTAATAATAACTATAAGCTCAATCGAAATAAATATTTTATTCTGGCTCTAAGGCAATGTTATACGCCGTTCACATTAATTTGAAATAAAAAGAAAATTTGGTGCCTTTCTCAATTTATTAAATTTTCATTCATGAACCTTGTATTAAAAATGTATTGAAATGCATTGAGTAACATTTTCAAGATAAGACCAAACGTATCTAATAACACAGGCAGTCAAACACTGATACTTTTAACGTGATATAAACTCTATGACCACTAGTGTCTACAGATTTTTATTTCATTGTTTGCAAACTTTATGTCTTTATGTACAGTGCGAAATAAAATGATAGCTTGCCCAACGTTTTTTGTCATATTTACGTATGTGTATATGTACGTAAAAATGTATATATTCTGTACACTCTATAATCTTTCAGGTGTTATTTAATGCAAATATAATCGTTTATACGAAGGTTATGGAATTATATGTAAACTGATGCTAAAATTAGTTAACTTCTGTGTTTATATTTCATCCTATAAGCTTCTTAAAATCTGATCCATGAAAGCAATTTTCATTGTATTTAAAACGAGCAATGTCTGGAGTGTACAAAATTACTTATTCTAATGCGTATACCTAAAAATAAACAAAAACGTTGGGTGGGGTATCATCTCCTCCAGCATTGAATCTTCCTAATTTGAAGTGATGCTTCGATGGTATTTTACAGAGAATAAAATAGAAATTAGAATAATCTACGACAGTCATTGAATTAAAAGTCGATAGGATGGACCCAACCTAGAGTCTAGATTTGTGCCCTACCAATTAATGTGTGTCGTTACCGAAGAACACAGTACACCAGTGCATCGGTTAGGACGACGTGAGCTAGTCACACGATATCGCCTTCGGTGCACTCCCGTAGATGCTGCCCGTAGATTAACAACCGTATCGCCGCACGTACAATCACTAACGGTCCGCGAGAGACATCGTAACTCCCACGGCTGGCCGTATCCGTGGTTCCCTCGGCGGTCATTAGCGGGTATATGGGTGCCATAACAAAGATGAAACCGCGAGAGAGGGTACCTTCTCGAATATCCAGCGCGGTGCAGACTCCGTACACACCCACGTGTATCTCTTACACGGAATAATAAATTCTCTGAGTCGATTGAACATATTTTACGTAAGGATTTACGAGCGCCATCTTATTTGTAAGAGAGAGTAACCTTAACATGTAGAAAATTACAACTATTCCAAGTTCATTTCTTACGTTAAATGGTCTAGGTATTTCTCGAGTTTCATCCATCAGCACACCCCCAAAGGGATGGAAAACTTTTCGTGAGTCGTCTATTCTAGCATCAAATTACGATCTACAAAACGTATACATATATTTACCTAATGTATTAAACTTACCTTATGTGCTTACAAATTTCAATTCAGTAGTTGAATAATTTAAATGCTTCCCATTTTCGTTAATTTAGAGAAAATGAAATTGGCAGACAAATTTTCTTGGGATTTATTCAATACTCTTGTATTAAATACTAGTAGAAAATCCTTCTTACGTGACTTTCGGAAAGAATACATTTATTATAAACGTAAACTTGTTATCTTATATCACTTATAATAAAAACGATATATTATGATCACGACTAACAGTGTTAATAAAAGTATACAAAATATTGATTAAAGCTGAATTTCAGAAGTTTAATGATGTTGCTTCTTCGAGATTAACTGGATGATAATTCTTTCAAAATGTTTCTACTATCAATACCAGCCATTCTTTTGGAAATTTCCTAATTTTCCTAAAAATACTATAACAAGCATTTTTTTATTCCGCTAAGTAATTGTTTTCTTCGATTTCAGAGAGCTCTTAAATATTCATCAACATAGGTTGAGAAACACTGATGTATAATAAATGTCTTAGACCTTGCTCATTCATAACGTCGAAAGTGAATTGAACGCGCATAAATAAAAAGAACGTTCGTGTAAACATTTGTTCTGTCCGACCTTGTTTCCGAGTTACAGTCGTGTATAGAGCTTGAATGGTTCTCGTTTCAAAGTGAGTGTGGGTTACCGATTACGCTCAATTATGTGCAATCATTACTTCTTCGTTTTATGTACTCGCTAACTATTTGTAAACATCCGTATAATGTTGTGTAAATCATTCCATGTTTTCACAATGAAAGCAGCACGCAGCGGTAATTTATAGCGTTCCGTGTAGGAACAGGCGTGTGATTGGTATAATGCAAAAATACCTGCTATTGAAAATGGAGGTATAATTAACCAGCAATAAATACATTTCTCTTACATTAAATTAATACTTTCGATTATACACATTTTTAAATGCAAACAAAAACATATATATAATCCTGTAAACACTAGAAATATATAAATTTATAAACTTTAAGAAAAAGTAATTTGTTTGTATTACTCGAAATTAAATTTAACGTTGTGCCAATAAAAATGAGTATGGACTTGTTTTTTAGGAAAAGAAATTTATTTTCGATGATAACGAAAATCATGTTGGCAAAATTTATAGGGTTTATATTATAGATACGAAACAATGTTTACTATAATTGATTAAAGAGAAATTGATTATAGAAAAATATTGCAACTCATTTATCGAAGAATGCAAAGAAATTTGCTGAACGAATTGAAAGGAAAATATTCAAATTATCTATTTGAATTTTCATCATTTTTTCATTAGTGAAACATGAAATTAATCGTTCTTCCCGAATCCAGGATTCTTTGGTCCTTAATTTGTGTATACTGTGCTATTTTTTCTCTTACTACTACACTCTGATAATTACCCCTAAGTGCTGACACGCATAGCCTTAATACCGATTCCAATTTGGAATATATTACAGTAGTGGTCAGATAAATTACACCGCCACTTATCAATACAGATTGTCATGTGGTTCTATTGTGAATGTAGTAAATTCACAATAACTGATTTCGTTGTAAAAAATTATGCTTCTTTTATAGTAAATCATACCTTCGACGCCCGATAACATATGCGGTAGTTAGTGTTCATATGAAAATTAAACCAAAACCATTTCTATGTACTCTACTGTGCTTATTTTCCCACTTTATTATTTCTTTTTATCGATGATTTAGCGATGATTTAGAAAGAGTGAAACAAAAGTCGAAGTAATCTCCAATTACGAATACTTGTACTTCCAGATGCCAGAACGCATCAAATCTGCCTACTGCACATCGAAAGAAGACATTGTCCTGTTTCTCAAAAAGATTTCCTCACGTCTAATAAACTCTGTTCGAAACGAGGACGTCGAGCAGAAACCGCTATGCTATTACGCCAAACAGCCAGCCAAAGTGTTCCTCTGGAATGCGTATCCGTGGTCAGAAACGTTGTTATCGAATGGCGGCCAGCAGATTGTCTTAATAAGCCCGATAAATCGGAGTTAACGCGGAATTGCGAGAGCCCTGGTCAGTCCCCGCGGAGGACCTCCTGCGCGGGAATCGTACCCCTCCGATCAGCGGGTGTCTCCATGTAAAAAGAAGAGAAATACAATTCGCGGACTCCTATAAAGAATTTCCAAGTCCCGTGGTCGCGCGAGCCTACATGAAACTACGTTCGTGTGCGTGCTGTCACGCTTGGAAATAGCCAGTAAAGCCGACGAACGTCTTCATACTGCGCGCAGCTCGTGTCTGGCCACGAGTCCCCACCACCACAGACGCGACAACTTCCAGATTTAAATACCACTATAAATAATCGATTATATGGGAAGCATTAAACGTCTTAATAAGCGAAACATCGGCCTGTTTTTCGAGTAGCCGAAAGCTCGCGCGTCGCTCTCTCCGTGGACCCGGACCTCTCGTCCTGCCTCAACCTTCTGGGTTCGTTCGTTTCTTCCGCTTTCTCGCTGCTGGAAACACCGCCGTCTGCGAGACTTCAAGAACGGAATTTGTAAGCAAACGTGTACGGAATGTGTTGAAATTCGAAGTTGCGTCGCTATTCGACGAATTATGTACAGCTGAACGCTGTAAAGAAAAGGTCCAGCTTGTGCATTTCTTTTTATTTAAGAACTCTTTGTTTCTAGAGAGAAATACAGTACATGTACTAATTAAGAGAAAAAAAAACTTATCTAGAAATTGGAGAATAATTGAACTACAACAATTGCTGTCTGAATTGCTTACAGTGACACACGGATCCGATTCACGCTGTTTATGACGCGTAGAAACATTTATTCAGATTTTGCGACTATTGGTTTAAAACTAAACGTTTCTTGAAGCGTTTATAGAATATGGCAGTATCTATAAACATATTTGAATTTGGAAATTTGATATTTTAAGTAGCAACGAAGAATGTAACATTTTTTATAACTATGTTTAGAATGTCCAGGAAATTGAAAATATTTGTACTTAACATAATCTGACTCTCATTTTTACATACGCGAAGAAATAAAGAGGTCTAATAGTTTTCGAGCTTTATCCGAATACCAGGTTTCATGAAAATTCGAGGTTCTCCGTTCGATGACGTTTCATGGTAGACACATCTTCTGGGAAACGCTGATCGATGATTGCGTCCGTTCCGGGAAATTGGTATATCAGATAAAGTCACTGGACTGGCAACGATTGAGCACCCACCACAATTTCGGTTAATTAGAAACGCCCCAAGGTACAGAATACTAAATAATCCGTGTCCGAGAAGACGCTTTCAAAGTCGGCGAAAATTTCAGAGAATCGGGAAAGGGCGCGCCCGCAGAGACGGGGTTCAGTGGACCCTCAAATGCAAAAATGAGTCAACAGACCTGACGGGTGTACACGAATATCTGAAAGGACACGCAAGCCTCGCCTCTGTTCCGGGATACCTGGTCTTTTATTATCTCGTCGGTGATCTCTTTCGGCGCTTAAAGCGAACATCCCCAGAAATTAGTGGAAAGCCGCAGGGAAAGGCATCGATATATTCCAGATCGTATCTCAGTGAGGTTCTTTCACTGGCTATTCCTTCGATACCATTGTCTGAAAATACCTTGTAACGCTTTGAAATGCTTTCGACGGCTGTCATTTCGCGTAACCGTCACAAAAGTAGTGTTCAACCGAATATGAATATTTATACCATTAGAAGGATGCTCCAAAACCCTAGCCAAAGCTCGTATATTACGCAAATTAGATATCTTTATCGTGTGTAATTTATCCAATCTCGAGTGAAGGATATTTTAAATCATCAAAATAATTAGAGAGTAGTTGTTATATTGTATTATTTGCGTCCTTCGTTTTCGTCATCGTCAAATCAAGAAAATTTCACAATTAAGCTAACAAGATAAATAAGCGATAGTTTTTGAAGGTAAACATAGCACGTTCGAGTTTGATGATCAGTCGTCGTTTATTTGATGCAAAAACGAGTATACTATTGTTATAGGTTATAATACATGATTATAATACATATAATATATAAATTACATGAATCCATAATTACACTATTTGATATGACGCGATTCCCGTTTATACATTTTGTTACTTCGAGTTCAAAGGGTTAATAAATCCTTATCAAGATGTTTGGGCCATCAAAGAGTACGACCCTTTCAGATACACATAAACCTTCTAAAAAATAACCAACAATCAAAGAAATACAAGTTTTAAATACAACTTCTATATTCATCAACCCAAGCCTAATAACATTTATCCTACGATTTGTATTAATAAGAAAATATTTGATATCGATCTCTATACATTCACATGACGGAGCCACTAGTGCTCCAATGAAATACAGCGCGACTTTCCTTTCTGGTTTGTCACGCGTAACCTTGTCTCCCTATTCATTCTGTGACGACTACGGCCGATGGAATGGCGCACAATGACAAGCACAAAGGGCGGGTGACTGCGCGGAGAGGCGCTGACATAATAGAAGACGCGGTTGCTCGAGTGCGTTTCAGAAACGAAGACCTTCAATTAAGACATCCATCTGTTGGCCGCAGCCGCGACTATTAGTATCTCTCGCGACTCGTGGAAAAGCGACTTGTACGCCGGGATGCATCCCCTTGGTCGTGGTTTCGCTCTGTCACGGTTTTCAGCCTTTCGAGCTCGACCGCCATAGGCGACATTGCCTGGTCTAGCACTCGAGATGCTGCAGGTACCGCAAGGACTTCAGAGGAAACCGAGATTTTATCGTGCGGTCACCATCTAGCGAGGTTCGCATCGTAGGTGTCGTTTTCTGAACGGTTCGCCACTTACTCGCGGATCATTGGCTTCCATGTGTGACGAAAAAATTGGTATATTCATTATGTACGTTATTTTTCGGATTGTGGATGGATAGAGGTACAGTGGGTGTAGAAAGTATTCGTACATCGATCAATTTCCAAAAAAACTGTGTAAAATTGTAATTTATTAACTTATTTTTTATAAACAATGACATTCTACATATTCTCGAAAATCTCTAAAATAGATAGATTACAAAAAAAGTAGCTATTTATGTAAGTTGCGAAATTAATAAGAAAAAAGAATTAATCGATAGAAATGTTGAAGCAATAAGTATTCGCACAACTGTTTAACTTTTAAAACTTGATTGAAAAAAAAGAAATTTACATTAATTTACAAGTATATAATACTTCCTTCGTGGAATTTCCTTTTGATTTTATAATTATTGCAACTCTTCTAACCATTAAATTAACTAAATTATTACTTATTCGAAATGGGATCTTTTTCCATTCTTCTATTAAAGCCATTTTTAAAAGTACTTTACTGAAAATTTGATGTTTTCTAATTCGTACGGAGCAATAAACTAATGTGTTTACGGTACAAACTCTACTGTAGATGGTTCGTCATAAATAGACTGCGGATTTTTATGCGTTTATAGGAAATTTGAACGTGCAAGAAATTACAAAATGCAAACAATAAACAAGAATATAATAAAGATTGAAAGTAACGTTTATGTTATAATATTTCCAGAATAAAATAAATTCCTATTTAGGTTAAATTTTTATAGGCACGTTCGCAAAGATTTTATTTTGCATGAAGATCCGCAGTCTAGTCATAAGAATCGTACAAATACTTATTGCTTTTATACTTTTACCCACTTTTCGCATGTTTTCGTTAATTTCACAAATTATATTAACTAGTAAATGTTGTTTGGATTATATCTATCTTAGAGACTTCCGAGACTATGTAAAATATCATTGATTATACAAAAAGAAGTTAAGAAATTACAATTTCACACAAAAGTTTTTTGGGAAATTGATCGGTGTACGAATACATTCTACACCCACTGTATATACGATATATACGCTATACGTTAATACGTATAGGCTTTAGACGAACGTGGACATATCCTTTCTTTCCCATAATACATAGGATATTAGATATAAGTGGTTGAATTTGTTAGTTCATCATCTGCAAACAAATATTTTAAATATCTATAGCTCATCAGCAAACTGAATCAAGTATAAATTTTGAAAATTTGATATTCCAAACATCAATAAAAAATATAATATTTGGTTGTCCGGAAAGTTCGTGCCTATTTTTAAGAAAAATTCAAAGCCATATTTGAATTTTGGTGTATATTTATTCAATTATAAATGTACCATTTTGTTCCACAACTTTTCCACGTTTTAAGGAATGTATACATGTTATTTGTCTTCAGCCATTCCGACATATTCAGACCTATGCCGCCTACTAAAAATCGGCATGGACATTCCAGACAGCCCAATATTAGTTAAGTAACTTAATATATTCAGACTAAATTTTCCAAATTTAAGCTTAATATTGGCTCTGAAGTGCAGACACTCTTAAAAAAAAACATGGATGACATTAAAATCTCATTGAAAGACAATCTCAACAATAAAATAGTGTAATTGTCCTTAGGAAGTTTTTGATGCGACGACAAAGAACGGAGATATTTAGATGTCCCCATCCAGATACCCCGTCTTGCACATTAGGCGTCATTGGTTGTTCTCGCGCTCTCGATGCCGCAGGTACCGAAGGACTTCAGAGGAAACCGAGATTTTATCGTGCGGTCACGATCTAGCGAGGTTCGTGTCATCGGTGTCGTTTTTCAAACGGTACACCACTTACTGTTCGTGTAAAAAAAAAATGAAATAAAAAATGGAGAGAAAGGAAAAGGGAAGAGCAGGCGAAAGACGAACAACTATGGCGAGAGAGCAGCCGGATATTATTTTACACAACGGGCGGAGCGGCATTAAGCCGCGCCTTCATCCCCCTCTCGATTCACGTATTTAACGTTTCAGCGCGTTTACAGCGATTTCCTTTCCAGTGTGTGTCGTTTAAATTAAAAAAGGGCTCGTCGAAGCCAAACACACGCCCTAGAGACTCGTTCTGAGAAAGAGAACTCTGTGATCATTCGTCGCCTCAGATGTATGTTCAAGGGACTGTAACAATACAATAACATAGGGTTGAGATAGGAATTGAGGTTACCTAGCATTGGTTGGCTGTAGCGGTTAGAAAATTGTATGCGAAGAGTAGATATACTCAATTTAGAAACGAAATGTAGATCAGGATATTTTCCTAAATGTGGACCAATAAGTATTAAGTTCTTAGATTAGACTCTTAGATTAGATTCTTTCATCTTCTCAAATCTATGGAACATTGTCTTTGTAAAAAAGAATTCGAATTGCGGCAGCTATCAACATTTTTCTTAAAGACTATTTTATTTAAAAATCACCCTTACTTTACAAAAGAGAAATAGAAAGTTTGTTAGAGATATGAGTCAAAATTAAAGATAACAATAGGGTTTATATTGTAGATTATTGTGTATCAAGTCTTAAATAAAATAAAATGTTTTACAATATTCAACCCTAAATCATTGAATTCTGCTCGTCGCTGCATACGGAGTTATCAAAGTCGTCCTAATTACGTGCTCCGCCCAGCACGCTCGATGATCAGACAAAAAAGAACACACCCCGTATTTTTGTAAGCTGCACCTCTCCCTCGCCTGCTCATTGACCGAACAATGTCAGCCGGTATTGCGCGTGGGTGATCTCTTGCGTAATACAGGGTGTTCGAGCGAGGATATCGAATGTTTCGGGGCCAGGGAGTCTCATCATAGCAAGAGACACCTTATCCCCGAAATTTATCCTTCGTTTTAGGAGAACCTAATCCATCGGTGGCCGCGCTACCGTTCCAGAAACCGGTGGAGCCAGCGTGGCTACGAAACGGACCAAGAAATAGATTAAAGGATGTTCATTCGTCCGAGTCGATGTGGGACGACGCTCGTTTTTGCGGAGAATATCGTTTCAGCTCCGCGCCTCTCGAGTCCTCGATAGATCAAATTACCCTGGGGTTTCCAGGAGCCATGCCATTGGCCAGGAATGGTCGGCTTCAAAGGAAGGAGATCCAAGGAGGAGCGTATACGCGCGAAAGGGCGGCTTGCGTTCGAATAAGGTTATGTTAATGTTGCACTCATGTTGCGGTGCGCGAGAGTATGGGACAGCCTAGAAACTAAACTCAGTCTCAGTGTTCACATATGCTAGTATGAAACCTGAATGGCCAATTACCGATTCAATAGTTAAATAAAATTAATTTGATACTGAACATCTTTGCAAAGTATACAAAATATGGATATTCAAATTAATGCGCGACATGATATATTATTCGTATAGATGTTTCGCTACAATAATTAGATTCAATTATCAATTGGACTATTATTTTACACGATATTCTAGACTAACAATATATGATCAGAATTTCCGTTCATCTTTCTATGTATTTATGGACGTTTATTTCGCCATATCTTTAAACCTTTGACCAAATTTTGAACGAGTGCAGACACTTTCCAACTTAGAGTCTAGGCTACTTTATATCAGTTTTTGCCCTGTTCATTTTCAGTAATATACATATATGTAGAAACACATGTTTTAGACTTTGATTGATGAAAAATGTGGAGTATTTCCAAATGTCAGAGTTATTATTATCTACAGAGTATAACAAGCAGAATTTAAGTTTGTGAAATTATGTTACATTCCATAAATTAAAAATTCATGCAACACAGTCCACTCATCGTCAAGTACAAAACAGACGAAAAATGCCATTTCTTTTGCCCATAAACAAAAAATGATACGTTGTAGTAATATCTATAATAGTAATCTTACACATTTGTTACGAAAAGTTTACAGAGGTTAAGAGTTAGTTATAGATAGGTGATGTAAGGTGCGGTGTGAAGAGGCCCGTAAGTGGCAAGATGCAGGAGTCAGCGCGCGGGTGGAGGTCAGCTATAACTTCTGGCTAAAACTAATTACAAGCTTGGTATTTAGGCGGCGCGGCGGTCGCTACCTTTTGTTTAGACGAAATCTCATTTGAATACATTACCCCGTCCGCTTCGACGAATGTTCAGGTTGCTCCGAAATATCGATTAAGAGCCGACTGACTCCTAACACGCCCTCGGGCTTTTTCATGCCCGTGTTGCACGAATTTTCTAATTAATTGATCGCAGATAATGCCACGCGAACCAGTCCGATTACATGAATACTATTCATCCCTTTTATCCCATACTAATTCATCCCTTTCACCGAGAGACTCGTTTTCGTCCTGTCTCTATATCACCAGCTAACGACAGAACGAAAGAGGACCGAGTGGAAGAGCCTCTGAAAGTAGCGTTGGGGATTTAAAACAGAGCAAATGTTTGAAATGGCTGTTTTCAGTTTGGATCGAAAGCATATTTTTGAAGATTTTGATGGTTACATTGTTTGTTAATTGAATGCTTGTAACTTTCAGCGATTATCAACTTTGTAGCATTAGTTATTTTACCAGCATTTTAATTCTTCTTACCCACAACAATAATGGTACTTATAGTAATAAATACACAATTATAAAAATTTGTATACAAAAAATATTAGAAATGATACCAATTTTTTTTTTAATTATGTTTTAAGTGTTGTATTACGGTTTAGTTTAACAGAAATATTTTTCTATCTCTTATAAGTTGATGCTTATTTCGTTTGTATTCTATGACTTTCTAGAAACATAGTATTATATAACATATTATTATTTTTATATCAATACACTACAGATATTACACCGAAATAGCAATATTTTTCTTATATTCTTATGTGAGGAGAAAAATTAAAACTGTAAGAGTAGAATTATTATTTATTATTATTAGAGTTTAATGTTTTTATTAAATTAATGTAATTATTAGAATTTAAATGTTTTTATGATGTTTATCATCCAAGGAATTGTTCCTCTCCAAAATACTTGAATTAAAAGTCCCTTAAAATTTAATTTAGATTAATGTTTATAATGTAATAATATAATTTCTACTTCGAAAATTTATATACTGTCAGTATCATCAAAATAAAAAAAAAATATATTTCAATTTTCACAAATTTATTACTCCGAAACTAAGGTCTATTCAGTCAAACGCCGGGATACCGATCTCTTTCAATCATCTCCAGAATAACCAACAAAATTTGCATCAAAATTCCAGGGTGAGTCACCTGAGCTTCCCCGTAAGTACAAGTTTAGTCTTGACCACTGGTACTTAGACAACGTATAAGAGAATTGTTAATTTGTTAAAAGTATACGATTTTAAACGTCACGATAAAGTTCAAAAAACTAAAATTCCGATCTACTTACTGACTAATGAAACACAAACAATTTGCAACCAATATTACTAATATTTTTGTATTCTATAAGAATATCAAGAATTTATGAACCAAACAGGTCAACTCAAGTTTTCAACATTGAAACAGGTGCACATCAAACGATTGTAAGATGTACCAGTTATTGGTGAAACGAAATCGGTACGATATAAAAGTACGACATGAACAGCAATTGGTAATATCGTGTTCTACGGAACATTGAAGCACATGTGGATCGGGTCATACCTTCAAAGACAAGGAATATACGTGCGTGTAATAGTCGCTTAAAAGTTAACTTGTGCACACACACAGGGCGTTACGTACTCTCTGTAGCTCCGTATACAGACCAGCTAAGTAAACTCAACCCACGTCAGGCTCGTAAACGCGTACACAGTAGCGTAGGAACGCGATAAACTCTGCAACTATGACGTATTAATTGGTCTTCGAAGGTGATACACTTGAAGAACGACATTGTTTAGCTTTCAAGTAGTCTCGATAGTTTCGTTGGTTAACAATTTAATTACATTGAGAAGCAAAATAATCCTGCTCGAAGATTACCGTAATTAGACGATCGCAGGAATTAATCCTACCTTTGTATAATTACACCCGGCGATATTTAAATTCATCGTCATATCCTGTGAGAGCTGAGCATTCCCCAGAGTACCTTCGTCCCCCGATACCCAATCGGGG
This sequence comes from Hylaeus volcanicus, assembly GCF_026283585.1. Lineage (NCBI taxonomy): Eukaryota > Metazoa > Arthropoda > Insecta > Hymenoptera > Colletidae > Hylaeus > Hylaeus volcanicus. Next base: position 16,070,258 of record NC_071976.1, read on the forward strand.
ATCACTTCGACAAATGCAAATTAGCCACACCGCTAATTAGAAGCTCGCCTGACTCGGGGGGTAAACAGGTTTGCGCATGTTGAAAACAGATTAGGCTTATCCTTCAATTTATTCCCCAGTGATTCGGCTTCCTCTGTATCGAGCAGCAAAAATTTCACCTAATCGGCAACAATTTTTGTCCTCTCCGTTGAAAACGAAATCTCTGCAACCTCGAATGCTACTTTGTAGTCCTGAAATTCCATGGAAACGCCGTGTTCTTACTTAAGCCCCTCGCGACCATCGTTTTCGATGCAGACCAGAGACAATTTATGTGGGTATTTCTAGATGATAGGTATTCAAAATTTGTAATATTAATGTTACTATATTTGTAAAACGTATTTCGCGATGGCTGCGAATACTTAAAATTCGCAATCACGTAATTAGAATATCAAGTATTTATTTTTCTTTATGGATTATTTCATCATAACTGCGAGTATTAGCCACGTTTCTATCCAATCTCAATATACTTGGAACATTTGAGTAATGGTTTCTAAAAATTCAAAATAGTTTCCACCGTTTAAGTGGTTACTATTAGAAAAGAAAATATATATTAGGTCTTAAAAAAAATTAATTAAAATAGCGCCTTAAACTGTGTGACATTTAGTTGTTTTCGGGTCTAAAATTACATATTTTTCTACTGGGAATAGCCCATTTTACGGTCGAATACGTTAAGAAGTTTCGTTAATCTTTGATTCTCGTGCTTGAATAATTGAAATATTACTTTGATGTCTGATACTTTCACTCTGGCATACAATAATTTGTAAACTTTTATTTACAAATTACATTGTATTTACAGTAAAATAAACTGATCTATACAACAAAAAGGGAACAATACTCAATGTTCACTGCTGTAAGCAACTATTAACATTACTCCGGAAAAATATTCGCGACGTGAAGATAAGTATCTATTGAATGATATCCATCTTATGAAACAAATCCATCTTTTCGCATGTATGATGTGTTTTCATTTACTTATGTATCTACAGACGCGGTAGCGTCTCGGCGCCAAGTACATGAAAAATTATCTGTCACCGCGTATATACTGGCGTTGAAGCTACCACGTATCTTTTACAGGAGAGATGGTCCATTTCAACCTAACCTGAAACTTCTTTCATGAATATCTCAACACGCCTGCAATATTTTCTAAATTTAAAGGCATTTTTCTAATGTAAACCGCATATAAGCTTTCGAATAAAATCAAAATCAATAACATCGGTCCACGTACAACTGAGATATCGTAATATCATGTCCTAAATCTGCCAGAAACGGTATTTTTCGTATGATTTTCTCGTCGTCAACCCTTAGCCAATAGGAGCTAAGCAAAAGCCGAGCGTCGTTCGTCGACTTTCGGAATCATTCGGTTCGGCATGGCTCGTCGGCCATCGAGCGTCGAGAGTCGAAACAGATGTCATCACTCATAACCTGCCAAGTGTCAAAAGTTTTTACACTATTGCATTATTAATTATATTTATATCAGCAAAATGTTTTCAATTTAGACTTTTTATGTAAGGTTGAATAACAAATTGCAGCCAGTGTTGTAAAGTGTTGATCGATCTTGACTACAAGGTAAGTTGTCAAAATCTGAATTGCGAGATACCTTTATTCATGCAGAAAACTGTTTTTAATGTAGATCCATACCACCGAAGTGTTTTGAGCCCACAGGATTGGAGATTAACAAATTGCTGCCAGTAAAGTAAAATGTAGATCAATTTTGATTACAAGGTAAGTCGTAAAAATCTGAATTGTCAGGTACATTCATTCATACAGAATAGATCCGTACCACTATAGTGTTTTTAATTTAGACTTTTTATGTAGAGCTTATAGAAATGGAGTCATTTTCTCATTTTATCATTAACATTAAAATTTCTTGCAGTAAGAAAAAAAATTGCAGGTACATATAATTATTTATAAATTGAACGAATAAGTGTTTATAATTAATAAATTATATGAAATATATATATATTCGCTTTAGTTATCCCCTCTCCCTTTATTTTACTCTATTCAATTAAAGAAACAAATAATAATTTAGACTTCTTATGTAGAGTTTACAGAAATATCAATTTTATTTTTATCAATTTAAAATAGATCCTACATAATAATAAATTATTTGGAAAAAGAAGTGAGATCCGATAAAAAACTTCAAAAAAGTAACAAAATTACGCCAAGTACATGAAAAAGTGGAGGACTCAAGGAGTTATCATTGAAAAATAAAAGATCACCATAAAAAACTACAAGAAAATAGAAAAAGATGTGAAATCGAAATAAGCTGCCAGATGATTTGTCTAGATTTCCGCGGCCTGGAAGTCAAATGCTTGGCATGGCCAGGCAAGGTCAAGGTGTCGATGAATAAGAATTATTTTAAAACGCAAAACAATAAAAGTGTACTCATAATATTGTCAGAGTTTTAAATTGACAAATTATCTGAAAGTTTGTGAGAGAGAAAGTATGGGTATTGATGATCTAAAAATGCCTTCCCTGGCAACGCCAAACATTTGACTGCCAGGCCGCGGAAATCTAGGCAAATCATCTGGCAGCTCATTTCGATTTCACATCTTTTTATATCTTTTGTAGTTTTTTTTATAGGTTTTACTTATAGATAGGATGAACCCTCTGCTGCAACAGAAATAGTGTATACAAAGAATGTATTACAACTTATAAATACAACTACAATTCGCCAGTGTTCAAATGGACTGATTATCTTTGAGAAGAAATTTATACATTGACCAGAGCTGTTTGCTATCATGTAAATTCTGTTAATACATTACCAGGACTTACCTACACTATAGGTTCGAATGGAATGGAAGAGTAGATCTGACTAAACTCACAGCAATTTAAAGTAACTGATTTTGCTACACAAATTTGTTGAGTGAATGATAATACTGCAAATCGTTACTTTCTGAGCCAAAAAAGTCTTCAACAATAACAACGTAGTCTTGTTCAAAAACTCCTGATCGCAGAATCTGAATTCCATCCAGAGGAAATTTCTCCAGGTCTCCAGTCTAGGTCACGAGGAGTCTGAACACGCGATCCACGTGGTAACTTGAATTAGAAATGCACGTACGGAATGGTTTCACGGCGACCAGTGAAAGGAAATCGTGTTATCGACGAGCACGCTCGCTTCCGGACATTGTATTGGCTCGGTTCCATAAAGTTCTCCGTGGCGCACGCGGCAGGTGAGGTCGCCCCTTAAACGTCCGTTAAGTATCCGATCGCTGGAAGACGTCGTCGAGCAACCCGTAATTATTTACTATTCTCGGGGGTCTGCGTAGATACGCAGCTCGATAAATAACCAGGAAGTTGGCAGCAGTGTTGCGCTCGGTGCGAATCGGTCGCAGGAGAACCGATCATTATCCGCGTACCTCCTACCGATCGTCGACGATTATCAGTCCGTGTTCAATCGACGAGCATATCCTCGGCCATTTCGGTCGTTATCGGTTCACCTACGTGCAGTCATCCCGATCTGTCTCGGAGAAAAATTCTCTTCCAGTCATTCAATTAATCGGCGCTGGCAATTGTGCTGCTAAACGCAGCGATTGCCGATCACCTTCCTCTGGGGAAATTGCTTGGGGATTGAATTAAAGGGTTACACACCGTTATACTGAAATTGCACAAATTAATCCAGTTTATTTCCTCACGATATGGTTTTCATCATAGGCAACAAAGGTGAAGTTGGATAGCCTTCCGAGCAGATAAAGTATGGAGTTTCGTGTACGATTCGCTGGAGGACTCGGTGAGATTTCTAACAGAAATCGATATTTGTTGTCATTGTATATGATCTAAAGGCTCCTCTGATAGGAGATGTTTCCAATTGGAAAGTGCGTTTAAGGTACGCATCTTACACTTAACCTTCTACAGAGTATTTCACCTAACTTGACCACCTTAAATACAGTGTGTCTCATTATAATCTTTCCACGCGATTATCTCGCAAAATATTCATCATTCGAAATAAATGTTTAAACGAAACATGCTCTATCTGAAGGGGGAAATTCAATGGTGTACACTGTTTTTTTCTAGATGGAGACGCCTCCGAGATTTGAAGGTCACCTTTGTTTTTTTAAATTGGAAACGTAGTTTTTTCACGCTAGACACATAGCTTATCTCAAGATGAATTCATTGACCTATATTATGTTGACCTTGAAATGTCATTCAAGGTCATTTCCATGGCTTAAAGTTTTCTTCTTCACTGCACGTCCAGAAAATGTTTCTTATCTTCTAAATTCAAAAGTACAACCTTGAACATTTATACAGCACCTGATTCTATCCCTAAGTGACAGATCAACTTGTTCTGAAGTTTCGCTAGCAATTTGTCTGCAAGCATTTATTATTCGTGCCTTCATATTTTCGGCTACTGTTGGCTGTTGCATGTAAACTTTATCTTTTATGTAATCCCACAAGTAAAAATCCAAAGGTGTTAAATCTGACGACCTTGGTGGGAAAGGTATCGGACTTCCTCTACCTATCCACCGTCTAGGAAACATTTCATTTAAAGTTTGTCGAACGCGGCGATCGTAATGAACTGGAGCACCGTCATGCTGGAACCACATCCGCACTCTGGTGACCAGTGGAATGTCTTCTAAAAGGATTTGCAACTCATTACGAAGAGGATTGTTGTATCGTTCTCCAGAAAATATGAAGGCTCAAATAATAAATGCTTGCAGACAAATTGCTAGCGAAACTTTCGAACAAGTTGGCCTGTCATTTAGAAGATAAGAAACATTTTCTGGACGTGCAGTGAAGAAGAAAACTTTAAGCCATGGAAATGACCTTGAATGACATTTCAAGGTCAACATAATATAGGTCAATGAATTCGTCTTGAGATAAGCTAACAGTTTCGTTTAAACATTTATTTCGAATGATGAATATTTTGCGAGATAATCGCGTGGAAAGATTATAATGAGACACCCTGTATATCACTTATTTTGTATGATCAAAGATAATCTTCCATGTGTCTACAAAATGTTACTGTCTCTATTTTCAAGTAAATCTGTCTATTTGTTCAGGAGAGATACACAGCTAGTCTTGAGAAATAGCACCCTGTTACAGTTTGGCGTATCTCGTGCTTTCCCCCTGTGAGGTCTCCAACGCAAACATCGAACGTCGGAGCAAGCGGAGGCTGGCGAATTAGTAGCCACGAAGATCGGCGCCTTTGCCGAGTCATTGTCCCGCGTATTAGAAAGCCGAAGCTGAATACCGATAGCGAGCCATTCGCCGCGGACCTGTACACCGTAGCCTACCGTGTATACAAGGCAACATTTATTATTGTTCGCGTACACGTTAGATGTGAAACGCCGACTGTACGAGCCAGGGAGGCTGTGAGAGCGAGAGTGACCGAGAAAAGGCACAAAAGACAATGAGTAGCAAGGCGATAGAAAGAGATGAAAAAGCGAGGGGACGAAGAGAGGATCGGAGTTGCTGCGTGGGGAATGAATAGTTGTAAACGCGGGCGCGAAAGGTCTCTCCTAGAAGCCGAGCCCCCTATTGTTTTTGCGTTCGGAGGCTCGTTCCAGGTCGCACACACGCGAGGAGAAATCGCTCGATAACGTATGTACTTCGCGAATCGATTATTTCGGTGGCCATATAAAGCAGCCCAGCTTTTTACGCGTTGAGTTTAGAGACCACTTCCACGTTTGGAGGTTTGATCGCCTACAATCTCGGGCAGAGGGGGTGTTGATGTATGTACGCACGGAGTTGCTGTTTCAGGGAAAACGAAAGTGTCCTAGATGTCGAGACCGATTGAACAGATTTTTCCGTCGGGCGGATGTCTTTCGACGTTGCGTCATGTCTGCGCAACCGGACCTCACTGAGATTGTGGGTTTGGTTCGATGCTCGTTCAATTTTTTTTTAAAAGGAAATACATGACGTCGAAGTTTTCTCAAGTACGAATGTACCATGTTTGCAACTGAGTAATTGCGAATTTCACTGATGGATGTGTTGAAGTAAACTCTTAGGTATATTTATGTATTTGAAATGTCAAACAATTATCACTAGACAAATTGTATCGATCGGTTGATTAGTTTTTATTTCCTGTCGATTAAGAAATGGAATATCAAAATTTCCATTTTCATCATATTGCTGTTTTACTTCTGCAAACACTTAAATACAGTACGCGGACTTACGCGCAGCTTTAGTACATACATATAAAAGATACAATCGATGCATAATAAAGAGTTAAACAATTCTATAATAAATCAACCGAATTAAATCGAAATTTCTTACTATCAACCCGAACTTGTCAGCCAACGAGGACATGTCCTAAGTTTCATATACCTACGTCACACGTGATTCAACGCTGCTGCATCGCACCGATAGGAATTCAAAGAAACATGGACGACAATTTTAGCGTCCCTCCAGTTCTCCAAGTTCCGATATACAGCAGGCGTGGTTAGCGAAAAAATAGCCCGTTTTGTTGGCGGAATCTGTCTCTGGAGAGAAACTACGATCGGTGTCCAGACTGAAAGGCATTATGTATCTCTCAGGGCGCGATAGCGATTCTACGAGAGCTACCGACAATGCAGAAACGGAGCTCCTGACCGTCTCGGTAGCGCCTTCGAGTTGGCGACGATAGCGGCTATCGACGGTCGTTAGTCAATGATACACATTTCGGTCTTGGTCGCTCCACGTTCAGCTACGTAGGCGGCGCAGTATCGCTTTGTTCCTCGTTTGCCTAAGTATAGACAGGATTTACCGGGCGATTTCTGAATTTTCGTACGCCCCGAGATCGTATATTGTCCGGGACAGACACAGATGCGATAAAAGAGCGGCTACTCATTCGATAGTGAGTAGCAGCGTGTGATATTTCGATCGCGGTCGCAGACTAAAAATGAAAGCATGGCGTGGCTGCAGAATATAAATGGAAGTTAAAAAAGCATTAATATTTATGTCATATCGTTGTCGGAATAGTCACCTACGGTCACACCAAGTTACATACAGTACTACCAGATTATTATTATTATTATTACTATTGTACTCCTCATTATGGTGTAGGTATATGTAGAGGTGCACTATTCAATCCAGCCTACAATCACTCAAGCCTATGTATAGTACATTTAGTTAATATTCGATTGAATATTTGAGCAAAGAATTAAATTTAATTATTAGGTGGACTGGAAAGTAATGTAGTTCCTGCGAATGTCATATTTGATTACCATTCATCAGTTTATTGATGTTCATCGATCTATCATCGAAAATTTGCACACTAGATGGCAAAAGGCTGTTGATAACGAGAGTGATTACATAATTTACTAAAACTAGAGACTTATTAAGAACGTATTCGTTTGAATTTAATGTAAAAGAAATGACATTACTTTCAGACATCCTAATATATAAACTGCATATATAACGATAGTTTGAAGCCTCAAGAATAATATAAAAAAGCTACATTAGAAAACTCGGATTAATGACAAAAATATGAAGCCTGGAGTAATAGTCCGTATACAAGTTCTAATTCGCCGAACTAAACATTCAACGCTTCTTACATGCTGCAAATGAGAAAAACGTTATTTTGTTTCCTCATGCTTCATGTGAACATGACAAATATTTTACAAAAGCTTATTAAATGATTCATCTATAGAAATAAAATTCATTTGAATCAAGCTTATAATTTTATTATAATATTATTGGCTCGAAACGAACCTCCACGTTATAGTCGAGTTAAAAATGAATAACTGCTCCGTTCGTTTCTCATTTGCTCTTACAATCTCCTATTATTTTGATCGTTCCTCAATTGCTCTTACTATTATTTGAACTTTCTCTACTATATACACAAGAACGAGCGAGGTTCACTTCACGAGAGAAATTCTAATGTATTGAATTTCGTTTTCCTGACTTCACACATGCTCTATGTTTCCATTTCATTGTAAACCGAAAACATATCCTGCATATGATAACTGTAGCCTGTTGCGATTACATATACAATAACTTTTACGCATCATTCAGCTTCGTGATCAAGCAGAAACGCTCTGGTCTTGCAAGCTATGCGTTCTATCTAATCTAAGAAGTTTTTGTTAAACCAATGGTTACAATCAAACAAGACGTTTTTTGGATTGTATTGCTAATAAAAGTAATTTTGCTAACGGAAGTAATATAGACCATTTAGATTGCTGGTGCTCTATATTAAATTTTCCATACCGTTCAGCTTCATGACGAAGCAAGAACGAATTGGCTTCGCAAACTATTTGTACCGAGAATTGAAGAATCAAGATAACGAGTAAAATCGAATCAGACATTTTTTGTATCCTGCTGCAACTTCAAAACATTTCCCGTAGATGCTGTATATAGATCGTAACAACTGTATGCTAACTTTTACATATCGTTCAGCTTCGTAATCACGCAGAAACGATCAGGCCTTGCAAATTGTACCGAGATCTGAGGAAATCCTGCTAAAGTAATAAGCAAAATCAAATAAGACGTATTTTAGATCGTACCGTATCTCGAAGAGATTTCCCGTATATGCTACATGTAAATTGTTGCGACTGTATAATACATTTTGCGCATCGTTCAGTGTCATGACTGAGCAGAAACGCTCTGCCTCCGCAAACTATACCCAGTGCTGAGAAGATCCTGCCACAGAAGATTCGACAAGAATCCAAATCGAGTCAAGGCGCAATCATCGCAGATAGGATCTTCGATATCGATCCAAAGTCTTTTTAATACCCCTTCCCAGACCTCGTTTCGGACCAATCACGCATAGAGGAGTCTCGTCCTCCCGCGAACTGCCGCGTTTATCGCGTCCAAACGAAGCGCGACTGGTGAACCGTATGCATCGAAGAGTGCACCGTATTATAATGCTATTGCGGACGTGGCATTAGCTTATCAGCCAGGTCGGATCTCGATCCTTTCGTCCGTTCGTTTCTTCATCGGTCGCTTTGCAATCTCGTGCGTAGGTACCATCTTCGGTTACTTTGGTGTCGAAGCTTCTGGCCCCGATGCAAATGTCGAAGAACGATACTTCGAATCTTCTGCTCGTCAAAGCTCTTCGCTTTTGCCCACGTCCCACACGGGACGCAGTCTCGTCCCACGACACGGCATTCACGTAACGAAACGCGTATCGCGTTACCAGTGATATCTCTCGTACTGGCCGCGATTGGGTACCTTAAATGATAATTTCTCGCTTAGTTGCACGATTCCTCGTCGTCGATTAGAACATCCTGAACGTCGCGCTTGCCCGTTGATAAAAGGCGTAGGCGTTCGGCGTATTTTGATCGGTTGGTGTGCCGAAGTACTGATCAATCGAGGCGACTGCAATTTTCCTTTATGCTAAAAATGAAATTATGACGTGGCTTGGTGTTTGATGCCACATAAACTGCCCGATAAAACTACTAAGAGCTTATCTTCTTTCTAGGATGTCTCTTCCATTCTTTTCATTTTCATTGTCTATATGTTTTATGTATACTGCACTTGGGATGAATTCCTATATATACTCCTACTATAATATAAACTCCTTTGCTTTATGCTGTTTACGTGCTTCTAATTTTCATTCCAATCCACTTTATTACATGCACGTTTGTCTTTCGCTTTATTCTAGAATCTATCTGTAGCGAAGAAGTAATCTTTTCTCTTCTTTTTACCTGACGATGACGCAAGTGTTCATGATACCTTAAAATCAACAATTTGTGTTTATGTATGCAATACATTTATTTGTATGTATAAATTGTATACATATCTGTACCTCAGGGGCATATTAACGACTTAATGAAAGAAATTAATACTTTCCACTGTTATTCAAAATATTGCATTTTCAAGATTTCGCTCTGACATAGTCTTTCTTTGATATATAAATAACCCGCTATGAAAGTGTGTAATGATCCTATTCTATCTATTTCAATTTCTTCGTGCACAATATATTTACAAGATCTTAAAAAAACATTATCAATTAAGAGAAACATTCCTGAAAATCGCACCTGACATTCAGGTCTTCGAAGGAGTTAGTTCTCTTACAATCAAGTAAGTTTTAAAAATAACCTTGGAGCATCGTTAGAGATAAAAATTGATACATTAAAAGCTTGAAAGAATCGAAGTTATCCGTTTCAATCATCTTGAGTGCTTCATATTCTTGGAAATCTATATCGATACTACTAAGCCCAGTCCGGAAGTTCGAATCGGTTGAGATTGAACGTCGACTCGTGTTTGCTTCAATCCATGCGGGAAACGTAATCTCGCAGAGTCGATTCGATACGAAACCACCGCAAGTCCGGTATCGTTCGATGGATGGAGCACTATTCGTTTAATAAAATATTCAACCAATAATGGCTTGCTACGGGACATTTTTGAAAGAGACGTTCAAACGTTATTGAATGCGCTACTCCACTTTTATCCGTCAATTCTCATCCCTTTGTTCGATCACGTGCGGTGTACCACAAGGGGCTGTATTAGAACCACTTATGTTTGATGTATTTGTCGCTGATCGTTTCTCGTGCTTGACAATTAGTAGTCATTTGATATTTCTGATAAAAGTATCGGAGCTCGTGAACACAACTCATTGTTAGTTATCGTTCTTCCTTTTTCTATTATTGGTTAACCTTGACGTTGCTTCACAGACAAATTACCTCCAGACTCATTTCGCTTGAGAAGAATAAATGAAACAATGTAATGAACACTTTAAGTGAACTTACTTGTAAACAGAAAAAATTTTGTTGAAAGGTTAAACCATGTGAAAAAAGTATACGAGGATTGAATTCAAAAAAAGGAAGACAAGGAAATATAAAGATAAATACCAATCGTAAACCTTACGTATTTCAGACACGACTGTACAACATGGTTGTTGATGTATTTATGATTACGTTTATGTAACCACTATTAAGTAACTCCACAATAATATAGAATTTTTCCGATATATGATCAAAGTTTACATAAAACAAACGTTAAAATGGACATGACAAAACCAACTAATATCACTTTCTGGGAGCTTAGCATTTTTTTTGGACGTTGGAGTTAAAATTGAATCGTGAGCGAGATCAGCGAGGCAATATTGTACCGGTTCTAGCGATTAGCGACGAGCACGACTGCTCTGTGCGAAATGGAGCTCCCGAGCGTAGCATCATGGTAACTGGAACCGAATTTCATAAGCGTGTCAGGACATTAGGGGTGTCAAACGTCCAATTAAAGCGCCAGCGAAAATTAATACGAGCCGTGGGGCGCTCATTGGCTTTCGCGAATCGTTTCGCCCACCTCTCACTTTCGGAGCGTAAAATGTTATCCAACGACCGGACGACGGGTTGACCAGGGCCGTTTGAGAGCCCGGGAGTCAGGGCCGTAGGCCACGCTGAATAATTCAGACTATGTTCCTGGTGCTCCATTGTTGCCCGAGATACCGAGGCAGGCCCGTGTTTTACGATTAAAAATCGGGAACGGAATACGGTTCGGGGCGAAAACGGTACTTACGGGAGAAAATTCGCGGAAAAGAATTTTCGCGGAGCCGTTCGGTTAAAAATGAACGTCTGAATGCATAATGGAAATGGCCTAGTTTCGAAACAGTCGCGCTAGCAAGTTGTAGAAATTGCACCCACGGTCCCATACTTGAATAAGGGATTCGATGCATAGGGTGGTGCGTGTTGACGATGCATCGATTGGAAATCTCGAGTGGGTATCGCGAATTCTATGAGCGTACTTGGGATACGATATGCAATTTTTAGGGTCGCTCGTATTGAAAAGTTTCGGGTATCCGACCATTGCATCGAATGAGCCCTGGACCTCGAAAGTCCTGGATTTTGGATTAAGGAACAACTAAGGAATTTTTGGAAGAGTATGAATATTTTGTAGCTCTGTTTTGTATTGAGTATCAATTGGTAGTGTGTTGATTAAATATTCCTTAGCTTCTCGCGAGTTGGTTTCACTCATTCGACGTTATATGTATAATAACTCCTACGTTCTAGCCCATACTTGAATAATCTCCAAAAGCATTTGGTTTTTTATTTCAAAATTCTGAATAATGTTACATAGGAAAAATTTGCTATGTTGACAAATTTTTAGACAAATTTTATTAAAAATTTGTATAAAGACTAAACTTGGAAACACTACTAGACTTTTACCTCGTAATGTATATTACTCATGTTTCATGACGTGCTTTCAAAAATGCCATAGTAACTGAAGCATTACCATCATTCATACGGATATTTGAACTTTGGAAACAAATTATAGCATGTCGGACTTTCAGAGAATTCAGATACATTAAGTCATTTAACTATTGTAGTATTACAATTCGCAGTGTCATTTATAATATTAAATTTGGAAAATGTTGACATTGGGTATCAATGTATTAATTACTTATTTTCTTTGAGATAACAAAGTTTTCTTTCATTAAGAATTCGATATTGCACCAAATTTGGACAACGATTCCGTCTTTCCAGTAAATATACTCCTAAACATTCGATAATCTCGTAGGGAAATAAAGTAGTAGCTGCTGTATTGATTCTAAAGAGTTTAGATAGGCCCAGTAACAAGCGAAAACGTGCCATTCAGAACTCAGCTGAGTACACACAGCGAGCTAATCCAAAGTGTATCCATAACGCAAGCTGGCCATGCAATAAAAATATAATGCATCGATAAACGCGTGAAAGCGTACTCAAACTGTAGTCCTGGTACTGACGTACGAATTGACCCTACTTTTTTTGCCCCTATTACATGGAAACCCATTTGCGATAGCGCTTAACCGTCTCTACGATTATCAATCTCTGTTTCTTGCCTAATCGGATCGACCACTGACAATCGTTTAAATGGACAAATCTTTATCCCTTCCAATAAGTTTTAACGAATCCGCTATCCATAATTTATTTTAACTGGACACTATGGCCTTCTGTAACCGTTTTATTTATTTATTCAAGGGGATTAAATCCTTTTTGTAGAAAAACGAAAACTAGAGGGAGGCTGCTATTTTATTTTTAAGTACTACTACGCTATTAAAGTCAATTCTGAACATCTATTTACAAAATTAAATCTTCCATTGATAAAAAGAGGTATCATCGTTACGAAGTTGGCACATTTCGTATGTCAATATCGGTTACGTATTTTAATTAATTCCATACGAAGCATTTGTGAAACTCTGGTGACAAATGTATTAATAAAAAAAGCAGTGCAAAATTCTTTATTTATACTTTCAAGAATAATATTTCTCGTTCAAGTTTTATCTAAACACCTTAAATTTCTAAACTACCCAGGAGATACTACAGGGTTATCCAAAATAGACTATAGGAAGTTTTTTTTAAATAAAATAGATACTCTTTTTAATTTTATTAGTTTTTTTTTTATATAATTATCAGGTATTATCTATGACAATTATGTGTGAAAAACGATATCTGTCAAATGACCACCACGACCACGTTTACAGACATCGATTCGAAAATCAAAATTTTCGATAACATTTTGGCATATTTGCTCGTTTTATTCACCAATTTCATTTTTAATGTTATTTTTCAAATCATCAATTGTTGCTGGTTTGCTGGCATAAACTTTACTTTTCACATAACCCCAAAAAAAAAAATGCAATGGGGTCAAATCACACGATCGAAGTGGCCAATTCACATCACCATTCCTTGAAATTAATCGACCATTAAATTTCGATCGTAACAAACTGAATATTTTCATGCGTCGTGTGTGGCGTAACTCCGTCTTGTTGAAAATAAACATTACTTATGTCGATTCCATTTAATTTCGGCCATAAATAATCAATAATGATTTCATTATAACGTGCACCATTCACTGTAACTGCATCTTCATTCTCGTTTTCGAAAAAGAATGGACCGATTACGCCTTTCGACCAAAATCCACACCGAACAGTAACTTTTTTTGGATGAAGTGATTTTCCTTTAATGGCTCTTGGATTTTCATCTCCCCATGTGCGACAATTTTGCTTATTGACGTGTCCATCCAATGTGAAGTGAGCTTCATCGCTGAAGATCGCATCAAGAATGCATCAATTGAACGATGTTCTGACAACCAATTAGCGTAATTTCTGCGTTGCAAATGGTCACGTTCTTTCAATTCTTGAGTTACTTGAATTTTGAAAGCATACAAATGCAAATCTTTATGCAAAATTCGCCACAAACTCCCATAAGAAATACTCAATTTTTGAGAAAGGCGTGGAATTAAAGTTGATGGATCATTAGCAACACTTTCATGAACAACAGCAATGTTTTCATTCGACCGAACTGTTTTTGGTCTGCCAGACTTTAGTTTATCATGAACAGATCCAGTTTCATCAAATTTTTTAACCAAATTTCTAATTGTTTGCTCTGATGGACGATTATGTACGCCGAAAGAATCACTTAATTTACGATGGGTATTTTATATTGAACACTGATTTTCAAAATAAATTGTAATCACTTTAACACACTCTGCAATCGTATACGACTCTATAGTTAAAATTGTCTATCATTGTAGGTTAGAAATAAAAGAAAGTGACAACAAATAAACATGGCGTTTAATAGATGTTCTCATTCAACATCCTAAAGGTACTTTTGGATAACCCTGTACTTTTCACGAATTATTTGTAACGACTTCACAGATGTACACATCAACTTATTTATAATTTATTCATAGTCAAACCTAAAGTGATAAAACTAATACACTAGTTCCGCTTGACATGATTACTAATATCTAACTTTTTTATTTACAGCTCCACAAGTGGACGGTTAAAATCCACAAAGACAATTATAATTATTTCGAGCTACTTGGTCGAAAGTTGGAACGCGCTGCACGGTAGCAATCAGACGGTAACGTTTCGCTAAATCCCTCGTTATTCCCGACGGCGGAACCACGCGAAATCGGCATCATTAAGGTGGATTTTTGAAATGCCGGGTCAACATCCCCGAGATTCCCCAGGCGAAGAGTAGCCCCAAGATCTGGTCGCGAAGATTGGCCAAGGAAGAGGAACCCAGGGTCCAGATTTGGGGGGTTCGAACGACAAGATGTTAACACGTGTGTTCTCTCCCGAGCGTTGGTGCCAAGCAGGGCCGAGGCAAGGTGACACGATGTAATCTGAGACAGCCGACTTCGACTCGGAGTCCTGGCGAACTGGGCCCTTGGGCCCTCGCCTCTCTTTCTCTCGCTTTGCTTTCCTTTGCACGGATGCCAGCCTGGTTCCCCGTTCACTGGACCGAGCCGGAGGAGCTGTCTTTCATACATGACAGAACATGCCATGACAAAAGAGCGAAACAGCTTCGGGGCCCTTGTTGGGCCCGCGTTAAAATTCGCGACCAATCGCCTATCGTTATGCACGTGAACACAGGCCCAGGGACGGAATTAATTAATTCGGGGGTCTGTTTCCGAGCACGCCTCGCGTCAAAGAAATTGCGAGCGGTAAATGTCCTCGCCGGAGTTAGATTAGACAGGCTTCGGGCGCTTGTTAAAATTAAATTTTGTTTCGTATGTTACGAAAACGGGGTACATTTGGTAATATCTATGAGATTTCGTGATATACTATAATGGTTATTATTTTCATACACGTCTATCAATTCCAAGTATTTTTGGGTGTAGACTGCATGAGTGGCTCATAAGGAGGATAAATCTGAAGATTGCATAATGACATTCTGTAAAGTATACCGGACTCGAGAAACTGTGTTTGATACAATAACGGCCACCAGTTCAATGTATTTTTAAACAAGTGCATATAATATTTGTGTATTTCAAAAGAAAGATGGCAATAAAGATTTTCTTTCCATGCTCGCATTGACACATGCTAATGTTCAAACAGTTGTTAATTCACAGTAATTTAATCTGTCCAATGGCAAAGGTGTCAGGCAAATCAAATCTGATTTTGTGTTTTAAATTATTATCATTAAGTATTTTTGTAAGAAATGCCAATTAAAACATATTCACCGTATAAGCGACTTGCCATGCAAACGTTATTAAAGTTTGCAAATTTTCTGCAGGTACACAAGGTTGAACAGAGAAACCTTTATCTGATTCTTTATTCAAACGTTTCAATTAGCTATTTTACAGTTCTACAGTTACGATTTCGTTACACATCATCCCTATTCTATGAGATATAGAAGAGAATCTTTTTCATCGATACTGTTTCACGAGCTTTCAGCACAGCGAGATCAACCATTATATTCCGTAATTGTAGAATTTTTATAACGTTCACCGCCGGTTCTGTAATTGGGTGAGCTGGAACTCTATTTCGCGGAACCTACGAATCTTCTGTTTGAAGTATACGAAGGAAACCCCGTTTTGCACAGATCCATTATTCACCAGAGTTGTCAAGCAACTCGCAGCGCTTCTGGTGTTTAGCTCCAGACGATGAGGAAACAGAGGCGAGTGTGATTCACTCTGGAACTATTTAGTTCGTATTCTCCGTGATGTCTATGTGTCGTTTCGCGGTTGCATACCAAAACAAAAGTCGCTTTGCGGCCGATGGGCACGTCCTCTTTCCTACATTCTGCACGATCCAGACAGTCCCACTTTCCGTTATTCTTCGTCACTACCCACACACTACCGTGTTTCGAGTCTCACGAAATATCTCGCATCTTAGGCATTGTCTATTGTCGAAGACAGATGAAAGGTGCATTTTACGCCGTGTCCCCCTTTCCGCACGGTAGAGCCCTTGAAATTAAAAATTTATTGACGCGCTGTTACTCGCCGAGACTCTCTCATGCAGATATAGACAATGGGCATTCATAACCCGAGTTTTAATCCTGAACGCGGCCCGCTTCGTTTCTCCTGCGCGGAAATCGGTCAAGACAAGGCCAACACGAGATCCATTCGATTCATCGAATTTGAATTTCTCTAGTTTCATTCCTATTTCCTAGTTCAATTACTGCGAATAATTCTTCGCGTGTAATAAGTAATTTGGTATAAAGGGTAGACCTTGTTTTACACGTAGAATTATTTAATTCTTTACTAGTATTTCATTCAATTGATATAAAAGGACTCTATGCAACACTATTGGGCATAAAAATTGTTCTATCTGTGGCTTTGTACACCGTCTGTCTAAAAAGAAACCGAACTTTTGCTATAAAAAGAAAAAAGTACAAGTAAAGTTTTTACACACACGTTTATTTATTCAAAATAATCTCCTTCTGCGTGTAGACCGCGTAATTAACATTTCGAAGGACCTTTGCAGCTCCTGATGTGGTACCCCGTTTAGTACGGCGATTACAGTGGCCTGAATCTCCAAAATGTTGCTATAATGTGTCCCTTTCATTGGAATTTTCGATTTTGGGAAAAAAAACTAATCGCAGGGAGACAGATCAAGCGAGTAGGGTGAATGATCCAAGGTAACAATGCCAATTCCAATGAAAGGGACACATTATAGAAATATTTCGGAGGTTCAGACCGCTGTCGACTGCTCCTCGAAATATTTAACGACTTTTTATACGTCCTGTGATTACTTCGACATTATATTGATATTTTGTAGTGAATTTCAATTCATTAACTTGTTCGAGTGTTAATGGTTTTCGAGTTTCCACTACAGAGAATCGAAAGCCACGATCCGCAACGAAAATATCACCCGGTTCAAAGTAACTTAATCGAGAGTATCGAAACGTCTTAAAAATGATTAATAATTAAAATGAGAGCGGAGATTTTGAATTTCAAGTCGCAGTACCATCATACAATATTGATTTTAAAAAATACCAGATTGATGTGGAACCAATTAACGCCATTTTACTTCAAACGAAACTGCATTCACGACATTCAAATAGTTTAAAATACTTTGTATATGTACTAATTGATAAAAGTAAAACCGCACTGGAAGCCATACTTGCACACTCATGGGGATGCAAAGTCGGAGTACGCGTTGTTGGTTGCTGTTCCCATGTAGCCATGATTATATGATACTTTGGATTTGCTCGAGATCCTTATTACTTATTTCGAAGACGATTCGATATCCGAAGAAGAAGACGACGAAATGTAAAATATACGCAAGTTCCGTTATCATCACATTCATACTTTGAACGTATTTTTGACAACTTTCCCATCGTTTCTCGGAAAAGTGAATTTTTTGTTCCTTGAGACACACTCTAAAAGATCCTGCATGAATCTTTCATTTCCAGGCGATGCCAAAAATGGGCATTTCTTAACACCCTCCTTTCTTAATTACTCTGTTCTTGTTAATTTAAGACCCTTATAAGCGTGAGATCTATCAGCCTCATTCGTGATATGGCCTGGATAGAACCCCCGGGAGGGAGTGGGGGGGGGGGGGGAGGGTTAATGCCGAATGACTAAGTAAGAACTATACTCATCGCAAGATAAAAGCAATAGAAACTCGAGCACGAGCTTATTGACAACTGGCAAGAATGGCGAAATGACAAACGAAACGAGGCATTAGCGAAGAAGCGCAACTTAATCCTTCTATTATCTCTCGAACAACCAGCAAGTAGAGCCAGCGACCAGTTGGAGAGAAATCCGTTCACAATGCGGGGCGATTGCTCCCAGACGATCTCGTGCATCTGCAAGTCAGAATACGTGACTGGCTTTTCATTGGGTCGGGGGCTCTGGGTCGGAACGCGACACGTTATCGCGTCGCAGAAGGCGATATCCCGCAGTTTTCGATAAGACGATCGCCATGACCGACGATGCCGACGTCCGGCAAATATGGGGAGCATTTTATTCGAATAACAAACGACGAAAAAAACAATGTATAGTCACCTCGTCAGCACTTGTTCTTTATATGATTATTAATTATATTCTTTATATGAATACAGTGGGTGTAGAAAGTATTCATACACCGATCAATTTCCAAAGAAACTGTGTAAAATTGTAATTTATTAACTTATTTTTTATAAACAATGACATTCTATATGTTCTAGGAAATCTCTAGAGTAGATAGATTACAAAAATAGCTATTTATGTAAGTTGCGAAATTAACAAGAAAAAGACAATTAATCGATAGAAATGTTGAAGCAATAAGTATTCGCACAACTGTTGAAAAGTACTTTCCTGGAAATTTGATGTTTTCTAATTCGCACGGAACAATAAACTAATGCGTTTACGTTATAAACTCTGCTGTAAATGGTTCGTCATAAAAATCGTACAAATACTTATTGCTTCTATACTTTTACCCACTGTTCGCATTTTTTTGTTAATTTCACAAATTATATTAACTAGTAAATGTTGTTTGGACTATATCTATCTTAAGAGACTTCCGAGAATATGTAAAATATCATTGATTATAAAAAAGGAAGTTAAGAAACTACAATTTCACACAAAAGTTTTTTGGGAAATTGATCGGTGTACGAATACATTCTACACCCACTGTATATTTTCTCAAAATTACCAACAGAATGAAGCCTGGCGCCACGTTGAATTAGAAGAGTTTCAAAGCTTGAAGGTCTACCTATTTATTACAACTTTAGCTGCTTTTCTAATTACAATAGAAACTTCTTTATTCGAATGATCTACCATTGGAAGTACTTATTATATGAATTGTTATTCGAACATAGTAGGTCTTTGAAGAGGACATGCTCTTATTGCTAATTACTTTGAAAAACATACATTATTCTGTCATAAGAAGAAAACATTATGGAGTTTCACTCATGATCTGCTGATAGATTCGGACTGGTTTACTAGAGTTAGGAGTTAGGGTTACTTTATTAGATTCTATCTGAGACATGCTTCCTCGTTGGAGACACTCTCCTAATATCTTCTTTGATCGCCTTTCAATCAAGCTCATAATCGGTAGTGAGAAAGATTTGCTATTCGGGGGGTCAGAATAGGTAATGAGAAATCTTTGGAATTGTAAATCAGAAAAAAAAACATTGAGAATGAAGTAATTTTTTAACCACCTGAGAAATACATTTCAATTAGCATCAGAAGTAGAAGTCTTATAACGTGACGACCTCAAATAACTCGTAAGGTATTTGTTGTACGACAAAATATTTCAAACAAAAGTTGCATGGTATCTAAGGGGACATACAGTGATGTAATCTGTTTTTCATTACCTTACTTTTTTTATTGAGATATTAGGGTCACCTTCAGTTTTTTAAGTCGAATATCAAATATTTCTTTTCGAATTCGGATAAATCATCAAATTTTGATTAAAAAAGTATTACATGAAGTGAGACTTGAAATGAATAATTACTGAGATATCTTCAAATTAATAATCTTCTATTAGGAAATACGCTTAGTCAACGTGATTCTTAGCACGACTTTATTCACGTCGGAAGGTCATGTCTGTAAACAAGTTCCCTGTTAAATATTAATAATCATCAATACGAAATGCCTATTTAGTATCTCGGTAAGCGTTAAAGTCGTATTGAGAAAGGTGCTACATTTTTCTTACGATGTTCAGTAACAGTGAAACAACGTTATGATAATTGTTTATGGTGCATGTGAGGAAAATGCTATAAGAGCTAAGATCTTGTATCGAGCTAAGTATCCTGATCGAAATCAGCCATCGCATTCTACCTTCTTAAGGCTCAGTCGAAGACTCAAAGAACATGGCAATTTTAATGTACAGAAACGTAAAAAAAAAAAAAATATACATGTTGAATTGGGTAACCTCTTCCTTTTCGAAGTCAGAAAAGGTATCACAAAGTTGTGAATAATGAAGGATGTCGTACTTCAACCTTGGCAGCTATTGCCCATAAACTTCTTTTATAAATATCTCAATAACTTTTCGTTTCAAGTCCCACTTCATGTAATACTTTTTTACGCAAAATTTGATGATTTATCTGAATTCGAAGAAAAATATTAGACATTCCATTTAAAAAACTGAAAGTAACCCTAATATCTCAATAAAAAAAGTAAGGTAATGAAAAACAGATTACAGCACTGTATGCCCCCCTAAATACCATGCAACTTTTGTTTGAAACATTTTGTCGTACAACGAATACCTTACGAGTTATTTGAGGTCGTCACGTTATAAGACTCACCCTGTATTTTTGTCTTCTTCGTTGTGAAATATTTAATTCCATAATTTAAATTCCCTATTCACCGAGTAACGGGGTACAAAGTTCGTCTTGTATTCTTCATTTGAAATGTTTATCTAGATAAGAATGTTGCCCATCCCTGACGAGAGGAACGCACCGGCATGGATCGAGCATTAATGCTGTTTGCTTAATACGCGTTCCGAAACGAACGCGAGGAGACAAACGAGCAGGTAGACGAGCACAAAGAGGAGAGAGCGGAGACAGCTAAGCAAACATTCGAGCTCGTTTGGCTTTTGTGCAGCCGCTACGCAAGCGATCAACGTTGCACGCACCCAGCGTCCAAAGCGCGCACGCACGCTCGTACGCAGTCCAGGGAAAGCGCGTAATCCCCTTGAACTGGAAACTGAAATAGAATTGAAGATAGGGACTCTCATTGACGCTTCTGTCACATGCTCTTCGCTGTCTTTGCTCTTCACGCGATTGCTTCTGCTTCTCTTCGAGAACTGCGGAGTTAAAATGGCACTTCCACATGTAGACCCTCTTTGAATGCAGTGATTGAGTGATAAGTTGTAAGGTTAATTGTAACGCCACTTTTAGCCCTCTACTGCAAAAATTGTATTTTATCTTCCAGTAAATTAACAGGATAATTGAAGGCTGATTTTGTATTTTTACTATGTCCCTCCACGAGAAAATATCTAGCATAAACGTCATGAAAATTTTCTCTGCAATCTTTATTCAGAGTGCTTTCATTAGATTCCCAATCCTCGATTATCAAAAGACAGTAAATTTATGGAAAAAGAAGTTAAAAGCTTCCATATAAAGTTTAAACAAAAAAGAAGAGTGATAAGAATCTGTAGTTCTGTTTGTGTCTCAAGATTGAACTATCTACTTACTCATACAATATCTTTTCTTTAAAGGTATAACGTATTATGGAGACATGTCTCTAGAGAATTTACAAACAGAACTACAAATATTTTTCATCCGAAACAAGACAATTTTATACCAACAGCCTCAAATTCTTCCACATTCAGAGTGTAAAAGATTAAATTCATCCAGTATCATGGTCTACCCAAGAATACTTTTAAATTGCTCTTGATACTCTGTCAAGCCATCAGGGTACAATTACCGTAGGATTGTCCATGATCTCTCCCCCCAATCCGTGACATTTGAATTCAGAAAATCCGTGCTATTTCCATCACGCGTTAATATATTTTCTTCGCAAACCTTCTTCGCGTCCTCGGCAACGTGTCCCGGCGTTCTCACTGTTTAATCCATCTTTGAACGAGATCGTATCGCGCGACTCCTTTCACCGACTGAGTCCTGACGGAATTCCGTGACAAGCCACGATTAACAGAGGCTGTTCGCGACTCGGCCACTCTTCCCTTTGACACGGGCGAGCGCAATCGAAACGCAGAAAGAGCACGGATTAAGCCGGATCTGGAGGATACACGCGGTCGCACGACGTGCACGTCACGCGGTATAATTGAATGATTATTATTAATCGTAAACAGGTAACCGAAGGAGGCGCTCAGCGATCATTAGGGGTGACTGAAAAATACATCGCGCCGGTTTCTTCATGAGCAGCGTTACACGCTCGCGTCGCAGCCTGTAATTTTCCTCGTCGGTCAGCGCCAGTCTCCCTCCTTTCATCTGCTGCTGCTGGCACGCCGGCGCTGTGGACGATGCAAACGTCGCTTTAAATCCTTAGATCGTCATCGTTTAAACTTAAAGACCACATCCTGTCTTTCCAGGTCACTAGAAGGATCCCGTTTACGACCGATTTTCGTCCTGTTTTCTGTAAAGACGTGGCGATTTTCGACGGATTTCTACCTCAACGAGTTAAGTAAGATCTCTGATCTGATCTAAGATCGGATGACATTCACTGAATACGATATAAGCTGACAGTCTAGTTGCTTGATTTTATGCATGTTATTAATTTTTTTACGTTCAAGCTACTGTCCAGTGGACAATAACATAAAGATACAAATGCGGAAAAGTATCTTAGGGTTGAAACTCTCGGGGAGAAACCAGGTACCTCTAGCGGTCGGTTAAAGTTAAAAATGGGAAAACTACCCAACGAGTGATATTCAATGCAGTTAACGCAGACGGGTATCTTTACCCATCGGATTAAGGTTAAAAGTGCGAAAAGTATCTTACGATTGAAACTTTCTGCAGATAAAGCAGGTATCTTTAACCTTCGAAAAAAAATAATTTAAGTTATCTTTATCCTTTGAGTACATTTTTTTGAGCCATTTTTTTATCTAAATAATGCCCATCTCTGCTGTCCACCAACAATCTTGTTTTCCTAAACAGTGTCAGATGACACCCACAAGATTTATTTCTACCATACATTTCTTCACGTTTGAACCACTATCCTTCCATTGTCTTACTTCGTTTGAAGAGTGTCATCTGATATCAATTATTTATAAATGCTTAAGCTATTGTCTTTTCATAATTGTACATCTCTTAAATAGTATAAGATGGCATCAGCTGATCCTTGATGATAATTCAGTTACCTACTTTCACCCCTATTATATGTTTCTTGGCGTTTATAACACTACCGTTCCATTGTCTCACTTCTTTTAAGTAGTCCAAGTCGTAAGCTTGACGATAATTTAGCCGACTGAATCAGGAATTTTTCACATTGAAATCATTATCCTACCCTTTATTTCTTTTAAACAGTATTGGACTATCCACTATCCGAGTTCTGTCATCCCTATTTCTTCAAGTATAAATCACTATCCTCTCAGGGCCTTACTCTTATTAAACAGCGTCTGATGACATATATACAGAACACCGTTTGGAATCTAACAAGGCACGTTTTTTTCTCTACTATTGTTATATTCTTTAATAAACACACTTGTGCACTGCCAATATATTACCTATACATAGTTCCTTTGAGCAGAAAGGCACAGACTATATTTTCAGTTATTAAATGAGCTTATTTCAATAGAAATATACACGGTATGTCTAAAAAGAAACCGAACTTTTGCTATTAAAAGAAAAAAGTGCAAGTAAATTTTTTACACACACTTTTATTTACTCAAAATAATCTCCCTCTGTGTCAATATAGCGTGTAGACCAGCGTAATTAACATTTCGAAGGACCTTTGCAGCTCCTATTTTGGTACCCTGTTTAGTACGGCGGTTATAGCAGCCTGAATCTCCGAAATGTTACTATAATGTGTTCCTTTCATTGGACGCAGAGGGAGATTATTTTGAGTAAATAAACGTGTGTGTAAAAACTTTACTTGCACTTTTTTCTTTTTATAGAAAAATTTCGGTTTCTTTTTAGACAGACCGCATATATCTGGGGAAACATCCCTAGGAAAAGAACATACAATTAGTGCCATTAACTACCAAAGACCAATGTTCGAATATTCACTAAAGGACATAAAAACCCACTACGCCAGATCCTTGTCAGATTTCATTGTCAGTTTCAAGCTTTCATCACAAATAAGTTAAACGAAGGGTAGTGGTTGACTACACTCAATCTATTACGTGACAACGAAAAAGTGTCGGGTACGATCAGACGATCGGGGCTCAAGCACCAGGCATGTCTCGGGGCCGATGCTTGCGTGCCTCGTGACGTCCCGTCAAAGCGACGAAATCGTCGAAATTCCGTGAGGGTTATGTCTGATGTGTGCGTGTCGCGATAATTGCAGCTGGACAGGGTACATTTTGCAGCTGAGTTTCTGAAGATGGTAGTCGGTCGTTGAACGTAAAAGTTTTATTCGATAATCGTGATGTGACTGAAGTTTGATATTAACACATCAAAAAAAATATATAATTTAATTTGAGAAATAAACTTTTTATATAGTTACATCGAACAACGCTAACTGAGTTATGGGCATAGAGGATAGTTCAATTGTCCGCTTTCATTTCTCTAATTCATTCATTTACAGTTAAGCTGCTATCCTTTCGTAGTCTTGTCTCTCCTAAATAGTGTAGAGATAACATATTCAACACTAAAACTACTGAGCTCAAAGATACTTATTCTACGTACGACTTTAAAATTACTCTCTGTTACAGTAATTGCCTTAAAAAATTGCAGTGAAATCATTGTTAATAATGGAGACTCTCGAAAGAAGTTTGAAGTACATGGTTCAAATTGACCGGCATGATAGTTTCAGTGTTAAGATGAGTTTTAGGTGTAAGTGACAGTTAAATCGCCTGATCTTATTGCGATCATTAATGTCTTCGCGTTCAAGCTACCATTCGTCCATAATTTCACTTCTTTGAAACATACAATATAGAGCTAATTATCTATTTATTATGTATTTAATTATGGAAGAATATGAAAGTCATAAGTGTAGTAAAATAAGAAAATTTGGCACGACGGCTGCCGTCTAGGAATGCCGTGATCGACAAAGGTATACATTTATTTGTAATTATCTACATAACCATGCACCGAATAATTAAGGATAGCTCGACTGGTTGAAACAAATTTTTAAACGCGATCGATGCGCACGAGATAGCACGCTTCCTGTTGACTCGCCGCGGAAACCTGCTGGAGTCATCGAATTAAGCGACTTTGCGTGCAAATACATACCGTGGGGACTCTAACGAGATCTAATTTTCCGAAGAGAAAACAACGGAAGCAAGCTTTTCCACGAACGACCCTGTTGTTCAGACGTCCTAATAAAAGTGTCAACATTTTAAAAGCTGTACCAAGTTGAACGATCCAAGAAGTCTCGACAACTTTTGTCATAAATTAAAAGATTGAAGTCTTAAAACTAACGAACAATTGATTGTACATCAATATATAAATTTAAAAAGAATATTTCTCCTGAGAGAATGTTCATCGTGAGTACAGTGATTCTAATTGGATATTATACAGGGTGTCCCAAAACTCGTGTAGGAGCCGGAAATGGAGGGTAGCTGAGACGATTCTGAACAACAATTTCCTTTGTAAAAATGTCGGATGGGGCTTCGTTAAGGAGATATTAAGAGAAAACCCCGACCAATCAGAGCGCGCGTATACCGTTGGTGCCGCCGTAGTAGCAAAGGCTACGCGCTAGTCGGGAGCGTCAATGTCCTTCGATGCACGTCGAGTCACTTATTCCGTACAAGCGCGGCCGCCTAGCGCGTAGCCTTCGCTACCACGCCCGCTCCAACGGCATACGCGCGCTCTGATTGGTCGGATTTTCTCTTAATATCTCCTTAACGAAGCCCCATCCGACATTTTTACAAAGGAAATTGTTGTTCAGAATCGTCTCAGCTACCCTCCATTTCCGGCTCCTACGCGAGTTTTGGGACACCCTGTAGCGGAAGGGTTACTGATGTGGACGTGTTATTATATTGCGAAGAATAGGAATGTTTGCAGAATAAGAGTGCTAATGGCAAGTCCAAAAGCTAATTGATCGATGAGCTAAGTTTTTCTTATGAACTAACAATTAGAAGTAATTGTATATACGTGGGGGATGATAAGAAAACCGTGTCGGCAATAAAAACTGGAAAAGAAAATTTAACGAATGTATTTATGAATAGGTATAGAAATGCTATCCTAAATTTTAACTTGAGATTTATAAAAGACAGAAACCGCCTACACTATTCTGTCAAGTTCGAAAAATGACCGCTGTAAAGCCAGCATTTCGAACAAAAAGTTAAATTCTAAACAATAAAAAAAATATTTGCAGTTTATAAATATATCACATTTGTGTACTGCAAAAGCAAACTTTTTAAATGTACAACCCGATTGCAATAAATTTCTGAAAGCATGAATATGAATGAATTTCACATTTCCAACCAGGTGTAACTTCTCAACACAGGAAGTCCAACAAGCGACTGGATTTAATTGCAAGACTGAAGTCTCAAAATAACTCGAACGCCATCAAAGAAAATTAGAAATAAACGAAGAAGGAAGCGTTAGAATGGAGAATGAGACCATTCGACCGGTTGAAATAGAAAATTACGCACAGTCGACTGAGCATGGACAATGCGAGGATCTCGTACACATCGATTCTAATCTAACGAGTTTCGAGGAGGCGCACGGTTTAGCCAGAGATTTCTATCGATGGCCCCTGGGAAGGAAGACAGGGCGCCCCCTGAGGGGTTCTTCGGTAGCAGGAACAGGTAGTCGGAGCTTCGAGAGCCCGGATACCTGACCAACGCGTACGCTCTCGAGCATCCTATCCTTCACGACGGTGAAGCACGACGGCTGTCCTATTATAAGAAAATAGATCGACTTACAGCAGCGCAGCGGTGCGGGCAGAGCGAAGAAGACGAACGCGTTCATGTGTTGCAAGAAGGAAAAGGATCGTTGTTAGGTACCGGAGGTGTCGGATAGAATTCACGATCGAACGAGCGAGGACGGGAGAACGATGTCTAACCCCGTCACAACACCGTGTCACTTCCCTGTCAAACCGGATTAGGCAAATAGCTTGACGATACCTGGGGACAAGTTTTTCGTGGTTGATGCTGTGAGCGTGTCTTGATAGGGCCGTGCGTGGCACACGCAACAGCCATCATTCGTTGGCTTATTTCATTAATGACGATAAACTTGTATACCAATAGTGAGAAAAACATTTGCTTGATGTGTAAACTGCAAGTTTTATGCATCACATGAAATTGGGTCTCCCGAGTAGAGGTGAAGTTTCGTGCTCAAAATAGAACCTTTGTAGTACTAGCATATTTTAGATCTACGTTTTATAAATGTTAAATCTCCTAGAGAGTATAGCAGAAATCGTGAAGTGTAATCCTAAATTTTTTCAGATTTGTTGAAAAATTATAACAGTAAAAGTACTAGTTCTGGACAACATGGATTCAATCGACTGTCGAAAACAATCCAAATAAGATAACTAACGAATGGTTAA
This sequence comes from Hylaeus volcanicus, assembly GCF_026283585.1. Taxonomy (NCBI): domain Eukaryota; kingdom Metazoa; phylum Arthropoda; class Insecta; order Hymenoptera; family Colletidae; genus Hylaeus; species Hylaeus volcanicus. Next base: position 16,097,915 of record NC_071976.1, read on the forward strand.
TGTATGACAATCTTAGCATTTCATTCTGCAATAATGCCCATATTCTGGTTAAGTTTATTATATATTTTTCGTATGCACGTATGGCATAAATGCATAAAATCAATAATCTATCGATGTATTTTCTCGGGTAATAGATTGTAAGATCATTCAACATCAAAGCAATATCTACAATATTCATCACAGATGCACCATCTCCGAGTAAGAAATCATTCTATTTGAAATGCGAGTATTCCGAGAAATCGACAACCAATCAGAAAAATTTGCGTTACTTATATAAATACTTCGTTAAGCGTAGCATAGAGTACTTTTTTGACAATACTGAACACTTGACAGATAAAGCAGATTATTCTGATTGCAATACAGAACACTCTGTTGATAAATCCTTCGATTAACTATGGTGCTACATTACTAAATTTTACTAACAGAATGCACTCGATTATCAACAAAGTACTTCACCTAAGCAAGAAAGTATGCTCCATCAAAATAGGACTTCAGATTGACATTCAATAACCTTGAAACAAGATCAACGGCCTGGGTTCATCCAATTAAGGATGAATTCTTTCTAAGTTAGTGAATAGTGACTTAGTGAATGGAGTAAGGATAACATGCTGTTGTTTAACATCTCTAAATGTCACAGCGTTCATTTTGGTTGGAAGAGAAATCCAATTAAATTTCCCTACTCGATTGACAACACTGGGCTGGAAGTTCGAGAGGAAGTATGTGATCTTGGTGTCACCTTTAACTCGAACTTCTCTTTCGTAAAGCATGTCCAAAGCACAAAAAAGGCTGCTCTTAAAGCTCTGGGCTTCATCTTACGACAATCCGCAGATTTCAAACACCCTCAGACCTTTAAAATTCTCTACTCCTCATTAGTTCTACCGCATCTTGAATATGCATCTCAGATCTGGAATTCACTACAAAATGGCCTTACGAAAATGATTGAGAGTGTTCAGCATAAATTCTTAAGGCACGTTTCTTATAAGATAGGTAAACCTATGGATATCACACGCTTAAGCAGCGCCGAACTGTAGCTGACCTCAAACTACTTTTTAAAATACTCAATAGTAAAATTGTATGTCCCAGGATACTGGAACTATTGACATTTAATATTCCAAGTAGACAACTTCGAAGCAGTGATATTTTTTACATTGATCCATATCGTACCTGAATTCCGAAACAAAATTGTGTCACAAGAATATGTGCGATGGCTAACAGCTTTAATATGTCTGTCGATCTCTTTCATGGCTCACCTTTAGCATTGAAAAGGTCAGTAGTTGCAATTTTGCAGATTCGCAATCAAGGTTGAACACGTTACATCACAATGATACCGTATTCGTCTCCATTTTTGTTTTGTTTTTTCTTGCGGTGATGTTATCACATTGTACTTGATATCAAGGGCAGGTTGCCCGTAAATAAAGTATTATTACTATTATTATTATTATTCAAATTATGGGTACAGGTTACAGCGAAGTGCATTGTAGAACATCTCTTTCCCAAATCATAGTTGGATAGACGAGCTATTCGTATCTTTTTCAGTGTCTTTTCCACTGGCCGCGAACGGTGTGATTCATCGGTGTCTCGCGGGTCGCATAAACCAGCTGCGTGTCGATATTAATCCGGGCATAGATCGATCGCGTCGATTAAGCGCGAGAAAGACTGTACAAGTGAAATTACTAGGATCGGTAGCGGGCTTCGGATAGACGGGAGGCGGTCGACACGCAGCTCTCGTCCAGGATGAATTTATCGATCGCTGCCCGTGGATCCGTGTAAAGTCTCGATAAATTAAAGCCCAGAGTGATATTGATGGACGTCGACGACGCGATTCGGCGCTCGGTCCCTTCGGAATAAATTAAGATACCAACGTTGAGTAATGATTACTCGCGGAGTGACGATTTCCGAGCTACACGCCGCGGGTACGCTCACGTCTTTATTTTCGAGGATTATCATTTTTCATTCGACGCTCGTTGAATTCTCTTTAGGCTTGCTGCGAGATCGCGATTCCTTCGTATCGCTTCGTATGCCGACTGACTCTCTGGTCTCAAGGCTTAACTTTGACCTGAACGAAGCTGAACGATGTCTTCGTTCCAGGAACGAACGATACAGCGATCCTTGTTCGTCAACACGATCCTTGTACATCCATATGCAGAAATTCTAATGGCGTAGGATGTTGAAAAAATTGTATACAAAATGGCAAATTTTAATACACTTCGATTGGTACTGTTTGTATTTGGTATCATATTTGTAATGTTCTTATAATCAATTTATATTTTCAATGAAGTATCAACCGGAGGAAGTTCGAACAAGAATGTGATGGATGTTTATTAGGCGGTGCATTACGTATTTTATATTAACTTGACTAGTATAAGTTCTACTTTCATTTAGTGATTTAACGTCTTCATTGCACAAAAAGTATTATTATAACCATTCATATACTGAGAAGGATAAAGTGCTGCTTCTGAACTTATCCTCAAAAGTAGCGAAGCACTGTTGAAACGATAACTTACGTGAAACGAAAATAAACTATTCGATCCATGGTATTCAGTTTATCATCTTCTTTATATAAATAATGTTGATAGTAAGTTTTAAAAATACTGAGTACCATAGGGTTTTGTTTTATACTTTTTCTCGTAGGACCAGAATAATATATAATATTTTTGATTTGCATGTTTTAAAGTAAATTGTTACATTTTATGAATATTGATCTAATGATTTAGTAGACTTCTTTGTAGTGCATTCTGTGGCCATCACAATGTATAACTAATCTGGACCTATCAATTCATATTTAAAGAATCGTTTATGCGAGCAATTGGAAGTCGAGCATGTCGTGAAGAGTAATTGCGGGAGGCAATGTTTATTGCTACCGTTAATTACTTTATATCAAATCGTTACCGTCACGCCATAGTCGTTTCGTGATATAATCTATTACATCGATGTCATGCAATCCTTCCACGATATCAAAGCGCCAAACGTCATCGACGTGGGCGAGAAGAGAAGGTATCCGACTTGTAAACTCCGACCGTGTACACTTTTCGCGGTGAAAGCGTTATCTAATGATCACGATTTGCATTAAGCAGCTGTTTCGATGGCTGAATTATGCAGGCTTTGTCTGTTTGCGATTATAACACTTGATTGTTAGACACTTTGCTTGGGACTGGAGTGGTAAAAGCTGCGCAGGAATGAAGATCAACATCGATGCACTTTAATAAGTGAAACGCTGTCGAATAATTGATTTTATTTATCAACGATAGTTGACAGTGTTTTAAAATTATTCTGAAAGGAAATTGTTTTGTCCGTTTAAGAATCTATCATTTTGTTGAACTCTTGGTACCATTTCGTATTCTCTATCTATTGTAGAATTTGAGGTTGAAATTTAGTTTAATTTTTTTAGTAATTTGAGAGAAAGTTATTTTATATCATATAGATACATAAATAGGATAATCCAATCACTTATTATAATATCGACAATTTATGACGCATAACAATTATTAAACACAACACACACTTTTTATGAATGAATAATTAAAGGATTGCTTTTATACAAGTACAATACCAACAAATAGTTTCATACGAAATACTTTTTTTATTCACTTTTCCGCTCGTTATTAAAACAGTAACTATTGTTGTGAATATGTATAACATCTATCGTAACAGTTTATTTGTTATTCTTTCCTACAAGCATACTACCAATATGAGTATTTTTCATAAATTTATTTATTATATAAATATTTATTATAAAATACTACGAATTTAAAGCGTATCTGCTCATATTTAATTAGTTAATATATTACCGTACCTTTATGCCTCACTGAAAATTCCTGTAATACTATACTATTTGATTATTTATCTCATTATCTATTTCTACGAACGACTCAAATATGTGTCACTATAATATAATTCGACACCACTGGGTATACATAGAATTCTCTTACTATCAAGATCTAATCTTCAAGCATCGGGGAATGCTCGAACGATTAAAAGATACGAATCAACGTATCGCAACGGGTCGTTAACGGAAGCCGGCGTCAATTTTCCAGAAAAAAAGCCACGAAGCATTTAACGAGATCAACGATATCCCTAACGTACATGGGTATTATAACGAGCCTTAGAAAGCGAGACACCGCTTTAATCCCTAACACCATTCTCTCGAAAGTGCCCGCATTGTTCCACGAATTCTATTAGCTGGTACCACACACGATATTGTTAATATTCAACTAGTAGAAAACTACTATTATTACTGTCATTATAACAGTAAACATAAAGCGATACATCTATTGTACTGTAAACAATAGACCAGTCTATATCAATTATTTTAAGATAGATGTTTGGCACTGCTGTGTTACCTTTTTCTTTTTACGGTTAAGGGCTCTGTTTAGTGTGATGCTTCAGAAATTGTGTAATATTTGAGAACTTTAAACAAAATTTGCTGGATATAAAATTTTTAGTGTTTAGAGTTTATTGAAATAATATATGTGGTTATGCACTGTGTGTACATAAAAATGAAGCTCTACGTTTGGTATGATAACTTTTGCACTAGTCACCATAATCATGAGATTACAAACATTTTTATTCAGCATAAATGTGATTTTTTATTTTTTTTTAATGAAAATTTGAAAAGTTGACGTATACTTAAGAAAACTTTGATTTTTTCATTAATTTTGTTGCTTTAAATGGCAAATCGATTGGTATAGGTTGCAGAGATACCATGCATACCAGTTTGAAAAGTGGTTACCTGGTAAAGTGTGACAAGTGTGACATATATTGTGAGCTGAGTTCAAAGTTCCATAACTTTGATAATTTTTCGAACTGTTTGTTTGAACAAAATATTTTCAAGTCCTAAAAATTAAAAATTGTGAAGGAGAAAGGAACTCAATTTTTGTTCATCTTTAAATTAAGAACACATGTGTGTGTCACATGTTTCCGATAGAACTGGCAACGACGTACTACGTACGAACGAATACAAACAATTCTACATTCCAAGTCATGGATCGTCACAGTTCATTGCGAAATTACACGAATCGGTTAATCGTTTGAGGCTTTCGGTTAAAGCCCAACAGAAGTGGTCGACGCAGATAGCACAGGATCTACTATAATGAGAAGGTAACCCAGGTATCCCTCGCAGCACAATTCGATCGCTCAATTAAACGAAGAACGTATCACCAGGAATGACAGACAGAATTTGGTCTAGGGCTAAAACATGGCAAAGGAACGTAACCCCAACGAGTGCGCAACAGCGATTCAACAGAAAAATAGCCACGGGACGTAGATGATCGGGATATCGATCCGCCAAGCAGCTTTTTTCCACGGCTCGAGGTCGAAAAGGAACGACGGGACACACGGCAGGGAGACAGAGAGAACTGGGCTCGGTTCCGAAAGCGACCTTAATTAATTAACGAGGCAACGCTCCAAGGATCGCCGCGGCTCGTCGTCCGTCCGACGGCGTTCTTCCGGGCGTATCCACGCTCTCTACGGTGTGCTAATTCGGTTAAATGGTTAATTGCTTAATTTCATTTAATACGCCTCCGCTCCGGATGGCTGCTTCCTGACCACCCTGCCCCCTTCCCTGTTTAGTCCTCTCTTGTCCCTGTATAAGTCTTTCTTTTCGATCGGTCCTCCGCTCTCTTGTTCCCGGTCTTTGAGTCCTTTCCTTCTCCTACCAGCGTCACGACGCGTCCTGTCTTCTCGAGGACGGTTCTACTTACCCGTTGGAGGACTCGCCAGGAGGACGATCGACGCGAACGAGAAGGGAACGTTTCCGTCGTGCCCGTTCCATTCTCGGCGCGCGGGGTCGATGAACGTTCGCGATCGCCGCAGAGCCCCACGAAAGAAAGAAATCGCGGGCATAATTAGCGAATGATTGATCGATGCGTGTCGCCTGAGCTATGCATGCGCATTGCTCCTTCGATGCGTCCTCATCTCTCTTTCGCCCATCTTCCGTTCCTTCGTGTTTCTCTCTTCTCGTCGTTCGAGATCCGTTCCCTTGCCTCCTCGCCGTTGTGCACGCTCGATCCCCGAGTGCCCCCCTCCCGGTTAGGGCCCAGATCTCTTTTTCTTTTGCCTTAATTTAGTGGCCATCCGCGGCGAGCATACGCCCCGACAAGGGCGCGCATGCACGCGTGCATTCGCTGTACGTGAAGAGGATCGTGCGTGCGCGCACGCATATTCGATGCTTTTTGCACGTTACTTCGATCCACAGCGCCGATCACGATCAAACATCATGGATCTCTGTTTATTTATTCGGAAATTATTGCGGACCCGTGATCCTCGTTAACGATCGACGTGGTATTTTTCGGGACTGATCGTAAAAGCAATTCTGGAGGACGTTCGAAACTTTTAGAAAATTAGAAACTTTTGTAAAATTAATCAACCTCCTACCTACCACTTACTTTGAACTAATTAACGAGTATTTTTAGCGGAAACATTGTCGGTAATTACGGAAAATATGTTTGAAGTTGAAGGAGTTTCCTTGTGTTTCGGGTTGAAAAACAACCAATTCTAAGAATTTTTATTTATGAAAAATATACATGTCGAATTGAGTAACCTCCTATATTTTCGAAGTCGGTTAAAAAAATACGTCATATTTATCCCTTTTAGTACCATACAGACAATATATCGATTATCGGCTTTGTGATTTTTGCGAGAAATACCTCTTGAATGAATTTTTGTCGTTTTTGAGCTGAACAAGAATGTTTAAAAATGTTTAAACGTGTTTCCCCGTAGATATGTTTTCTCACGTTGATTTGTGTATGAGTATAAAAGTAGGTACACTTGATGGAATTTGTATTATTTATACACCTTTTCTTGAAAAGTAACCAACATTTTTAAGAATTTTTTTAAAATGCCATTTTAAAGTTATATTTTTACTTTTGATCTATGTTTATTTTTCACAATTTATTGTAACTTATACACATTGACATACTACAGTTCAATTTACGATCTTACATATATATTATACAAACTATTCTTGTTTTTACTTAATATTAAACAAGTTTACATCCCTTTATATCTAAATATGACCAACGTATGTTCAAAAACATAGTTGTAATCTATGAAAGAATTTACTTACAAGCAATCGATGTATATTATGCGTTACCTTTACACTTGAGTTCAACGTTAATTAAGAAAACATTGTACATTTTTCGACCCGGGACACGAAGGCGCTCTCCTTATCGCGAGTGCTCGCCGTTCACAGACGCGAGAATTCGATTTATCTCTAACACCACGACTGTCTCTTCATCGAGTTTATCATAATTAACAGGAAATCGATCTATGGCTTTCAATCGTGATCCTGGGGGTCCCGAGACTGCCGCGTCGCTAACCAGCAACCGGTGTTAATGGAGGAAAGAGACTCTCCAAGCAACGGGGAGTCGTGGGTTTGATTTTCTTGATGGATCGATCGATCGATCAACAGGATGGATCGTTCACGCCTCGCTGGCCAACGCGCGCGAAACCTTTCGCCCGATGACCTCGGACAATCCTTCGGACGTAGCTGTATAATTTGATACTAATTTATTCGCTTAATCCCGTCCTAGGATCTAAGCGTTGTTGTGACCGACTGCGTTAATCCGACAGACAAATCCCAATTTTAATGCTTTCACGGTATCCTGGCTCGCGAAATAAACTGAACGACTTACTTCCTCTCGGGACACGTGTACCTCTGGCGGCCATTAATCATGGATTCCGTGTCGAACCCTTTTTCTAAGCACGTTACGCGTGAAGTTAAATGATGGAGTCGATTCTTACAATAGGTTCTGGTCTAGTTGCTGCTCCTGCCAACGATCACTTTATTTATCGTAGAACATTACGACTTCGACGTGATCTATTTAAACTATTTATTTATTCATTTACGAAGAACCTGCAGTAGTAGTAATAGTTGCATTTATTTGTTATTACTTGCTTATCGTCTGGAATAAGATGAAAGACAATAGAATAGAAAGAGAGTAAATTAGATACATGGAAACTCTAATGAACATAGGAACCACTACTTATGAACTGTACGTAAAGCTATGTGTAAAGAGGTGTGGTGGCATCCTCCGTTCCTCACCACCAGAGGGAAACCGCGCGTTTCTCGCAACTACTCGGCCCGCCTAACATTGCTATATAAGCCCTTTCCGACCAAACTCCAAATATCCCGGCGTCTAAGGTACGGGTCTGCTAGCAAGCCTTACTGACGAGTCCACTAGCAGGCCCAGGACGAAACGCTCCCTTCCTTCTTTTCTCACCTCTCTCGCGCTCCCTCCACAGATACAACACTACCACAGAGGTGAATTAACGTTTTGGTAATTTCCAAGTTGTCTTGGAAAGACGTGTTACATGTTTATATTTTGAAGTTATGCCATGTAAAACGTATGTGTGTAAAATCCTTTTTAATAATATGAATATAAAATAGGCATCCTAAAAGCGAGAGATGTGAGTAGTGTAATGCGTATAAAAGAGGCGAAGAGCTCAGGCTGCAGAAATTCCTGCAAATATACATTGGTATCGTTTTTTTCAAGCTATTGTATATTGCAATTGTTATTTGATTTAGAAACGCTCCTCGACAAATACGATCGAACGTTCTGGCAACATTAGTGATCATTTTCGTTTCCTTGACAGGTAAAGCTGCGCCAAGCAATAAAATTCGAATGTTTCTCTAAACGGTGGAAGCGAATCCCTCGTAAGATGACGATCCCGGTGTAAAAGTCAATAAAGATACGGATTACACGGGCAGAGACCTGTAAATGCGCCATCGCGGTGCAGCTTGAACCACTCTGTTTTACGATTCTGTTTTGAATTTCGCGCGTCTATCGTTCCATCAGTAAATTCGACCGAAATTTATGCTAGTGGTGGTATCTGGAATTCATAATCATTCGTAATCCTCTCTCCTCGATGGGCATCCTCGAGGCATCGTTGATTTTGGGATTACTTGGATTAAAACCGTTTGAATATTTATCAATACCACTAAAGACAACTCCACTAGTATGGATTTTGTGTATTTTAATTTTACACATACTTTTCCTTTTTTCCTTTACTCGGTACTAGCTGTCGCAAAATTCACAATAGGAGATTCCAAAGCAAATGTTTAGCGATGGCTAAACATTTCTACTTAAATGTTAAGGCATATACACATGCTTACACATGTTCTGTTCCATCCATAGCGCGGTTCTTTACGATTGAGTCTTCGGGGTTGTAAGAATCGTTACCCTAATTCAAGGGACGCTGTGAATGAGTATAAGGTTACATTCGTTTTCTTGCACCGTCACGCAAGTTTTAAATGCGGCGCGATGCTGCTTCTCGTCGATTGCGAAATATGTGATTGTACTTCCGGTGATAGAGTGGCGTGTATTTGTAACGACTTGCTTCGATGCCGGTCCGGTAGGGGAGCGGAGCGTGTTCTCTAAGTCTTGTCGTATTTCTTTACTTCGGTGTGTTTATTTGTATCTAATGAATCCTATTTTTCTTTTGTTGTAACATGCGTGTTATATATATTGTTGATCTGCAGACGAAGAATATATTTTTTCCTTTTGTATATTACGTTGTGGCTGAATGTTTAATAAATGTAATTAATTATATACCACTAATCTCGAACGATAGATTGTAGACGATAGAGGTCTCGGAGGTAAGACCGTAAATTCGAGTGTTCCTGTTTGTCCCGGACGATGGACTTTGCGAACAGTAATACTCGCCTCGATTGATAGACTGTTTCGTACGATTGTGAGTTTGCGATGAATGTTTCGACAGTTTTGACTGTTCGTTTGGACGATTCGGAACGTCACGCTGAGTCGGTGCCATCCCCGTAAGTCAACGAGATACGCAGTTTGGAATTGTGCAATTCGTACGAGGCCCAATCTGCGTGTCTACACCCACCCTCTTCGTAACATCTACGAAACGTAATGTTGTTGAGAAGAGGGTAAGTAGTCGTCTTTTTACAGGACGTGAAGAACTCAGGTGGTGACAGCATGGCCTGTGCCGTGGGAATTAGCGAAAGTCGACACTTTCGCCAAGTGGGACCCTTATGTTGCACAGGTGTACATCAACCCTTGAGTTCTCCAAGTTTAGGACAATTACGACTATTCAGAACGAAAACTAACGATATTTTAAGGGTCTCAAACGAATCCAGATAAGTAATTGTTTAAATACAAAAACAATACAAACTATACATTTAAAAAATAAAAAAAAACCTTATATGAATTAGTTAAATAAAAATTAGAACTGGCATAACAAAAATGAGACTAAAACCACGTTGAACATAAATAATAAAATTTTGTTCGCATAACTATTCAATCGAATTAACGTCTCAAATAAATTACTGTCCTGGGTATCAATTTATCCTCTATTATCATAAATAAAATCTTGCAAAAATCTATTCTTACCCTATTCTAATAGAGCGGAGAAGCGTGTCCAATGATCGTGAATTTCTGTTGATGGATCGAGGTTACTTACCTGAAACAGAGAATAAATAGAAGATTAGTACACAGTGGCAGCTTTATGAAAAGCTATAAAATTCCGCGCACGAAACAGGCCGTGCGCTTAAAACAATAAACGCTCCACGCACGGTGCCCCGAGTTATCGCGCATAAAATAGAATACTCGCACGCTATCTTAAAGTATCGCCCGTTTTGGTAACGCGTGTGGTCCCCGACGGAGATTCCTGGGCGTTTAATTAAAACTTGCATGGTCAAAACGACCGCTTAACGTCGCCGTAAACAACGATCCACGCCGTACGGGACGACGAATCACGGATATTATGATTCTATTATATCAATCATAAATTCGGTATAACGATTCTCTTATGCGACGGTCAGGGTGCTGGCGATCGCGTCTCAATGAGAGGAACAGATTATCGCTGGAAAAGGCAAACGTTACGCAGTCCGGTTTACGATGAAGAAACAACGCTCGCGACTGTTTGGTAATTGCAAATGCCAGACGAACGATCGAATTGGGTGTAGTATTTTTATGCACCTCTTTGCGAACTGTATCAGAAATTAGGCGATGGCTCGATAGGATGAAGCACAGTGGAACACAATTGTTGGTATACATAACACGTATGATAACATACACATTGAAACGGTATGGAAGGAACCCAGAAAATAATAGAGTTTTTTTTAACTTAGATTTTATAACACGTTCACGTGCACGGAAACTCGCGTCCAAGAAAAGCGCACCGGACTCTCGCGAAATTTATAGTTCTCCTAAATCGTTGTCTTTTTACAAATCAATCAATAGTATTCTTCGCTGATATAAAGACCATACATATATATGGACACAAATCTTTTCAGCTCATATAGTCTATTCGTCAATTTAATATTATTGCAGTTTATGGTATGAAATGAATAGTATCGAGACAATTGCAGCATGATACATATTTTCCAGATACGTAGATAATAGAAGAATTCTTTAGTAAGAAGAAAGTTCTTGATAAAATTGTGAAAAGACCAAAATATTATAAAGATTAGTATACTAGGTAATCTTTTAATTAGTTTTTGACGCGTATAGTCAGTTCAATTACGCATCATAATTTTGGAGCAAGTCTAAGTTGTACCTCGCTAAGACTTTAAAATAAATATAGCTCCCGAAATAAATTTTATATAACGTTTAACTTAATTCCAATATTATTTTATTATCATCTTCATTCGAAAGCTAACCGGTACGAATAAATTCTGGCCCACCGTGCGACGGATAGAAGAAAAAGAGGTGGGATCTCGTCGAACGCCATGGCGAGTTGTCGAAGACGCGACGTGGAAAAGGGAGAAACGGGCGAAGGGGTGGTACGGCAGCAAAAGAGAATGCGGTAAGTAAGCATGCCTTCGTCTCAAGATCAAAGATCAATGCCCACTCGAGTCGATTTGAAACGCGAGCGCATTGCATAGTCGCGCAAACATTATTATACCCCTGTCGACTTTATACACAGTGCCTGGGTCGGTATACGCACTCTCTCTCTCTTTTCAGGTTTCGTTCGTTCGCCCTTCACCCTTCCTCCGCGTCTTCCTTCCGTCTTTCTCCCTTCTGGCATATCTTCTTTTCCTCCGTCGAATCCGTTTCCTTCTCTCGAACGTGTAACGCGCGTACATCGGGGGAGAATGCGAAAAGGGAGTAGGATGGATAGCGCAACGCGGTCCCGGTGCAACTGTATGTTAATCGAATGCGCATCCGAATACGGAATAAGGATGGAAGCCATCCAGTTTGATACACCATTCTGCCTACGTCCCCCCTACCCTTTCGACTGCTCGTCATCCACCTCTTCCTCGTCATCCTCGTCTCTTCAGCGCTGCCTTAACCCGCCATCGTTTCTCTTCCTTCACGGACGTCTTCGTCCTGCGGTCGTCGTCGTTTTCAAGCAATAAGAGGACGCCGCTACTCCGTCGACACTGCATGAGAATCGAAAACGATTCTCCATTTTTTTTCTCCGATCCAGAGATTCTTAACCTTTTTAAGCTTGAGGCACAATTTAGAAGAGTGATGGAGAACAGAGATGTCACATATTATCAAATGAAAAGAAAAGAATTTCTGTTCCCGAGGGACTAAGGTTCTACATGTGGGTATGGTATTAATATAAATTGGAGCCATTTTTAACCGACTTCGAAAAGGAGGAGGTTACTCAATTCGACATGTATATTTTTTTTCTTAGAGTTAATTCTTCGTATAAAAGGAAATTGCAATGTCCTAAATTATTTTGAAATTGGAAGCTTCGTTAACTAGATACAAACAATAGAAATTTACTAGTGTAACTCTTGACGCACGCCATTTTTATTTCAGTCAACTGATCGCGCAGCTGTGCATGTGCACGATCAACAGGTGTCCACTATTTATACTGAATTGCTTACATCTCGATACCGTAGCCTCAGATTATAAAATGGAACAGGAATTTTGATTCATATTGCCAAAGGTCCCACAGTCCCCTTAAGTATCGTGATTGTTTCGTTCGATGATACTTGAAAGTTAACTAATGATATTTTAATATGTCACATATTTTAAAAGTAGCAACAGTGACGCTTATATGTTACAAAAAGATTTCTAACAGAACATGAAAAGGTATATTATTGTGACTCATACGTTTGAGATTTCTAGCAATGCTATTGGTGGACTGTTTGGTGGTCTTGAAGGCTAACACTGTTTTAACCATATTTATTGGTGTTTCAACACAGAAGGTCTTCGAGTCTTCGCAACCGACAATTATTTGATCGAAAATTAATGAATCATGTATGACACAAGCCGCTATTTATAATGAAAATGATCAAAATTGAAAAAAAAAATCAAAATTCATTAGAAATCTTACAAATAATTTATAACCATTTGTAGACAAAATTATAAAAATTCCAGATTTACCAGTAAAAAATATATACAGTGGGTATAGAATGTATTCGTACACCGATCAATTTCCTAAAAAACTTTTGTGAAATTGTAGTTTATTAATTTCTATTTTTATAATCAATGATATTCTACATATTCTCGGAAATCTTTAGAATAGATATAGTCCAAACAACAGTTATTAGTTTATATAATTTGCGAAATTAACAAGAAAAATACGAACAATTGGTAGAAATATGGAAACAATAAATATTCATAGTTGTTAGAATATAGTATAAGAATTGCAGCAATTATAAAATCAAAATGAAATCCCACGAAGTATTAATTATTTATAAATTAATGTAAATTAATGTGAATTTCATGTTTTTTTTTTAACGAAGTTTTGAAAATTTAACATTTGTTCGAATACTTATTGCTTCTATATTTCTATCCATTTATTGTTTTCTCTTGTTAATTTTGCAACTTATATAAATAACTAATTTTTTTTAGACTGCATCTATTGTAGAGATTTCCAAGAATATGTAAAATGTCATTGTTTATAAAAAAAAAGTTAATAAACTACAATTGAACGAATTTTTTGTTTTAATTCATTAGTGTACGAATACTTACTACACCCACTGTATATACATGTCTAATTGAGTAACCTCCTCCTTTTCGAAGTCGGTTGAAAATATAAGCAAACGAATAAATCAGTCGCACATTCTTGGGTAAACAACATTTAGTCGTCCGTGGAAGATGAACAGTAGTAAACAAATTCATTTGTTATCGTTATTCCTCAGAATAAATTTGGAATTGTTTATTTTTTATTCCGTATAACAGTTTCGCAACCCTGTTTATAATACTGTGTCAGCTTCAGAGACATGGTGGTTAAGAATGAGTATTCTCGCTTCATTCTCGTCCCCCACGTTCCTCCGACTCCGTCCCGTCCCAGCCGCCTTCGTGTATATCGGCACACGGTGTACGTCATACCCGTAATCCATTACGGAATTTCGTATGCATATACGATATCGCATATGTTTATGCGTGCGTACGCAAACACGCCACGGAATTAATGCGATATACCGGCGCTCGGGACCCTAGGATAATCGCGGTCCGTGTTTGTGTGGCTGCGAAAATGTCGCAAAGTAACGATCACCGGGCCGCGACGGTGATTTAGCTCGAAAGGGAAACGGACATGGTATTTTACACGTTCGGCTTGGGTTCGTAGCGAATACTCGCGTGTATACGTGCCAAGCGACCTCGAATACGATTATTCCAACCATTGCGAGTCGACTTTGAATAGATTGCTCGCGCTATTGACGTCTTCTCGCTCTGTGCTCGCGTTTCATCCCCTGATATCTTCAATTTCTCAACTGATGAGATTATTCTAGGCTAATCGTAAATTTTGAACTGAGTGTCTGGTATTTCGAAACATTTTATACATAGGCAGTCGTTCCAACCTCTCACCACATTATATTAAATCAAATATCGCGATAAAATTCTAAAGATTTGAAGTTTTGTTGAATTTTATGCTTATGATTATGTTAATCTTACACGTAATAGGAAAACAGGGTGTTCATTTGAGTCACACCACATACAGTGATTCGCATTAATATTCGGATAGCGTAGTACGTCGATCGTTATCGCTTCGTACATAATGCTAATATGATTCTTCACATAAGTTTCCATATAATGATTAATAAAGGACGTAAAGCCTAACAAGACCATTGTAATTTGACACACAATGTTGCGATTGGTATTTATTGGTATATGAAATTGTTATAGGAAATCGGCTACATCGCTCATGAAGAACTATTTGTAAACACAAGTTGTACTTCTGTGAACAATGTATCTGGAAAGCTTGATAACGTTCAAAAACTCATTTATATGAAAAGTATTAGTAGTGAATGTGGAATGTAATGGTAAAAATACTTCATTTAATATTCGACAATTAGTTATGTATCATCAGAAAAGGGGCAAGTCTTATATAGAAATTGGAAATTTATTAAATGTAAGCAAGAGTACAACAGCTATTTTTAGGTATTTGAAAGTATATTCGTAAACATCGAATCGATTCTAATCTGTTCGATTTTCGCAATAAATATAACAAAATTAGAAAAATAAAAATATTGTATATTTTGGATTAGGTAGTCCTAAATTTACTACAAAATTTTACAAGCAAGCCAGCAGCAGAGTTGTTCGTAAACTGTCATATATAAATAAACTTGGTCGAAGGAATAGTTCGTTGAAAACTTCTCAGGATAACAAAAAAAAACATAGTAGAATAACGTTATATTTGCGGATAAAACAAATTTAACTAAAGGATGAAAAGTGGCGTGAAAGTTAATCACAAACTTGAAATAAAACATCTCTCACCTATTGTGAGACATTCTGTATCGTTTATTTATTATACAATTAAAGCCATCATTTATATTTTTCTATTCGAACACATTCGAACCATGGAATGAATGTTATTTTTTTGCTACATCATAAAATATTAAAATATCACAAATGTGCGAGGCAACACAATGGTAGAGTTCATATAATTGATGATTCAACAGGCTTAAAATTATATGTTGCCAAATTGAATAAAACCAGTACCCTCTAAACAATCCACCGATCACACTTTGGTAGGAGAATCGTATGCACCTCCGTTTCCTGATTTATTAAAATCAGTCGACGACCTCGAGCATTCGTTCTCATCGACCACGTAATTTCGCAATGCCATTCGCTGTCGGGGGGCAAGTGCATCGGGACACGGCAGTCCAGACCCGCCGATCAGTCTGCACAGTGACGTTTCCCTCTTCGTCCCCAGGATGGTACCACTAGGCCCGTGCACGGTCGCGTCCGTCACAGGAGACCGTTGTGCAGCCTGACGTGGAAAACGAGCCGGTATAAAGCACTGCCGGGTCTGTCGACGGAGTCTGATGGCGAGTATGTCCACGATGCACCTCAGGTGGTCCCCCGATGGTCCGAGACTCGATCGCTGAACTCCCCGACGAGCGTTCGCAATAAATTGGAATAGTCCGCGCGATTCCAACGCTGCACACGCTTAGTATAGTCTGCTGGACCTAGGAGCAATGGACAATGGAGTAGAGAGCGTTCTCTAGTCATCTGTCAGTGGCCAGATAAAGTTAGAAAGTACTGGTGCTGGGGAACAAAAAAATGAAATCTTGGTCACCTGGTGTGTTGACTCGGCCGGCTAAGAAATCTGCGACACTTGTAGGGGAAATAATTAATTTCACAAATTAGATAAAAGTTGAATGCTGAAGTTGAAACTGGAATATTCTAAAAAAGGTACCGCTAAACTGCCCCCGAACTGTTAACGCCCAGTACTCTCCGCGAAAAATGTCTATATATTCCTTACCAATTATAACACTACAAATCATATAAGAATTTTATTCCACTATGTAATTACATTAAATACTAGTTGAAATCTTTTTAGCATACACTGAACCAAAAAGTTTTGTTGCAGCTAACGTTTGAAACGTCCTCTATGCGTCAGAAAGAAATGGCCGCGCAAGAAAAGTTTTAATTAAAAGGAGAAAGTCGCAAAAGTAGTTTAAACGTGATTTACCAGTAGCCTGTGTTTCGGTAAGCGTGTTCCCTTGAAAAATCTTGGAAAATCTTGCATGGAATTATCGCAACGCGGCGATAAAGGCACTGGAATTTCATTTTCCACGTAAACGCTCGACGCAGGCAAGACCACGAAACGATAAAAAAGAGGAGGCTTATCGGGTCAGGCATCGTGCGCGCAACAAATAAGGAAAGAAACACCAACCGGCATCAGGAAATCGCGACAAGCACGTTCACTCGACGTGTACCTCATCCTTACACGACGTACTTCGATGTGAGTCTAACGACTCCCACTGGATGCTTTCAATCCGCCTCACGTTATCGAGCTGGGCCGTCTCTGCTTGCTACCGAACGGCTCGGTAATTCGAAGATCGCTTGCGAGAGATCCACCGCGTGGAAAAGAGATCAGCCCCTCGTAGAAGGCCAACTAGGAGCCACCAAGGACGACCGAGAGACCTTTCAGGCACTCGTTTTCTTCAAGTTTATCTGCGCCGCTGACAGGTGACTCGGAGAACACCCTCTACTCCTTTCCCTATTCGCGTGGCGTATTCCAATTTATTGCGAACTCGTTCGTCGAGGAGTTCAGCGATAGACGTCATGGATCGAAACATGCGGGGATCACCTAGGTGTGTCTTTTCCGAAAGATATAAAAACAATTTTGCTTGATAATGTATGCACGCATAAATGCATTGCTTCTTCGTTAATTATACGTACCGTATTAATTTATCATTTATACATTCATGTATAAATTGATTATTTCTTGATTACTGTACGTCCAATTTTTAATCCCTGCATTGTGAAATTTCATAAACGCGTACATATGATAAGATCATTTTGATTCGTGGATTTCTACCGAATATAGAGATGTCATTAATGGAATGACTCGAGCGTTACAAGTTTGCTATGGAACTTCGTTATAGACCAGAGATTCACTAATGCAATGTTCGGTATGGTTAATTCCAGTGGATCTTGACATATACGTACTTCTCAGGTGGTACCGTCTCTTGTAAGGAGCCCACTGATCAAACTCAAACTGTGAAAACGATCTGCCACCTAGCGGCTGTTACCACTGAATGTTAATGAGTCTGCTGAGGTTGATTAATAGGCTCCTTATACAAGACGGTACCACCTATGAGACGCATCCATGAAGCAGCCCCTAGAACCAGCTCCACTGACGAAATCTCTAACAGATTTCGAACCAAACGTCATAATGAATTTCAAACGTACGCATTTATGATATTTCAGCGCATTTAGGAGGAGGAGGGTGATAACTCAGTTTAGTGGTTCTTGGACCTCGATGATATAAGCGAATAGCCTCGAAATATTTATACATTCTGTGCATAACTTCAGTAAAATCAGTTACTTGCTTAGATCTTGATCGTTTCCTCTGTCACTAGCATATCCCTATCGATGATATAAAAATTTCTGAAACTGAAAGGAAATCTCAAAATTCAACAAGTCCTCTCAGTTTCTTTACTCCAGTCAAACAGTAAGTTAACTTTGAACATTAACCACATACTTTATCTCCGCGCTGTCACTAAATAAAAAGACTCGTCATCTGTTGGAGAAAAACAGAGTTTAACCTGGCACATCCTGCCAGTACGAACATTTTTCATCTGCAGCCTAATCTGTGAAGGCATAAGGTACTAGCGAAGCTCCAAATTTAGTCGACCGAGGCAAGTGAATTCCTAGGGAAAGATAAGGCATCGATTCCAGCATCAGTGGGGTGGAGAGTCAAGTATTATGCATCGAAGCGATAAAGACGCGCCAGAAACCTACACGACGCGGCATCGAGTGGCCAGAAACCAGGGCATGGTGGCGCGGACCTGTGCACGAAGAAATCGGAGCGCTGGAGGATGCTGGGAGGGCAAGGAGTTGTGCAGGGACGGAAGACGAGCAAGAGAGGAACACGAAGAAAAGTACTCCTCGCTTCTTCTTCGCCTTAGCAACCGAGGGTGTGCAACGGCAAGGCACTTAAAAAAAATCTAGACCACCCAGCGACCCTTTTCCCGGATACGGTGAAGGGTTGCAGACGCGCACGCATGCACACGCAGCCTTCCGCAGTTAGGTGCTTCACGACGCGTCGGTATTGCCAGCTCCGTACCCTCCTCGGCCAGCCGGAGTCTCATAAGAGAGAAGGCAGAGGAGTAGATGAGCTGGGAGGAGCGGCGCGGCGGAGGGCGAGTACCTAGGCGCAGTAGGACGACAAAGAGGGGTAGGCCGGTCTGGGTTGGCTGGTCGGGGTTACGTGGTGTGCCTCCTTCTAGATATACGTGTATAGATCGCGCGATATACCGCGCGGAAGGGATTATTCTTAGGGTAGGGTAGGGTTTTGCCCGAGTGTAAAAGTGCGAAAAGGGACATTGAGGAGGAGGGTCGCTAGGACGAGAGTCTAGGGCAGGAGAGGAATAGAGGGTGAAGGAGAGAACGGCGAACGGCTGCTGGTGCAAGATGGAAGCACATATATATCAAGGGTGCAGAGTAAAAGGGGCGACGCGCCGAACGGGGGGCCAGGCCTTTAGGGAGGGCGAGAAAGAGGAGCGCCAGTGACTGGCGGCCGGTGACAAGGAGAAAACAACCAAGGGAAACGATAGAGCGGGACAGGAAGATAGACAGAAAAAACAGAGAGCGTGCGAGAGAGAGGGAGCTGTGGCGCGACCGGAGGAAAAGGGGTTGATGAGGATGAAACAGGGTTCTGGTTGCATGCGAAGATGCATAGACGATGCGCGCGAGCACTCGCAAGGGCGGTGCACCCTGAAGGTGCATTGATCCCACGGTGGCTGTGCGTAGGGTGCCCTACCTTCTACCCCGTTTTTCCCTTCGTCCCTTTGGCTGCACCTCTCGTTCCTCCAGCTTCTCACCCTCCGTGCCTCGCCCACCCTTCTCGACGGTGCGTACGTAGTACTTACGTATACGTCCCCGCGTGCACTTATATGCGTACGCAGGCAGGTATAACGCCCCTCGCCATGCGACATAGGGGTTGCGAGAAAAAGTAGGATTTCCATCGTGAGGACGACGACGATGACTACGACGACGACGACGAACGAAAAGGTGATGGAAGAGGAAGAGGAACGATGACGTTGGTCTCCGTTGCGCGCCGTATGCAACGTACGTGTTCGAAGGACGATAAAGGGGCCCGCGGGGGGCAGGGAATGATAAAACAGCCGAAGGAAGAAAGAGAGCGTGACGAAGGGAATGCACAAACGCGAAAAGTGCGTGGCTCGTTGCGTGCGATGAGAGGAGAACTCATTAAAATAAATATACACGGCGTACGCGTACACTCTGTGTGCTCACGCGTGGCACGCACGTCGCGTAATGCGAGGACATTAGGAAACGGAGCGGTGCTCTTGCAGCTTCCGCCATCCTGAGTTCCGTTGCTGGGTCGCGTGGGTCGACGACTGATTAACAGTGTCTCGCGTAATGTTCGAAAGTCGGGGCCGGCAAGTATCGATATGTGAAACAATGGGCTGGGGAACTTTTTCTTGATACTGATCAAATTTCGGTCGAAACTGCTTAATATAAAGTCCGGCAATTGGATCTTTGCTTTATTTCAAAACTGCAGACGCGATTTTGTCGAAACGATATCTTATAATGTGACGTGTATAATGTTTGAAAAGTTATGTAATCCGTCAACTTGAAATTAAATTAGGATATAGAGATTTATTCACGTATGGTAGGAACCATTATTATATCCAAAAGTATACAAAATCTTTTAATTTATTTAAGAGAAAGGAAAGAGATTGGAAGTAGTATTTTTTATCATTGACACAGAAAAGAATTTTCTTGATTTTTGACACTGTGATTTCGTGGTGATGTACTTTATAGATAAACAAACTTACATTAATAACGGCCCTGGTTTTTGTTCGTCGAATAATCTTCTAGAGACAGATTATTATTTATTTTCTTAGATTATTTTTCACGATATTTATTTTCTTATTTTATTTAGAATTAAAGAAAACTACAAAATATCATTCACTATCATTCCATTTTCTAAATAAATTGGAAAACTGTACACTTTAATATATCATCAAAACATAATGTACGCTTTTGCTTTTCTTGGTAGCTTACTAAGTAGTAAGTAATATGAAATTTCAGACGTACAAACGCCTCAAATGAGCTATTGTTTTGACCTAATGATTTCAGTTTCTCTTATGGAGTGTACAAAATATACTTATTCTTACATATATCTTTAAATATAAATGAACATGTTGTATGGCCTATCATTTTGTCCTGCGCTATACTTGAATAAAAATGATAAAAAGAATTGTTTCAACAATCTGAATTCACCAGACTGTCCTCTTAATTATTCCGCAGTATTGGCCATGCACCTTTATCTACGAAACGCGACGCAATTCTCGTCGGTGATTTCGCTCCACGGTTTACATAATTACGTCGCGTTCGAACGAGCAAACGCGAGTGTTTAATTACTTTTAAACAGCCGTGAAAACGTTGGAGCTCGCGGTGGTTCGATCAGCGGCCATCGGTCGGCCGCGTACGAACAACGATACTCACCCACCAGACATTCAAAACCGTTACGAATTAGAAATTCAAGCTCAGTGCCGGGCGCCAGCTATATTGGCGCAATCTTTTAAGCGGTCATTCGTGACTAACAGCAATTTCTCGAGTAGCCAGCTACTCGGAAAATTCCAGCCGAGTACCGACAACTGCTTGCCGCGCGAGCGTCGAGGAAATTCTGGTCAAGTAGCTGCTTGAAATTATATTTTTAGAGCGAAATTACAGAAAATATGACATAAAATGATGTTAAAAACGTTCCATCGAAGGAAACTGTTGTTCAAGAGCAAAGAAGTGCAATTTCAACCACCTGACGCGTCAGTTATCAAAATTAATAGTCTTACGATACTTCTCGATGCAATTAGTTATTTCAATTTTATTCATCAACATCTTACTCCTTTCTCGTATGCTTCCTGTGAAACTTGAATATTTTTTGAACAAATGGATTATGCTAGTAACGTTCTATAGCATGTAGTCAATGAGGAATTTAATAAAAGTTATCGTTGTAAACAATTTGCTGAGGTAATTTTATGGGATTCACTCATTATGTGAAAACTACTGACAATGTGCCAAGAAATCACAATGTCCTGAAAAATCCAGAATGAAATATAAATACGTAACAGGTATACATACACTTGTGTTTTTATTCGAAAAGGATTGTTTTTAAGATTTTCATGCCATTATTTGATTACTTACATTGATTATTTATTATCATGAAGTTTGATTTTCAATATTGTTTAAAATTTATTTTCGTAGACGGAGTCTACGATGAACATTCCTTTTTTTTTTGGAAAAGAGTGTTTACTTTTAAATATATATTGATGAATTCGTAAGCCTATTTATAATTAAGAAATAATTTTTCGTATTTACATTCAAATATAAAATAAAATTCACACAATAAAGGGTTGATGCCTAATCGAGTTATAGATTATGCTAAATTATTTTTGAAGTTAATCAATTTTACACACAAAATGTTTTGAAGGATAGTTGCTCTTGAATTTTATTGTATAACACGTTTTATCTTGATAACAACGTAATGGAAACATAGGCTCTACCTTTCCATACATTAGAGTAATATCTATATGTATTTGAATACGTCGTATCAACAATAAATAACGAATCTGAAAATTTCATATAAATATAATATAGATTATTAAAATATGCATTTTAATAGTATGTGTTCCAATAAATCTGTGAAGAGGGGTCACAAAACTGGGTCGAAACGTAAGTAGAAAGTATTATTTATTCTCACACCTGTAAGTCGTTAACTATCGCTTAGTTTAATCAAGAGCACAGATGGCTGTAACCTATGATTTATTACAAAATGATATTTAGACCGAGACCTCTCATCAACGCGGAATATATGTATATTCAAGAAATAATAGAGAAATGGGAACACTCCGAGAGACTGTTCGTGAATAGACCTAACTGTTTCTTGAACAACTACTGCTGACAATGGATTAACCGCGAATATAGACACTTCACCAGGTGCTAAGCCATCGATTCTCGAGTTTAAATTCTCCATCGGACGACCGAGTTCCAACATCAATACGGAGACCTATTTCGCGAGGATGCTGGTAGCACTTGTGCCTCGGAGATAAGGAAATGAAGGGCCGATAATTAAAGCACCGCGTATACGCCTTCTCTTGAGCTGGCAAGGATAAGCTAGAGTTCACCCACGTCGCTACGCGGCATAAATGCGTGCTGCTGTGCGTGGCGTGCTGTTGTACGAAGTACAGTGGCAATGTGGCTCGATCAACCCTGGTGGTCCACTGCATTTAAAACGATACGAGTGGACCCGCTTGTGGACCTGTCACACAAAACGTATATCACGATAACGAGCCTGGGAATCGTGAGTGCCGGATAGAATCCTCGGTTTCCGGTTCTTCGTGACGCCACCTCGGTTGGCGGTACAAGTCCTTCTCCTCGCAATTTTTAAGGAAATGTATATCTCGAAAACAAAGTTTAGGTCAAGGCCATCGCAATTGAACGCGGTGAGCACGGGTGGAGCCTTCTTAGTTATGTTCTTTTAGGAATCCATCCCTCCTGCATTTTTTGTATTTTATGCATCTTCTTTTAAACAACTTTTAAAGAAATTTTTAGAAGTATATTTTCTAGTAAAAAAGGGCATTTAACTTTAAAATTCCAACTAACGGTATTACTTAGGAGAGAAATTTTGAAATTATGTATCAATTTAGGGCATGGCTACCGTCAAAAACTTCAAATTTCCTTGAAAAAAGATGCACATAAGAACATAAGCTATGTGCTTATTTTTCGTTTGTTATTTCAAATCATCTCCGACTAATGCAGGCACTCAACAAAGATCTTTCAAATATCGAAGACTGTAACAGGTACTTTCTATGAAAACGCGCAATAATTTATAACTCAGGAACAAAATCAAATAGAACACAACTTCATATTTTCTTCCATTCCTTTCATATCCTCGACCGACCTCCGAAGTGGGTCCTACATGCTGCGATACGCCTCGTATACATAATGCATCTTTCTACTAACTCAGGTTGATTATTTGAAAGCATGTACGTCACGTTCAGTTTTAACCCAGATAAAATTGTTTGTAAGAAGACAGATACTCACTACTTCGAGTTATAATATAAATGATGTAGCTTCGTAAGCATTAACTTTAAACACTGAACATTAAGCAGTAAAATGAACTCCGTTTAATTACCACTAGCTACAGGTGCACCAGTTTCCTCATTGGTTGTCTCTGGGTGCAGGCAGAACAGGTACCAGACGTCTCTTCTTAGACTCAATAATATTACCATTTCTCATTTCGAGCAACGGTAACGAGACCAAATAGGATTTAGTAATTACCCGGGTGCATTGATGTCAGTCTTGCTAAACGATGCGAGCGTATGCAACGCGGAACACCTATTTAGAATACTTATTGTGTTCCTCCTCGCCACAGAGAACGGCAAACAGTATTACTTCCGGATTGTCGAGTCACTCGTCGCGTTAATTAATACGAATTGAATACCGCTTTAACGAATCGCATCGTCGTTGGCGTGCACGCGAAACAAGCGGCACAATCGTATCTATCAAATCAGCTTTTATCGCACAAAAGACCTATTTCCGAGTAGGTGAAAACGAATATTCAAACGGGCGCGCTACCGACAAATGGTATAACCACTTTCCGCGTTGCCACCTGCACTTTCACTTCGCTTCTCGTAATTTATATCCAAATGAATTGTGGGAGGCGATTCGTAGGACGTGGACCAGAAGCCTAACTAAAGCAATCATGATTTCGTAAAGGTGATACGTCATGTTGTTGCTGAAAGAATGTCTGTTTCCCCTGGAGACTACAGTAGGTGTAGAAAGTAAATCGTACACCGATCAATTTCCAAAAAAAACTATGTAAAATTTTAATTTATTAACTTATTTTTTATAAACAATGACATTCTACATATTCTCGGAAATCTCTAGAATAGATAGAGTACAAAAAAAATAGCTATTTATGTAAGTTGCGAAATTAACAAGAAAAAAACAATTAATCGATACAAATGTTGAAGCAATAAGTTTTCGCACAACTGTTTAAAAGTACTTTCCTGGAAATGTGATGTTTTCTAATTCGTACGGAGTAATAAACTAATGTGTTTACGTTACAAACTCTACTGTAAATGGTTCGTCATAAGAATCGTACAAATACTTATTGCTTCTATACTTTTACCCATTTTTCGCATTTTTTTGTTAATTTCACAAATTATATTAACTAGTAACTGTTGTTTGGACTATATCCAATATGATTATAAAAAAGGAAGTTAAGAAACTACAATTTCACACAAAAGTTTTTGGGAAATTGATCGGTGTACGAATACATTCTACACCCACTGTATATTGCCCTGTACTCTAGAGGTGTCGGATAACGTGTCTAATTTTTACAGATATTAACCTTTCAGAGGTTTAAAATGGTTTTTCATCGATCTTTCTAATGATGTGAAACACTACGTCGAAGGTCGATTAACAAAGGAAATAAATATGGTTAAACGAATACTATGTCCTTTACTAATTCTTTTGTTTAAAAGTAAGATACGAAAAACTATCGTCTAGCTTCTATGTTAGGGTTCTGTTGTAGATTAGTCTCCAAGACTATTAAACGTATGTAAAATAATATTATTTAACTTTTTTGATATTACAATGCAGTATGGAATACAATATAGACGATTTTATGAGGAGGATTTAATTGATTGGTCAAGAATTTCATTCAAAAATTAATTTTTATATTACTCTTTTATAACACATTATAATACATTATAACTTAATTCATGACTTGTACATTGATATACTGTACTTATAGGATCAATGAGACTGAATTGAAATAAAGAAGTTCATACGTTAACGTTAAATAGCTGTATGAATCATGCTGTCAATTTCTCATTAGAAGAAACATCGCTTTCTTCAAGTTTGTAAAAATTTATCAATAAACTTACTTGCAGAAAATGGATTTATAAAAGACGAAATCATAGTTTGATTAATTTATCTAATGGCTAAACGTATCTAATGTATCTAATGTATCGTAACATTAAATTCATCAATAGACCCATTAAATCTGCAAAAGAAAAAGGAATTGTTTTGATATTATAATTGTAACAATATAAATATTACACAAGGAATTGAAGGTAAAATTGTTTGTAAATTATTTAAAGAATGTATATTTATAATTTACAGAAATTAAAAAGAAATTATATAAACAAATAAAAGGATTCAATTTGATATCAAAAAGTTGAATAAACATTCTCTCTATCAGCCCTAATAAACAAAAAGTAAAATGTAATCTTAATTCTTCGCGTATTTTTAACGATTAATATTTGAAACTGAAGCCTCAAATGAAATTTCATAACACTTCATTTTTACCTCAGAGTGGTCTTTAGAATCCCTATTATATTTATAATTGCTTCACAAAGATCGTCTTCATATTGTAATTACTGCACTTCCCTCTGTAACAATTGTCTTCGAAACATCTCCTCGACTTAGGCTCAAGCAGATCGCAATTCACACTTGATGCGCCATCTGAGTTTCAGATGGTCCTTCCGTTTCCGCCTTCGAGAGTTGAAATGCAGTCCTCCCTTGGCCTTCCAATGCGCTCTCGAAAGGAGGAGCTGGTGGGGACGACGAATAATTATAACCAACCCTGGCGGGCCGTCCCGCCATTTTAATTAATATTAATTGAACGCCGCTTTGAACCGGTCGGTCGGGGCCGATGTCGCGAGGGCCTGTGCCGTCGCACGCATGCACGCGTAATTACGCGAACGCCGCGCGAACCAGTCGCATACACATACGAGCGGCATGGGGTTCCCCGCGCTCGGGATTCCTTTCAATCTTAGACGTTTAAGCGTGCGCTCGCGCGTAATTACGCGCAATTTCGTTCGATTGAAAGTCCCATGGCCCTTACGGTCGACGAGCATGGACTGTTTTCGGCCAGGATGACTATCAAAGAGCCCGCCGCTTTCACGAATCGCGAACCGCCACCCCCTTCCCTCTTGACCAGAACCCCGCTTCGAATGGTATTCCCGGTCACGTGGAATTTCTCCTCTTCTTGCACCGTGTGTTATTTTAACAAATTAATAACATCGTAATTTTGGAAAAATTAAATCCTTTGTCAGGGCTCTGTGTCCCGTTGGATTTAATAGCGTAATTAATGAATGCATTTCGAATTTTGTGCATTTAAGGCGTATGAGAATGGAGAAAATATGCGTTAAATGCGTACAAATGGAATATTAATATTGTTATGGTAATTCATGAATGTTCGTTATAATTACATATAAGCCATAGTGTACTAGGTAGTAATTATTTGCTGGGGAGTTTTAAATAAGTAATGTTAAAAATACGACTCATTCGTTTGGAATTTCTTCAGAATTAACCTTATTGTTATTATCACAAAAAATAGAATTACGAATACAAAATTGGTTTTATAAATTCGTATAAATATAATAATTTTACAAGCGACAAAATATAGGGGAATTGAAACATTCCTTTCGAGAAAACGTGAGAATTGGAAGGAAAAATATTTGTAAGTTATTGGTTTGTTATACAGCTAGTTATAAGAGAAGGTATTCAAACAGTAATTCCGATTTCCTAAATGTTAACTGCATTAATCTCATGGAAATGCTGAATCACGTAGAATATAAATATTGATATCCTAGAGGAATTCTTATTGGTTCGTAAACATTACCTATAATGTCTAGGTAATTTAGTTTCGACTGTTGATTCTTTAGTTATAACAACTTTCCAATTATTATAAAGGTCAACTCTATTGCAATGATACTGACTTCGTTCGTTATTAGGCGCTAAATTCATGCTTTTAGCAAGTTATTTTCTATAACGTTTGACTCAAACGTGGGTAATTTTCCGCTAAGAAAAGTTACAAGAATTATTATTAGAAATCAAAGTATTAAATAAATAAGCACCACCCCTAAATCTTATTGTTAGTCACGAACTGATAAATCGTCCAAATTGTAATTATTTCTTTCGGAGGTAAACCCAAAAATCCAAACGAATAAAACATAATATTGGCTTATGTAATATGTATACAAACCAAAACCCGTAGCTTTACCCATAAAAATTAATTTGGACCAGTTGCAAATTCCTACAATTAAAAAAAAATTTATATAAGTTTCTGATTCTTAATAGATACCCTTTCATTCTTCTTCTCGGACATTTAAACACTTTATGATCTCAGTAATATGTATTTCATTTTGCACCAATCATGTTTCTTTCTCTTTCTGTACGCTTTTATCTTTTCTTTTAGTTCATTGCATTTACATATTTATATATTTATAAGAAGTTTTCTAAACAAAGTTATAGGATATCGTTTTTCAATTCATATAAGTAGTATGGTACACATGCTTTCAATTAAACGTGACAGATGATACTGTTTATGTGTCCACCACGACTATGTTATTAAAAAACAAAATTCTACAGCCCGTTTTTAGAAAATCCTTAATATATATTATATGTACTATCTCATCTCCAATCTCTCTTAAAGTTTCAATCGCAGAGTACATCTCCGTTAAATAAATGAAATTTAATTAGATTAAATAATACTGATAAAAGAATGAAATTTCTATTTCTCAGGCTCGTCGCGTGTCACTGGTTACTCTCGTTGCATGGAAAGCGAACGTCCAAATGAAAGACGACCGAGGGTTCTCGCGTGCCCTGCAAATTTACATTCCTCTTGTAATCGGCGGCTGTGCTCGATCCTTCGTGCTTTTCCCTTGCCCGCCGACTGATTGTGTAAGAAGTTTACGTGCTCGCTGTTCCGCCGCAAATTTATCACGCGTTTTCGTTAAAATGTTGCCCCACAACGTGGAAGGTAATTGTATCGTGATAAGATCCACTGAGTGTACGTTGCTAAAAGAAATAACGCGACATGTGTTTTGCGGGAAAAGATTATTCGAGCGTCAAGATGGAACGAATTGATTTCGACTGGGCCAGTTTGTGAACTGGAACATAATCTGACGTGAAGTATTTATTTAGCGGCTACGATAAATGGACTTGATCATTTCGAGTTTTTTACTCGAGAATATATAGAACACGATTTAGCTGACTTTTCTTCACTTTTAAAATCAAATACCAAAAAAAGAAATCCCGAAAGGCGAATTATTGAATGATACTGCTGAGTGAAATAAAGATTTTTCTTTACAATTAACTTTAAAACTTTTAAGATATTTGTGTTGTTCATGGCTCGGTTTTTGTGTCTGATACTAACCGAAGATTGGGGTTTAAGCCCTGTCATTTGGATAAGATACTTCGACTTTACATTAATAATCAGTATGGCATGACACCTGAAGAAGCTAGCCGTACTGCAGACGAAACATTGGATTTTCTTATCCAAAGGACACGAATTCGACAATTTTGTTCAGTCGAAAGACGTTTTAAACAGCCCTACCGACATAGTCACATGTCTTCAAGGCATCGAGAATTTAAGGTATTTAATAATCCATTTTACGCATTTATTTAATGTAGGATTTTAACAAAACTTCACTCGAATGTTATTTTATTAAATATGAATCGCATGAACCTATTTTAATTTAAATTGACCACCCCAGTTTTATGAAAAACGATATTATACATTAAAACACGATACATTAAAACGATATTATACATTACTTGTAAAACATTTTATAACAGATCCATAAGGAACATACAGTTTTTCATACGAACTTTTCATTTTAAATAAAAATGCAATGAACGAACTTGTTAAAAATTTGATATGTTATAAAAACCGATATTATAAATAAAAAAAAAAAATACCAATATTGACCACATCGTTACTGAGATATAATTCATTAAAATTTGAAATTGTACGTAGAGAAGTTGCGCAGTAACAGTCAGCATTGTTGCCACAGTATGTATAGATACACGTATTAATTTATTATGGACGCGCGTAAGAGCACTAAAACTGTACTTTTATAAAAATTTCCAATTATACTATTGAACGTGACTATCTCAAAACAAGTACCTTAACCCTTTCGGTACGACCGCCAGATATATCCGGCATCCATCTAATATAGTTGGTTTTAACCGACTTCGAAAAGGAGGAGGTTATTTAACATAATTTAATATAAAGGAAATAGAAATTATTTCATATTTTTTAATGCAGTTTTAATATTTTTTCGAAGTCAGTAATATTTTTTGTTCAAAAATTATTTTTGTTAGTTCGTATAGTGTGTAAGAATATAAAAATCTAAATATATGTAAACAGTAATTGTTCTGTATATAATTTTACATATGTATAACCTTGTATGTAATTCTGTATATAATCTCATATGTGTTACTTATATAATTAATAGGATTTTATATAAATAACATTTGTTAGAAGAAACATTATTTTATTAAGCACAGTTCTTATTCAACGCTTAGGAAAATCTTCATACACAAGAAGACTGACCATGCGCTATATGCGCATTTTCGGCACGACACCTTGTACAGCGGAAGTGTCACGGTGGACAGAGCGAAAGCGTTA
The DNA here is from genome assembly GCF_026283585.1 of Hylaeus volcanicus. Lineage (NCBI taxonomy): Eukaryota > Metazoa > Arthropoda > Insecta > Hymenoptera > Colletidae > Hylaeus > Hylaeus volcanicus. The sequence goes on from NC_071976.1 coordinate 16,128,245, forward strand.
AATCCCCAATATTGAGAAATCGCAACATTCTGTTTAAAAATTGTTTAAAACGTAATCAGATAGTAACATGAAAGGGTTACACGCGAAACTTTGGATCTTTCTACAGGAAATGAAGAGACTGGGCCAGAACCCGAATGGACGCCTACTCTCTTGACCCGCTGTTCTTCTATCTTACACCTTTCCCTCTTCTCTTCAATTTACGTTTCTCTTACGTTACTATCTTTCCTGTTTTTATTTTAGTTTGCATCAACTCTATTTCATTCTTAAGCACGCGACTATTTAGTAAATCTTCGATAACATAAATTAGATAATATAAGTAAAACCACATGATAAGGGAAAACGATGCCATGAAAGCCTAAACGATAACCATCGGTTGTCATTGGATCGCCTCAGAGAATTCGAACCGCTTTTCCTGTCTACGATTCACGTTTTTTTCTTTCCAGTTAACGAGAAGCGGGTTCACGTACGGCTGGCGTCGTGACGTGATCCGTAGGAGAGGAACGAAGCGTTCGAGCAGAACAGGGTCGTCGTTTCCTGTGAGGCTGACGCCACGTGTGTACCGGTCCGTCAAAGCAATGCGTGGGTATGATACACCTAAAGCATGTTGACGCATCGAATTATTCAAATCAGATAGCCGCCCGGTGGAAATGGGACGGGACGAACCAGGGAAAGGTAGATTCGGTGGGACGAGGCAGAAATGAAGGAGTAATCGAAAAAAGTGTGTTACATGAAGCATGCAGAAAGAAGAATCAACAGAATTAAAGAAAGGAAGGGGACGTATTATGAACCCACACATTTCCAACCATTAATTATTGTTTCATGTAACGTGTGGCCCACACTTGGTACTTTACATTCTTCTTACATTAGTAATTGAATATGGGATTTATCTCCAAAAATTAAGCATCAACATACAATTTTAAAGACATATCTTATCGGATTGATTGACATCATCCCATCTTCATCGTTACAGTTAGCTATTAAGATATAAGCAAACAATTCTTTTTATTTGTTGAAATCCAACAGCCACTTTTTATTCGAATGAAATTTACAATATAATTCATACAAAAAGTGCTTGTATGATAGCAGTCAATATAAGAATCATATAAATCAAAGCTGTGCGGTATAATTGTCTTATTACAGAGTGAGAACGTAAACTAGTGGACCATAGAGTGATGCGACAACGTTGCGGTGGCATTTCCCCGTGGCACCATGGTTTGCGGATTCGTCATGGGTTGAAACGGTCGTGATACTTAGCTCTGGTTTAAATAATAACATTTAAAGGTTTCAACCCTAATAAAACACATTTTGTCTTAAAGTTCCATCAATTATTCGATGACAAAGATGGTATTTGCTACGTCGCTACATAGCTACTACGAAAGCTATTGGAACACGTTATTTACTTAATTATCTTGCCAGTTGCTTGACCCTGACCCCTAATTTGCTACTGCGGACAGATAGCGAACTCGGACATCCTTCCAACCGTGATTCACACAAAGGAATCCCAAGAAGCATTTCCGCGTGACATCGGATCGGTTCGATCGATCGCTCGTGGATCATTACCGTCGACACGTCGTGATGCTCGAGACTCGTCGAGACCGTAGTACCTATACACGGTAGCTGGAGGGTGCGCATCGAACCGACGTAGCACGATCGATATCGTTTGAAGCCGCCTAATTACAAACGCGTCCTACCTAGGGGTCGAGCATTCCTCGCGTGACAATTAACGATTTGTAGCCCCTAATGTTTGGATTAGATTAAACCGTCCACTCGGTGCTTCTCGGTTGACATCCCGAATGGACGCCTACTCTCTTGACCCGCTGTTCTTCTATCTTACACCTTTCCCTCTTCTCTTCAATTTACGTTTCTCTTACGTTACTATCTTTCCTGTTTTTATTTTAGTTTGCATCAACTCTATTTCATTCTTAAGCACGCGACTATTTAGTAAATCTTCGATAACATAAATTAGATAATATAAGTAAAAGCACATGATAATGATAGGAACAACAGTTTTTCATAACATAAACATAAAAATAAATTGAGAGTACGATACATACCTGTGTTGAGATTAGAACACACTTATTTAAGGATTTAACTTTATTCTTATGATTTACGTAATTGTCGACACTTAGGGGCAAACTATGATGGCCTCTTTCAGAAAATGAATTGTACAAAAGTTCTACAAAATAAACAATATAAATTTAATACTGTGCGCAAAGAACGCTGCAAAAACTGCCTTATTATTTTGAAAAATAGCATCCAACTTCCTCGTTCAACAACTTTGTTCTTCTTAAATTTACTGTTCTTTTTCGTTCTCTTTCTATACATTTCCTACTTATACTTTTCATTCATTTTTCAGTTTTTCAGTAATAATGTTTTTCTACATTTCTGCAATACCATTTGCACACACTGTTGCATTTGTATTGTTTATGGTGCCAAATTTAGGTAGGTACAACGATCTCCGAAGCGTGTTGTCATGCTGAATTATTGATAATACACCATCGTTCAAACTTAATTTTTATTTTTTATTTTTTTTAAATACTCAAATATTCAAGGATAATTTGCAGTACTCGAATACGTGTATCATATCAGTATGCTAAATTATTCGATATTCTAAATTTTACGAAGTGGAAAAGATGAAATTATTTGAATACTCTCAGTTCTACTTCCTCCGTGTCCCCGTTGCTGACATACGAGAAACGCACCTCTGTCCCCGAAAGGCTCAACTAAAGAGGGCCGGTGTCGTGACATAAAGGCGAGGCTTCCCGCGTACTCGCGGGAGTGAAAATTAAAAATCATTAATTTCCCTAATGGATGCGAGAAATGACTGCAGCCTCTCCTCCTTTCAGAGTCTCCCACGCATTCCCGACGAGAGCGTCTGCGTGCTCACCTGCGTGGAAACGCCCGAGTGCCGTCGCGGAAATGCGTGCGGCGTGGAAACTTCAGTAAAAAAAAAACAACCCAGGAGGCAACGGGAAGAAAAGTGAAGGAGGTGAAACTTAAAAAAAAAGATGGAAAAAATGAACGTAGAAATGTCGGGTAGAAGGCGAAAGGACATGGGGATGAAAGGGAACGCGCGATCTCGAGAGGAAGAACGACAGAGAGTGCTAAGAGAACTAGACGCGGAAAGAGAGGGAGAAGAAACGGAAGAATGTCGAGGGAAAAGAAGAAGCACGAAAAGGGAGAGAGGGCGTCACAATATGTCGAGTAATTCTGTCGCGTCGTCAACTAACGCACGACTGGTAATAAGTCATTAAGGGGATGGTCCCATGCTTGTCTTCGCATTGAAGCTCTTCCCCGTATGGCTTGTCGCTTGGATCCCAAAAAGAGGCAAGCTCGAATTGTAAAAAAAGAATCGAGTAAGAAAATGCAAGAGAATGAACAAGATTCGAGACCGAAAATGATTTGGTTCACGATAGTGTACAGTAAAACGTTATTCAGTGTTGTGGAGTCGAGATTAAATTCCGACACCTACCGACTGAAATGGTAGAGACAATCTCGAGACGATTTGCTGCATTACAAGATGAGGATTTTTAAAAAAATCTGGTTTTTAGTGCATCGACGAAACATTGATTATATATTTTACAATGGTCTTGGAAACTTTTAATTCCAATTATAAAATAAACGCAAGGATATTTGGCACGCATACAGTGTATTCATAGAAATAAATTTGGTTCAGCTTTTCGAGGTGTCCAAGTCCTGTACGGCCTACAAAACTTCAAGGTAAAATCCAGGAGGGAAATGAACGAAAAGTGAATGAGAAATTAAGAAAAAATAAATGTAGAAAAGTTGCGAAAGAGGCGAAAAAACACAGGGATGAAAGGAACGCGCGATCTCGAGAGGAAGAATGACAGAGGGTGCGAAGAGGACCAGACACGGAAGCAGAGGGAGAAGAAACGGAAGAACGTCGAGGGAAAGGAGCGCCCAGAGACGTAGGAAGGAGCATAAAGAGGGAGCGAGGCTGTCACAATGCACCGAGTAATCCTGTCGCGTCGTTAACTAACGCGCGGCTGCTAATAAGTCATTAGGGGATGGCTGTCGTCGAGCCGCGTACACGTACCTTCTAGGTAGGCAGCGAGTTACGAGTCACGCATGCAATGCGGACTCACAGACGTGTGTGTACGCGTGCTCCTAGTACCCCCTCGTGGTAGGGGTGCGTGTCTTGTTAGCGACACCCCTGGCGTTGGACGAGAGCCTCTTTCATCCTCTGCCCCCTCACCTAACCGCCCCTCTTATCCTCATTCTATCCAGTCTTTTCCTAAGACCCTGTCCCCTGCCCCCCGCACTCTTCCTCGTTCACTCGACGCGTATGTACAACTATGTGTTTTCGAACGCGTGCATCGCGTATCCCAGCGTTGCTCAACCTTTCTGTAGGTACAGGGTAGTTATACAGCCTCAATGTGTTTTCTTGATAATAATAACTATATAAAGGTATGGACTTAGGGACATGTGGAAACATCAAACAATGATCAAAGTTAGTCAAGCTGTAGTGTAGCATCTTCCAGACAGACAGGGGGCCTCAAACTTACATTTCAGATGTGGAGATGATATATTTGGTTCACGGTCCACCACGGTGTAGGGATATTTTCAGCAGTGTACGTGAGTATGGGTACCTGCTTTGGTGTTTCTCATTTTTTACAGATTCCCATCCCATTTAGAGAAATACATCTCTGTGTAATACTAATAGCACGTCCATGTATGAGTGGATCTATTTCAAATCCTATTCTCAGTAGTATACGCGTATGTATAAAAGTCTTAAGACACGTAAGAATCATGAATTGTAGCTCTCACTAGTCAGCCTAGACATATAGATGTATCTGTCTGGTGGTACCAATATGAAATGCAATTATTCCTTTTATCCTTCATATTACTATCCTTTTCTCACGGTTCATATGCATACTTTAATATCATAAATCCTATCTTAAAACACAGTCAACAAGACTGATGATATAACTAGGAACTAGTAGAAGGCGGCCATTGAGAAGTCAGGTTGGTGACTTTAGCCTGTCACAAGAACAATCCCTATGCAAGTGTCTTCATAGGCATTGTCGTCGATTCGCCTCGGTGTGTCCAACTAAAATCTAAATGTACTCACAAATGTTGAACAAAATACGAAAAATCGTACGTCACGATCGACTGGTTGAGCAGGCCTACCGTATCCAGATTTGCTAAATCCTGAATTTAAATAAATAGTAAAGGAAAATCGAAAGATTTAGCAAAAGATACATCGCGATCGACTGGTTGAGCAGGCCTGGCGTATCCAGATTTGCGCGACAATAGCTTACGTGTGTGTGGTTGGGCTCATGGGATCGAGGGCAACGCGAGTACGCACGCATGGACGAGCAACCCCCATAGGGAGCGGACGAGGAGCGCGATTTCTGCCGTCGTGCTCAGACACGGTCGCGTCGTATGCCGCCTCGTTATATACGGTAGAACGAGTGACACCACGCAACCGAACCCGCCGTATTTCTAGTACGGTAGGTTAGTTAAGCTCTCTTTCAGCCGCGCACCACTTACTTTGCTTATACGCGCGCGCGACGGACATAAATAATCGCGTTTTAACCGCGCCCGCGAGAAACCACCGCCTGGGTCTGGGCAATATTGTCGCGAGGGGCTTGCACGGTTACGTAACCGGCCGTCCCAGCTGTCTCTAGCCTGTCCCACGATTGTCCATTTGCCGCGACGCCTCCCGTCGCCAAGTCGCTCGCGTGGCGAATGCGAGCGTGCCCCACGTAGTTTACGCCTTTCCAGCTGACGCTGAGGGTATTGACTGCGGACGTGCCACGAAGAGATATGGCATTTATGCGAGAAAGATTTGCTCGACGCGTTCTCGAGAACCTTGGCTTGTTGTGTCTTTGGAGCTTGCTTAGGATGCGAGGAATTCGTGGAATACGGTTGATTTTCGAGTATGCGACGAGCACAAATCTTCAATACATCAGAGTTTATTTGGATTGTCAGATTTATATTTTGCGCTGTTTAATTCTTCATCATTGCTAGTAGATGCATTTGATTAAAAACGGATACATTTATACACATAATATAAGGTTGTCCTATTGAACTTGAAATACCATCCAAATATGACTATCGAAGAACTAATATGACAGACCTGTCAACATCTTTTTAACAGTAATAGAAAATTTTACAAAAGCCATCACACGGTTAGAAGACTGAAACAAAAATGGTCTATAATATCTAATTTCAACACCTGCGTAATGACACTTTCATTAAAAGAAGCAGAAGAATCAAGCTTCTTTTCTTACTAGTCATAATTCCAAGTCCTAGTGGGTAAATTTCATCTTTTCCTATCTTTCCATCTAGAAAAATTTGAACTTTAAAACACTGTCCATTGTCTGTTCTAAGCACTTCCGACTACGCATTTCAATAAAACGTTACTCGAGCTACACCTCAGAGGCAAGTTTTCTGTTTCTAGGGGATGTAGATTGAAGAAACAGAAAATGAAAAGCTTATAACTTCCGCTATGCATGGCCGGGGCCACGTCGTGTAGCCTGTGCTTGTAACGGTAAGCATCGGAGGTGGATGAGAGAAGCAGCGGAGGATGAAGAGGAGGAGAGCAGGCTGCCTTTGACTCGAAGTGGACCTGCTTGGTTAGTACAGGTATTTACTAGGTGCCTCTGCTCTGGCCCCCCCCCCCCCCCCGTAGAGCCGGGACCCTGTATCTATGCCCCTCCGTTCGTGCCTCGAACGGCGGACGCATAGTTCAAGAATTCTTTCTCGCGATGCTGATGGACGTTGCCTGGTACCGTGGCCCCAAGAGGTCGCCACCTCCTTCGCGAGACCTGAGAACTTCCTCGACGTCCCCGCGTTCCTCGAAAACCGCCGGATACGCATTAATCAACCTGCTGGAAAACTGATACGTGTTAGCACTGAATTTGCATATCAATGACGGCGGCACTGGAATCACAGAAAACGGCGCTGCGCAGGTGTCTCTGGTAATATTGACAAATGATGCGCGCGAACGAATAGGAATATGCCTGCGTTTATGTCCAAGCCTTTTGTCCTTTTGTCGCGAAACTCGTCCTTTTATCCCTCGATGCAGAAACCAACGGATTTGTCGGATGCGAAAAGGTCGACCTATCGTGGCTTCGCGTTAATGAACAAGCGCGGTCGCCATTGCGATCGTTAGGAATCTTGCAGGTGATTCTTATCGAATGATGAATCGAATTCAATCTGAATTGTTGGTTATTTACTGTAACTTGGTTGTGAGATGTGGCAAACATTATTCCATCACTTATGCTTAGCAGCGATCTAAGAATTTGCCTTACCGTGGACTGTACTCAATTGGGACCTCGACAAAAACAATTTCGGTGGAATTCTGAAAGGAAATTTAACGAGTTAAGCGTAATATTGTCTTGTAGGGGCAATTAATTTTCAGCAACTGAAATCATTTACATGATAGATCTCCCAACAATTATTCTACACGTAGGAGAACTCCATCTTAACGACTCGGTTTGCCAGTCTGCCACAGCTTCGACAGAGCGTAGGCTCTCATTCTGGGGAACATCTTCTCTAGCCAAGTCGATTCTTTCACTTGTCGAACCTTAAACAATCTGTATATCTGTATATCCGGAATTGGTTAGATCCCATTTATCTCTATGACAATGTTTGTTAAATCAATCTTATTCCGAGTCTACCAGGGAAATCTGAACAAAACGGTAAGTTTCTTTTGTGAAAGTCTATAGGAAAGTACCAGACCCGGAACAAACTATGTCGTTTATTAAAGACATGATTGTACTGCTAGTTGCTAGAGTTTCGTATGAGAATTCTGAAGTCATGTTAGCAATAATGCTCTCATGAACCATTCCCTTTAATTTTTGATTTATGAATCTTGACCGCTTTTAGAGAGAACAGAGGATTCAGAGATCGGTATACTAGCCCGAAGAATTATTGCAGCGTAGCGCTACCGATTCGCGGCCGTAAAGTTCGAGAACGCATTCGTTGTTCCTAGGGAATGGTCGCCGCATACGGATACGTGTCCCGTGTCCGCGGTGTCGTTACTCGCCGAAGTGCTTCTAAATCACTCGCGTATTGTTGCTCGCCTACGATGGAGTCCACGCGAATGCGTAGTTGGATCAAAAACGTGACTGCGACGATGGCGCGTTCCTTTGGTCCTGCGCCACTGCACCGCTAACAGGAACAAGATAAATTTGTGTATTAATGATACACCGGATATACCTGATTCGATGCAACGACCGGTGCACCTGCACGCTATTCGTGATATAAACTCGAGGAGAAGCGGATATAGCGAGGAGCGCTGGTAAGTCGGGAACGACGACGAAGTATGCGGAATTCTTGTACGACCATTCAGAGTAAAATGAACGCGATAAGGGGTTGAAAAAAATCATAGAAACTTTAACGGTTTGGGTTTACTAGAGATTAAGTTTGTAACTATATTTTGCATCTGCATTGCGTCTATAGAGGGGAAGCTACGTGGTGAATTTCAGAGTAGATAAGAAAATGAGACGAAAAATTACTGGGAACTTTATGTGCTATGTGATGTATAAATGTACCTAAGCACTATAAGTCTTAAAGAACTCCTTGATTTTTAGTTTCCCATAAAGTAAGTTTCGCAATATGCAATGGGACTATGTGAAAGTTTTAAAGAAACAGGTTCATCGACATTCAAGGAAAATAATCTAAAATGGAATAATGGAAGACGGAATAATCATTGGAGTCAGAATTCACCTCTGGTGTTTATAGAATATTTAAAAATATCTTTTAAATTAATTTTACGAAAAAAGATACTTTTAAAATATTTTTTAAAATGTTTATTAATCCCTCTTGTAGTTTAAATGGTGTAGAGGCATGATTAAATTGCCCGACTTCTACTGTAACGGGTAATTTCCGCTTTAGGGTCGAAAAGTATCAGACCTTAGATGGAACTAATTAACATTTAAGCAAAGTTAGATCAAAATCTCGCTATTTATCGTAATTGATTTTACAAAGTCCAATATTTTGAAAAAAATAATATGACAGATGTAAAAAACTCCTACAAATGCTAGTTTTATTCATCTACTTTTAAGGAATATTTCCTTGTTTTTTTCTAAATAAAAATAAACGAAGATATTCCAAACTGCCACAAATGTTGTTTTCAAACATTTGATACATTCAAACTATTATATTTTCAACAATTTTCTAACGTTATTTTCAGGAATCATAACTAAAACTACATACTCTAAAATACTTATATCATCCATTTAATCAAATAAATGATGTAGGAAAAAATCTGCAAACAATATTTTTAGTCTTCTCAGGTAAACATAATTCGTTATGTATCAAGCTCTACTTTAAAATCACGGCGAAGAAATCCAGAGCAAAGATACTCCCAGATGCATCATCTTCCTCCAACGTTATAATTTACGATGTAGCTTCTCCATGCCCAATATATCACCTTTCGCGGTTCCGCCAAGCCACGCAAAAACAACCCCGAATAAATCCTTGTCTAGTCACGCGACGTACGAAATGCTGGTATAAAAGAATAATTTCGCGCCTGGTACAATAAAGCTTTCGTGTACCTTGGAAGCGTCCAGAACGTAGATTCGCGATTATCGTCCGCGTCAGCGTTTCCTCGCGGCTACAACCCCCATAAAAATGGAAAACACCATCCGCGGAAAGGGAGGCAGAGAAGTTCAGCCATGTTCAACGACAACAGTTATCGGAGCGCGCGAGTTCCTCATGGAAGAAGTTATACGTCATCGGTTGGGTTTCACGGTCGTCGATATCGAATGCCTCCTTTGTGAGCCTCGCGGAAAAATCGAAGGGGCGGCTGATCGATTCCCGTCGTTAAACAGCAAACTTGTAACCGGAATCGCGTCTTCCTTGTACGCGTTCATCTGGCAGTTACGGTCGAGTTATCGTTCGTTCGTGCGAGTAAAGTGAAAGTATGCCGTACGTTTTACTCTTCTCGTCGTTATGCCTTACAATAGTACAACGGGATCGAAAGGAAAAGGACACCGGGGATCTGAAGCAGTCACAGCGTTCGTTTGCATAAATGGCCTCGCGTAAAAATGTGTAAGCAAAATTATTAAGGATGCGAATGAAGATGTGTATAGGTGTGCAGAGTGTTTACGTAGAGGTGGGTTTTCACCCTTTTAGAAGATGATTTTACAGGATACGGTTGCATAAAAATATAAAAAGTAAGACATTACGGTTGAGACTTTGTGTTGAAAGCTTCGATTATTGAACGTACGCAAAGAAACCATGATTTTATTTTATTTTTTCTTTATTTGAGAGGGTTTAGAACAAGGTAGAAAAAAAGTGTATACCAATGTTGTTTGTAATATTTAATTCTTGTTCGAATTAGTTTAAAACATTTTTTTAAATGTGTATCAGTGAGAAATATAGGTATATATAGAAACAATAAGAAAGTATAAGATGTAGCTACTGTAATTTTAGTAACTGGATCAGTCCATAGCTCTAAGCATCCTAAGTAAAGATAGACAAAACACTATAGTAGATAATTTTATAGGGTTTAATAACACTTATTATGTCATAATACAGCTTCTCTATATTATATTTTACTTACTTATCAATTCATTAATATTTCAAGAATAGATAGTGGAAATAAAAATTTGAAATCAAATACAATTTCCGGGGCATTAGAAAAATTCCTAAACTTGTAAGCATTTGAACAGCAATGGAATATTTTCAAATAAGCAAAGTGTGTTCTAAAATTTTCTAACAAATCGATTATTTTTTAAATTTAGGGAAACACATTTTAAAAAATGTACGATTGTACTGAGCAATCAATGCACTTTTAGAAAAGCTACATCATGGCATAATTAGAAGTTATAGTGGATCATACAAATCAATTTTGTTGTACAATTTTCTTCTATTTCCATTTAGAACAGAACAATTTTTTCTCAAATGCAATATGATAATTCTACATTCAGATCCACCTGGTTTTTAACAGTCTATATATGTATATATTCATTCTCATTCCTAGTCATTTTGTTAAATGGAAACCATAAACTGTTTCAATTATTAAATTCAATCGAAATAATTTTGTTAGATGAGCGTTATAGTCTAGCCCAGATACTGTGTATATTACGGATTGAACCAGGAAGTTTATATTTCGTATCCATACTTGCAATTTATGACAAAAAGAGGCAAGGCTAATCAAGTGAACAGCATGCCACGGAAAAGTTCAGAGCGAAAGCGAGGTTTCATTAAAGAGCTGAACCCCGTGGAATTACTGCGACGCGACGCTTGCCTAATCGCGTCTCGAAATTGTCTTCGAGGCGCTGGGGACGCTTAAAAGTCAACTCGCGTCGTGACTGCTTTCCCGCCTTTGCAACGCCACGTTAATTGCTCGCCACCGATAAAATGCTTCTGTGCCACGGTGTTTTCGTTCCGACGAGTGTTCTCAGTTGGGAGCAAAAATTACCAAGTCGGTCGTAAAGTCCGTGGCCAGATTAAGACGACGGTGATAAAGTAACGCGGGTAGCAGTCGTGTTAGTGGTAAACGTATAAATCTCTCCCGTTTAATTTACAGGGATTTGCAATCGGTTCTGCAATGGGAATAATGGATAAATTAAATGGCAAGTCTTGATGGTCTCAATGGTAGGGATTATACAGGTACTTTCACTATTTCACTAATTGCTTCTAGTGATCGGTGCTATCCTGTCTGATGATTCCTACTGGGAGATTTATTTGGTAGATTTACTCAGCTATGGTTTTCCGGTATGCAAATATGATGTTCGTGATGTAGCAACTTTTGAACGTAACCAATTTTCATTTCGTAAAGTTTCAGATTTTCCAAATTTTTCTGTGCTGTTGTTTCTCACGATTTATTTGATTCTATGTATACTCTTTTATCACTTTAATGGTGCGATGATAATCATAAACGGTTGGTTATAAATATTAAATAATGATAAATTATTTGTTGCGACTTTAAACATCGTCGATCATTTAACTATGAGAAGCTTTCTTCATTCTCATCAATTTTAAAAACCAAAATAAAAAGGCTAATTAGAATCGCATTTATTATTAATTACTATAGCATTTCATTATATGGAATGAATTACCTTTAATGCTAAGTGCACGATTGTAAAATTATTGACAAATAAATTGTATTAAATATTAAGTGTATAATAGTTGTCACAAACATATTAATCCAAACACTATTCAGGCACGATTCATATTATTTATATTTTCTCTAATACATATTTTGCTATTTAAAACATTATTTCTATTAAGTCATTGAACATTTAAAGTATAAGAGGTACTCATTAATTATGGAGCGAAAAATTGTTGTAACAAAAATATTTTGTTAAGCGACTTCGAAAAAGAGGAGGATATTCAATTCGACATGTATATATATATTTTTTTTTACGTTTGTTCACCGATTACGTCGAGACACCTTGACCAAACAGAATGAAACCTCTTGCATCTGGTAGAGTATGTCTCCCAGGTGATCCCGTATCAAGACATTTTGCGATTTCTCATTTTTTACCTGTTCTTTTTTTTTGCAAAACACCGAGAAATTTTGTACTGCTTCTTATAGTTATATTTATTATATACGGTTATATTCTTTTTCCAACAATTATTTTATTTTACGATTCTGTTTTAGTTGCTATAGTAACTTATTGTATCCTGTAGCAGCGACATGTGTTGAGACTTTGAAAATAGCAATAATAGTAGAAAACTAACGGCAAAATAAACTGATTCGCAAACACATCCTGTCGAGAGCTCCGTTTCAGATTTCCCATCTAGAGACCAAAGACCTTCCATCGATTTTTCCGCGACACTTGTACTGGCCATGATACACTGGAAGAATTTATCCGTCAATCGATCATCTACAGCGAGTACGATGTAAATAATTGAAACGAGACGATGTGCTGCCACAGTTGAACGACGATTCCCTAATGAATTTTTGATTTATTACCGGCATCATTGGCATCCATTTATAGAGCTTGCTTTTATACGCCACGACTTTAAAGAAATCCTTATCTGCGATCTGCGGGCTGGTTCTAACCTCATTATTGTTGGTATGTGTTCGATTAATATCTATTGCTGTAAATATTGCTGATCAGATAGGCGTGGCTGGATATAATGCGCGGAACGGTCGTGGAAGCCTGACCACCTATGAACTCTGACCCGAAACGGATAATTCATAGATATTAATAAATTCCTGCAATTAATTCTCGACGCGGTGCAACCGATCCCTTATGTTTAAAGATAAATCATTAGCCTCCTCTCGCGGTCACGAGCAAAACGCAATGCATCTACCAATCATAAATCGTTGCACGTTCCAATATCTATTAACTTCTATAATTCTAAAGTGTCTCATTACGAGTCTTAATCTCTGCTTTTACCGAGGTTTAAATTAGGCAGTATGCACACCAATTTTATATGGAAATCAATTTATCATAGGCACTGCGGAAACTGAAACTTCCGTGGGCGTTTTTCACGACACGAGCTACCACGAATCAACAAATCTCACGCGTCGTTGAGCACGCGAAATATCTTCAATAAGCGATACTAATTGATCCTCGTCGGACAGCCGGAGCGTGACTGTGTTATAGCGAACGCAGAATTCGGTCATCCCCGTTAATCTAATCAGTCCACGTAATCCAAGCCACTTGGAATCAATTTCCTCATAACGCAATTGCTGTCATTCCGAAACATGATAAGATTATTCGCAATTCTAGCAACTCGCGATTCTTTTGCTACCTGCAGTTTGAACTTAAATTAAAATTGCTGAACAACTTTAACACCCTATGTGCTTAATCTGGAAATTAAGGGATGATATCTAAATAAGCAGAATCCCCTTTGGAAGAAAAATTTGCAGCATTTGCGAGCGAGATTACAAACACGAAAAGTACTAAGCGATTACGAGCATGGTCTGACTAACTAAATGTGTAATACAGTTGGACATCTATAATTGAAGCCTTTTCAAGCTTCATTCACTTCTCTCTATCAATTTTGGATAGATGTTAACTCGAAGCTGCGTGATACAGCTACTTGTCTTTTATTTTGAGGAGAAAGAATCGTGGGATTTATCGATAGAGTGTCCTACATCATCAGTAGAGCGATCAACTTTATCAACCTTGCATTCTACATTACCAGGTACCTACTTTCTCCCGTTTTTCTACTCCCACATTCAAGGTACAGGCGTGTTCACTTTCAGCAGAATCAATGTACCATCTATTGAAGTGTAATTTGTATCCATGTCTTGTACGTCTTGCACAACTCAAGTAGAATTCGAGATTTAGTCTTACGTTCGGGATAATCATTATCATAATCGGCACCTTCTTTACCATACGTATAACATTAAGTTCTAAATACAACTTAAATAGTTTTTATGCAGTTTTAAAAGTTCAATTTCAGTACAATTTTCAAAATTGCGATACTTTAAGATACTTCAAATCATCTTCACAAATAACAAATTATTTCTTCTAGAACATTCATTTCAACGAAGATGATATACAGTGGGTGTAGAATGTATTCGCACCCCGATCAATTTACAAGAAAACTTCTGTGTGAAATTGTAGTTTCTTAACTTCTTTTTTTTACAATCAATGATATTTTACATATTCTCGGAAATCTCTAAGATAGATATAGTCCAAACAACATTTACTAATTAATATAATTTGTAAAATTAACAAACAAAGTGCGAAAACTGAGTAAAAGTATAGAAGCAATAAGTATTTGTACGATTCTTATGACGAACTATTTACAGTAGAGTTTGTAACGTAAATATATTTCTTGTTAATTTCGCAACTTACATAAATAGCTATTTTTTTTGGTAATCTATCTATTCTAGAGATTTCCGAGAATATGTAAAATGTCATTGATTATAAAAAATAAGTTAATAAATTACAATTTTACATCGTTCTTTTGGAAATTGATCGTTGTACGAATACTTTCTACACCCACTGTACGATAATTTTGCTGTTGCAAGTTTCATACAAATTCTGTGTGGATGGTTCCGATTACTGAAATAGTAATTTGATTCATTCACGAGATGCTATTTTTAAAATTTTTTTTATAAATTTCATCTTAAATAGATAGTAGATGCTAAGGGGCTGTGGAAGTATTTTTCACTTCCCTTCAACGTTGACTTAGCGAGGGCCGACTATATCACTCACCGAGGTACGATTAGCATAATTCGATGATCCAGCGTAACCAGCCGACTTATTTATTGCCGACCAGGCCCGTTTTCACTTTGAAACGGTGGACAGTGTCGGCCAAATACACCAACTTTCGGGACATTAGGCGCATTATTACGCGACGGAACCAGCCACCAAAAACCGGGATAGATAATATATCGTCGCTCGTGGGGTCCTGGCTCCTTAATGTAGGATGGGATAATATATGCCGAACGCTGCTTCCAGGTGAGGATCGAGCGCCAACGGCATGAGGCGCGGGGCGGTGATGCGGGTTATTTATTGATTTATGCGAATAATCACGTTCGAAAGCGTCTTGTTGAGCGTTAAGGTACTTTTTCGGGCGGTAGTCCGTTTCTCTTTCTCTGTCCGCATCGTCCACCTCCAGTTCGCGTCGATTTCTTCCTTTTCGTTGGTTCCTTCGCGCAAATGCAAATAAATTACATTTTAGAGCCTATTTCGCGGCACGTGAGGCCCACTCGCGTATCGCTTGAGTGGCTGGAGGACGAAGAAGACGACGGCGACGGGACGAGGCCGAAGAACGACAAAAAATGGCTATTGCATTAAATGGTTGTACGTTAAATTGCCTCTGGACGTTAAAGTATGATTTGTAAGAGTGACTTCTTGGAAGGTCGCCCGAAGGTCAACGCATTATACGTGACTGAATTTGCCATACCATCGACTACTAACCAGAATAAGTGGATCAGTAGCAAAGAGGTTACGTAATTGTGTAGTAGATACTTCCATAATAGGTAATTTTTTTATCAATGAAGGTGACTCGTAAATTATGGCGTACGGCGACATGGAAATGGATATACAGGGTGGAACATTTAAATGGGAATATCTAAATACTTTCATTATTTGTAGCTCTACAAAAAAGATCTATAGGACAAAGTTAGACTGTTTGAAAGGGCACACGTAATGGTGGGACTATTCCTTTTTCAAGTCCATTTTATAAAGAGATTTCAAAGTCATCTTTATCTTTCAGAGTGTATCTTTTGTCCTATAGATTTTCTTCATAGAACTATAAATAACCGAGATATTCAGGTGTTCCCTTTTAAATGCCTTTATACATACCTATACCTATACAGGGATTCTACATAAAAAAACAAATCGAAAATAAAGAATAAAATTTTTTCATTCGAGGTTTCGTTCTCGAGAAAATCGGATTTGAATATTAAGCGAGTACGCGTACACGTAACTATGGTTTAGATGGATGAATCCCGATACAAGTCATATGTATGTTTATACATATGAGTATAAGTAGTCAGTAGAATAAGTAGTACTCATTTCATTAGTATCAAGATGATGTGCTGTATTACCTACTCATTTCTGTCTACGGATTTAGTGTGAATTTAAAGTCTGTATCGAGATCCATCTATCTAAGCCATAGTTAAGTGTACCCGTACTCGCTTAATATTCAAAACCGATTTTCTCGAGAACGAAACCTCGAATGAAAGAATTTTATTCCTTATTTTCGATTTGTTTTTTCATGTAGAATCACCTCCTTCTCGGTTGTACCACCGATTCTGGGACACCCTCTGTATTAAATTTTATAGACATTGCCATCTATTGACATTAATTTAACTTAATATAATATAACTTATAGTCCGGTTAAATATAATGGTATTTAATGCACTTACTGTTAAAACATTATTTCTCTTATCAAAAAACCTCAAGCTTCCTCATTTGGGTCAAAATTCCCTCTACAAACAGATAAATCAAACCATTTTTATAGTATCTGAATTTAAAGTTCTAGGAATACTTTTTCGGCCATCTTCTTGGTATGGCTGACCACAGTGGCGCCAGAGCGACGTCGTTTTGAAATTAATATGCTCGTCACCTGTATCATACTACTTCCTGGCCACGTGCTAGTCCGCTAGTACCAACTCGCGCATGTCCTGTCTGTGATTTGATCATTTGTTTCTCCAACCTTTATCGACCCCCTGCCCATCTCTTTTTCCGTGTATAACCTGAGGCCTTTGTTCGTTGCGTTCCGCGTACATACCAACCATGGTTAGCGGTTTACTTCGATTCATGGTCTCTAAAACGAGGAAGAGCCCAGTGAAACGTCTCGAATGTAATCGTTTTCCCCATAACTGATGCGAGACGAGGCTCGGGCTCATCCTTTATGCTCGAACACGCGATATCTTAATGATTTTCGATCTCCTACTTTCTTTAACTTTTTAGCCAGCTGCGATAGTACAATTCCGCGGGTCCAGGCTCCGACGAAGACGACGCGGAGTCGTTTCGAGGCGTTAAAGTCGGCACGTCTTCCAACTTGACACCTCTAACGAGTCTTTTACATCGGATATACATGTAACACTTAATATATTCAAACGTCCATTCGCGTACGAAAAAGTGAAAGCCGTCAACGAGGATGTACGATACAGTCGAGCCGCCATTATGCTAAAGAATGTAAATGTCAATCGTTAGCGAAACAGACAGACGTACATGAGTAACGTTAAACGGTTGAAAAATCTCAGACTCCTAGGAATAAAGTACACCGAGCGGGAGTAAGACGTCTCGCGGTTTGAAGGCTGTTGCTAGAAATGATGGCGAGAATGACACTATTTTCGTGATCGTTTCTGCACATCCGAACGTATGACACTTTGCTTCGTTTGAATGGAAGACGCATCTTGTTCAGGTACGTGTGTTTCATAATGTTTCCTCTGACGTGCTAGGTTTTCCGAGCCTTTGTTTCAGGTGTATGGTTAATTCGAAACAAACATCGAGGATGATGAAAGGGGTCCAACCCGAGAGAAGATATACTTTATAAGGAATAATAGAACGAATTATTTAACTGGGACTAGAATCAGGGCGTTTCGTTTGCAAGTTAATTCTTCTAATAAGTATTATACATCTCATATCAAAAGGTAGTACCTGCATGTATTGTAATACTTGAAAATAATTGTTTCGTATATTCGGATATTCTGTCTACACATCGAAACGTGCTCACATAAAGTCAAAATATTTACCAATACCGAGACACTGTCTACAATAAACTCATAGTACGCGATTAAACATTTAATATAAGTTAGACAGAAAAAATCCAAAGATCGAATGATTGATCTAGGATTTCAACTCGGACCTTTCACCTACCAATCGGCTCATATAATCAACATAACTCTTGAGAAAGAATTTCTCATTTATAACCTTTATGAATATTAACACCTAACGTAGATTATACTACTCTTAGAGTCTGCATCTTGGAGAGAATAGCTATACATTAGCAGTAGATACTTCCTGCTACAGGTGCGTTAATATAGTTAAATGGTTATCAAATTTTTGATGTAAATCTCTCGGTCATTTTCACTTCAACATTCTTGCCGTAGATTTCTGAGTTTTTAGAATTCTCGACTAGAGTGCTGGAATGTTCAATGATTTCTGTACGATAGATTCTGACAAATTATTGGACTTCTGCAGTTTTAGGTACAGTGGGTGTAGAAAGTATTCGTGCACCGATCAAATTCCAAAAGAACTATGTAAAACTGTAATTTATCAACTTATTTTTTATAAGCTATGACATTCTACATATTCTCGAAAATCTCTAGAATAGATAGAGTACAAAAAAAATAGCTATTTATGTAAGTTCCGAAATTAAGAAGAAAAACAAACAATTAATCGATAGAAATGTTGAAGCAATAAGTATTCGCACAACTGTTTAATTTTTAAAACTTGATTGAAAAAAAAGAAATTTACATTCATTTATAAGTATATAATACTTCCTTCGTGGGATTTCCTTTTGATTTTATAATTATTGCAACTCTTCTAAGCATTAAATTAACTAAATTATTAGTTATTCGAAGTGTGATCTTCTTCCATTCCTCTATTACAGCCTTTTCTTAAAAGTACTTTGCTGCATATTTGATGTTTTCTAATTTGTACGGAGCAATAAACTAATGTGTTTACGTTACAAACTCTACTGTAAATGGTTCGTCATAAGAATTGTACAAATACATATTGCTTCTATACTTTTACCCACTTTTCGCATTTTTTTGTTAATTTCACAAATTATATTAACTAGTAAATGTTGTTTGGACTATATCTATCTTAGGACTTCCGAGAATATGTAAAATATCATTGATTATAAAAAAAGAAGTTAAGAAACTACAGTTTCACACAAAAGTTTTTTGGGAAATTGATCGGTGTACGAATACATTTTACACCCACTGTATGTGGGTAATGAGATTTTTGAAATTAATGTAGTTGCTGTTAGTATATGCTGCACTAAATATTGTGGGAAACGTTTTCGATATAAACCTTTGTATAAAATTTAATTTGCTTAATCTAGCAGGTCTCCACACCTGAATTTTATGAGTTCAAAGTGGTGTACAATTTGTCTTGGATTCAAAGTTTTAATCAACACCCTGAACTAGATGCATTCTTCTAACCTTTATTCTCATTCAAAACAAGATATGAGGCTCTATACAATCTTAGTATAGATTCGTTATGATCCAAACCAACGTTATGACATTTGTCGCGCGAGTACATGAATTAACCGATACGGACAACATCCGACCAACCCAACTCAGTCTCGATAGATGACAAAAGGCAAGCAAAGATGTCACCTCTGTTCGTTTCCGTTTCCATATGTTTATTTAAAGTGCAAAGGATGGGCTCCCATTCTACACTGTCTTTCTTTACAGTTCTTTACATCTTTTTCTTATGACTACTTTAAACTTACGTACTAATACATTGGTTAAAGCTGGTCTGAAAATAATAATCTTATTATTACACATCTTGTTCTTACATCTAATAAATTTATAAAGAACAATAACTTGAATATAACGTCTTATATGCTATTACAATCACCTCCGTTTGTTTGTTTGTTTGTTTATTAAATTAAAGTGCGTATATTCGGAGTAGTACTTTGCACTACTATGTGATGCTCTCTTTTTACATTTTCTCTTTTAAACGTTTTACATTAATGCTTCTTAGTCTCGATTCTTACTGGCTATCCTTCTTATAACTAACCTCAATAAAGAAAGACATAACAATAAACTTTTTAATTTGTAAGTCGAGGTTGTCATACTCTTTATTCTACTATGTTAATAAACTTTATATAGGAATAGTAACTCGTCTATTATATATATATATATATATATATATATATATATATATACATATATATATATATAATTTTAATATATAACTATCACATTTTTTGTATTGCTTAGCAGTTTCTTGCTTTTTTGATTATCCGATATTCTTTCTTTTCCGTTTGCTGGTTCTTCTTATAGTATCTTATTAATATCTTTTAGAAATGTGTTAAGGGTTTTATATACTTTAACTTTGTGTAATTTTATTAACTCGATTGCTGACTTCCCTACTTTCTCAATTTCTTTTTGGAGTTTGGTCCATATTATGTTTCGTTCAACATTATACAGACCACATTTAAATAAGACGTGGTCTATGTTTTCATCTTGCTGGCCGCATGGGCAAATTGAATCTTCCATTATCCCTTTCCTTGCAAGCGATGCTCTCAGATTATAGTGGTTACACCTGATCCTTGAGATTGTCCTTATTGTTGATCTATATAATTTATCTTTGTATTTTATAAACCAAGATTTATATCTTGTTCTCTTGTGATTTGGTCCTATTTCTCTCATAAAGAGAGTTCCCTTCTCTCTTCCTATTTCCATTGCTTTTTCTTTGAACTTGTTCCAGAATTCTTTTTTTAGATCCACTAACATATCTTTTGCCGGGATTTTGTATTTTGTGTCATGTACCCTTTCAGTTTGTCTTTTTGCTTCTTGATCTGCCGGTTCATTTCCTGCGATATTACTGTGTCCCGGTATCCATCCTATTATTAGTTTTCCAATGTTTTTCTTATTCGCTAACTTCCACGTTTTGTATGTCCATGGATTGTCAACGATCTCTTTGAAGTTCTCATTGAAGTTTTGCAGTGCTATAATAGAGGACATAGAGTCTGTAAGAATTATGTAGTTTTCGTATTCTTCATCATTTATACATTTATGTACGGCTTCGTGTATCCCTATCATTTCTGTAGTGAATATAGAGCATTTACCTGATATTGCTCTTCCTTCTATCGTTCTTTCTCCATTTCTATCTATTACTAATCCTATTCTGCTAGATTGTGAGTTGGGTATTTTACTTCCATCCGAATATATTATCACTGTATTTGTTTCTTGTACTTCGTGAATATGTCTAAAAATGTCTATTACCCTTGACTTCGGAATCGAGTTCTGTTCAAATAATCTCCCCGTCTTCTGATCGTAGAGTACATTGTTTTCTCTCCTCTTTCTTAGCTCTATATCGAACACCTCTGTTCGTCGATGCGACGCGATAACGTGGGTCAAGGAGTACGGCATGGAATACAGGCCGATGGGACGAAGGGTTGTCACAGACAGGTAACGCTATTACGCGTATCTGCTTTACGCACGTGTGCGACCCGTTGGGGTGGCGTTCTAGAGTTCTGTTCCCACCCTGGTCTATGATGCGTTCCGCCTGGCGTAGGTGAAACCCATGCAGAACCGTGGAAAAAGTATCGCGGAGAGCAAGTAACCATGGGGAGCAAGTCGACGTTGCAAGTATCGGTTGCACCGTAGGTGTACAGAGGGGCTTCTCTGGGCTGGGTTCGACTCGGTTCACTGGGCTATTCTAGACTGTCCCTGGTCGGTGGTTTTTTTTCATGCCTTTATGCCTTGTGGCTTATGGCTCATGCCTTATGCTATCCCGGTCGACCAGCACCTACCGTGCGGGAAATACTCGCTTCCCCTTTTGCGGCAGCCGACGGTCCACCGGTCACGCGATGCGCCGACGAGTTTCACGCGGTAAAAACCGTTTTGTTCGTTCTTTATTGCCTTATCCGAGACGTGAGAAACGCCGGGACGCGACGCGCGACCACCGATCGACGCGCGAGCCAAGAGTGTCCTGAACTTCTGAGCAGGGAACGACCATTCATTTGGAAACACCATACGCGTACGACGTTCTGCAATTTAACGAGGACGATTAATGTCCTGGTCTGACGACTCCTGCTCGGGTAAATTAGCTGAAATTAACTCTAAGAGAAGAGACTGCTAGATGGATTTTCTACGTTTGGAAAAATGTTCGAAATCTATTGTTGTCAGTTATTAAACTATACGTATTAAACAGTAGCATATAATTTAGAGTAAACAGATATCTTGAGAATGAATCAAATTGTTAGATATGGAACGAAAATTTAGAAATGTTAGGAACGTTTCGAATAAATTTATGATTTAGATTTTTGTAGTTTATAATTTAATTAACGGGTATCCTACGATTATTTGATAATGTATGTTATTTTTGGATACGTATAGTATTTTCGTTTTTTCGATTGAAGGGTAGAGTAAAGTTTCGATTATTGCAAGAAATCTGGGCTGAACATTTCTGCATCAATCAAGATTTCCGTAATAACCATAATATCCAATCCAAAGGGTAGTATGTCTGCACGCATTATCTTCACTACTACTCTTTGTTTTACTTTCTTAGTGCCTAGCAACCATCTGCTCCACTCGGAAACACCGTCTTGTTAACAAGCCTCTCGTGCAATAATCTAGGTTTTACAATATATTTATATTTTTAACCGTCTTCGAAAAGGGGGGGGGGGTTACGAAAAGGTTATTTAACATAATTTAATATAAAGAAAATAGAAATTTAATATATTATTGAATATCATTTAATATAAATGAAATAGAAATTATCTCATACTTTTTAGTGCAATTTTAATATTTTTTCGAAGTCGGTTATACTTTTTTTTCCAAAACTTATTTTATTCAGTAAATGTAGTATATGGCATACAGGGTATTTATTTTCATTAATTAGGATCTTTTAGACAATTTTCTATAAGTGATAACGTGGAGATCCATTAACTTGTTTTAAGCATACCGAAAAATTCACAATCCTAAAGTAAATCAGTATGTAAACTGCAAGAAATAGATATTTAGGAGTACAATGACTAGATCAAAATAAGAATATACAGCTCTTGTTCAACAGATTAAGATCATTTAACATTTTTATTATTTTTCATGTTTTTAATAAAATTGTAAGAAAGCTGAATGATTATAATTATAATTATTAAAATTGTAAATATAATTTAATCAAATATCTTAAATTTTTGTCTTCAAATCAGCCAATTTGGTCATCTAGGATGAGTAAACAATTCATTCGAGTACGTTCCAAACATTTTTAATAACATTCAAGTTGGATGAATTGAAGAAACATAAACATTCGCTCGGCCCTGATTTGCTCGTCATTCACGCGAATCCTATTACTCTCATATCAGTAATAGATTAATTGATATGTACATATGCACACAAAATCGCGTACACCCTCAGTATTAATTTGAGAAGGCAAAAGTATATTTTTCCATTTACAATATTGTGAAATGAAAGTTAGAAAAGTGAAATTCTTGAATATGGTTCTAATTCGATGGCCAGGGGCTGAACACACGGAATTGACCAAGAGTTTTAAAATGATTGTCCTTCCTCAGAAGTGAAGCTGACACTTAAAAGTGACCTTAGATTAACTACACCTACAGATACTTATACTATTCTGATTTATGTTGACCAATAGTCAAGGGACGTTTCCGCTGTACCAGTCATAGGGAACATTCCAAGTGTAATTCGTATAATTCAGTTTGTAGTGTAGTATTTAAAGCAGTTTCGTGTACTTTATGCAAGTAGTAATGTTATCCCATTCCTAAGTCTCGACAAGGAGGCACATAAATAATCATAAGTCTGTATTCTGCGTAAGGATGTAGAGTGAAAGCAATTAGAAAGCACCTGGTCGGCAAGGTAAAGTTTTCTGCTGAAAACTTCCTGTTTCTACGGATAGCATTCTATATTATCAGCAGAATAGCCTACCGTATCGGTCAAGCGTTTCATTTTACCCACTCTTACCGACTGTATCGCGAAATTGCAGACACCTACACAGTACATTTTTCTAACGAACACGAAATAACTCAAAGACAAATATTTCACATCGAACAGTCCGATAATCACGAATTTATGAAAATAGAAATTAGCTATTTCCCTTTTCCAAAGATCAATCAAATCTCTACGTAGAAATCACCCAAGGGAACGGCATAAGCTTCACAAAGAATTCTATCTTCGAACCTCGGGCGTTCGTTCGCGTAATTTTCGGTCGCTGACTTTGAAAAACAATTTATTCAGCCAAGGCGTCTCGCAGTAATTCCTCGGCGGCGTTGCAAGGGAAAATCGGCGACACCGTGACTTGCAAAGAGAATCGGACGGAGGTAAAGTTAATGAAATGCAAACGAGCGTCGGAAACGACGGGTTACACAGCTGATGGGGGCTTGCGTAAAGCGCGCCCCCAGTCCAGGTAACAAGCGCAAAATAAACGCGCTGGCAAACACGCCGCGGTCTGCCACGAATAAAATAGTTTGGCGCTACGGTGGCCCCCGATGACGCGGGGAGGTGGGGCAGAGACAGAGGTGAAAGAGAAGGTGGCGAATCGCGAGAGAAAATTAATAGGTGGATATTTATTAAATCGAACCGATGGTCGCGAACCCAGTGAATCGTTATTTGTCCATTGTCTGGCCGATTTAATTGCAAACATCAATATGTTTTATTTGCCGTCTAACCCCCGCCTCCTCGTCCCTATCCTCCGCGTTCCTCTTTCCCCAGCTCGGGTTCCGTTGCTCTAGAGAGAGGCGTCCCCGTTCACGGTCTCTTCGGTGATTTTTCATCCACCTCTCCTCCACCCTCACGTCATGCTCGCAGCGCCACTCTTTTTCGAGCGGGTATAACCGGTCGCTCGAAAATTTAGCGTGGCTGTTTGGCCCGGTCAAACATTTGTCCACGCGTTTGTCGCCCGTATTTTCGGCCAAGAGAGTGGCTGGGTTTTTGGTTCGAGGTCCGTTAAACTAATAAATCGTCATTGTCGCGGTTATTATTTCCCTGATTTTCTTTATTTTCCAGTTGAGTCGCACGGGACTTCGTTTTGACTGTATGTTTGACTTGGCTGTTTCGAAGGTGGAAACTTTGTATTCTGTGCTTTTGGCCCCATTGAAATGTGGGAAATGAAAGACCCTAGCGGAAATCATTCTTGTGCGTCATTGTTTGTTGGGTCGAGGTGGCAATCCGGTAAGTTCTGGTGGGAAATCTATTTTAACTGTATTTCCTTAAAGATTGGAGTTTAAATCATTGTTAAAATCGCATGATTTTGGTAAATACCTGTGACGAAAAGTTCCCTTGAAAATAAGCTGCGAGTTCGGCTAGGTTTTCGTGACTTACCTAAAACAAAAAAGGAAAAATCGAGTTAGCGACAGAGAATTTGGCTTCGGTCAGATCGAGGGTGAGGTAACTTTTCAGCATTGGAGGCTGCACGTCAGTTAATGGATGTCTCATAATATGTAATGTACATATCGTGTAGTGATATTCTTACTTAAATATAAATTAATATCCTCTCTAGAATTTTGAAAATATATACAGAAAAGGTCAGTTTTAGAAGTTTAAAAAAAAGGATTCTTTTACTAATATTATTTTCAAGAATAATAGACATTAGCATGTTCACACCTCTTTGTAAATTCAATATTTTCACAGTAGCATTAAGGAATAAAATTTTGATGGGTAGTTCCACCTTTTAAACTTGAGTTACCACCAAACACAGAAATTCATATCATTCATATTTAATTACTCGACGAACGTGCAAAGTTTCATATAAAATTGCAAGGGACAGTTTGCGGATATTCTTTATGAGGCTTATTTTGCTTGAAGTTATTAAGTCAGTATAACTTTCCGTGAACTGAAATTGAATTGAAGAACCCCAATTTCTTACCCTTTCATAGTCAATCTGTAACACGAGTCTGTAAAATTCTTTCACGAGAAAGGTTTATTTTCATTCTGAGCGTAATTAATTGTACCACAAGTTAAGTCGTCATACTTGGACCATAATATTTATGACGACTTCCGTGTTCGTCGCGTTTCACCTGTAATATGGACCACGAGTCTGACTCGATATTGTAAGGAGGATTTAAACGCTTTTGCGATGTACTCCGGGTGGATTAAACGGTCACGGGGAATAAAGTATTCCGAATGTATGGGATTGAACGTGGACGCTTATTTATCGCTTCAACGACGTCGACGATTCCAGCCAGTTAATAGTGCCGTCTGTAGTTTAATTAAATTTTCAGCCAGCTTCGCCTTTCATCGCCACCGTTCTCTTCCAGACGTCCTACTTTCCGCGCATCTTGTTTCAAAGATTTTCTCATTGCGAGACGTTGCGCCTCAGTTTCCGGCAGATATGCCTCGCGTTACGGAAACGATCCTTTAATGCTTTTCATCTCCAATAATTAATTATACAACCTGCTTCGCCGAGTGTATGTGTACGTGTTCGTCGCCAAGAAGGAAGCACGTCTTCCTCAGCAGCCTTTGAATTTCTTTGTCGAAGAAAACTCTTAAATATTGTAGAGCGTAAATTTCTGAACATTTCATTTCGGAAGCAATCCTATTCATTACCGTAAATTACGAAGCTGTTTATACTTTTCTCTGCTGGTAATTAGTCTTGAATTGCAAATTAAGATAAGCTCATTCTATTAAGACTTGGTTAAATAAAGCCATTTTACTTCAATTACTTATTTCGAGGGACGAGTTGGTATAAAATTAGTTACGTGTAATTTTTTATGATAAACAGTGTTTCGAAACGGTTTCGAAAACACAATATTCGCGGGTATTTAATCGTTTACGACTTTGTCGAGTATTTTGTTGGTAATATAGTGCATTCTGTTATATTTGATATATTTGACGTCTTTGGCACGTATAAAAGTAAAATTAAAAAATCAACTACTTCATATACAGAGAGTGTTAAATTATAAATCGAGAAGAATTTTAGTCCACGATAAATAAACATAACATCGTAGAATATTTATGATTTAAAGATTTGTCAGCAGTTGGTGATAAGTGGCAAAGTTTTCGAGAAGTAGGTCACTTTACGTATAAACTTCGTCGAGATTAACTTCTTACTCGTGTTTCTTACCCACAAGGAAGTTATAATACAATCTTTCGTTTCCTACTCTTGACGCAGGTTTCTTCGGGCTCAGTTTCGTCTCGAACTTATGCAAAATGCTTACCGGGAAATTATGAAATTTCACCGTGACGCTCTTTGCTCGTATACAGCGCACAGTAATTTTCAGTTCCGCACTAATTACACTTATTCCGTAGCCGTTGCTTTGAAATTTCGTTTCACGGCCGTGAATTATGCATACACTGCTCGACGCGAAACGGAGGACACGCCGAATTAGGTATTAACGAGCAAATTTAAAAAGATTTTTAGATTTGAGAGAGTCGCGTCTGCTCGGCTGCGCATCATGAAATTCTAATGGACGTAGTTCATCAACGTAATAAATTAAATATTAATTAACCCTTGGAAAATGGAATTCATTCTTTCGCGTAGAAAATGAAGGCAATCCGCTTTAAAGTGAATGAAAGCTCGGAGTTACGTGGTATGTGATACGGGGAAATTCGTTTATTTCGTTGATGATCCGTAAAATTTATTGTTCTAAAAATGTTAACCTTTTTCAGAAATTGCATTAGGTTACCTATTAAGGTTACGTGGCCACGGGTATATTTGTATAAAATAACTTACTTTTTATAGTCTTAAAGCTCTTTTGAGTCAAGCTTTAGGCTCATTTAGCATATTCTCCATACCTACGATTTATGACCTTGATAACACTGAAAAAAATGACCTTCGGCAAAAAAATATTGTTTGCAATATAATGGTTCCTTCAAACCATTTAAATAGTACACAAATGTAATATCTGTACGTTCTGAAAATAGGCGTTTTATGTATAAAATAATTTTAAAACCTGAAAACCCGGATTTTTTCGTGTCTAAATGTTTGAAATATGTTACTTAACTATTCCTCAAGTAGTACACATATTCAGTTTGCATTTCCTGAAAACCCGGAGTTTTTGCCCCCCCCCCCCCCCCCCGGACCACTGTGTGCCGCTTCCAATTGATTCTCTCGTTTACTTCGTCCATAGCGACATTCGAGAGTGAACGTGTTCGTATTGCTCAAAGTTACCTTTGATTGTTCAGTGCGTCAGATAGAATCAGGCGTCGATATACCGTGTTCTAATTGATTCTCTTCCTAGCGCAGGTGAACGGCTGGAGTAACTATGACTCTGTTGGGGTGCTCTCGTCGGTTTCAATCAGTGTTTACGTCCCACCGGCCCGCTAGATTACGCATAGGAGCGAAAGGCAAAAGGCAAACGAGACTGGATAATTACCTCCTCAGATTAAACCCAACAGACAGGGGCCCGTAAACTGATGTCGTTGATGACGATAGGCTTCACCAGAAATGAAACAAACATCCAGCATCAACTGGACCCAAGAATAAACTTTCTTACAACTGTTCACGACTAGAGTTTAAACGAGGATTCCAAGTACTTGCCCCGAGGAAATGTAAAAATGGAAAGGTCTGGTTTTTCCTTGCTCTTTCCTAGTCGGCTAATAGAGAGTTTGTTAGAGAAAGAACCCCCACCAGTGGTACTGGTACTAATAACACTAGTTTACAGCCAAAATGTACGTTCAATGTCACAATTTTTTTCTTATGTATTTTGGCCTACTAAACTCGAAAATCGCAAGACAAATTTTTCTATGGATAGATTTTTTTTATATGAATTTTTGAATTTTTTTTCGATTTTTTTCTGACATACATTCACATTTTAGACCATATCTCGAGTTAGAAACGTCCGATTGAGTCGCGCAAGACGCCATTTTAAAGGTAATCGAATTTCCAACAATTCATTTTCACATTATTTTCCAATCGGTTCAATAGTTTGTTTTCTTCGTAAAAATGCGACCTGTACGTAAACAATAAGAAACTGGACATAATTTGACAATTTCTATTTTTCCATGGCGATGGAAGGAATATTCGTGTTCTATTTTAGCCGAAAAAATCAAAGTTTCTCATACAGGGTTATCCAAAATAGTCTATAGGAAGTTTTTTTTACATAAAATAGATACTCTTTTTAATCTTAGTATTTTTTTTATTTAATTATCAGGTATTACCTATGACAATTATGTATGGAAAACGATATCTGTCAAATGACCACCACGACCATATTTACAGACATCAATTCGAAAATCAAAATTTTCGATAACATTTTGGCATATTTGCTCGTTTTATTCACCAATTTCATTTTTAATGTTATTTTTCAAATCATCAATTGTTGCTGGTTTGCTGGCATAAACTTTACTTTTCACATAACCCCAAAAAAAAAAATCCAATGGGGTCAAATCACACGATCGAAGTGGCCAATTCACATCACCATTCCTTGAAATTAATCGACCATTAAATTTCGATCGTAACAAACTGAATATTTTCATGCGTCGTGTGTGGCGTAACTCCGTCTTGTTGAAAATAAACATTACTTATGTCGATTCCATTTAATTTCGGCCATAAATAATCAATAATGATTTCATTATAACGTGCACCATTCACTGTAACTGCATCTTCATTCTCGTTTTCGAAAAAGAATGGACCGATTACGCCTTTCGACCAAAATCCACACCGAACAGTAACTTTCTTTGGATGAAGTGATTTTCCTTTAATGGCTCTTGGATTTTCATCTCCCCATGTGCGACAATTTTGCTTATTGACGTGTCCATCCAGTATGAAGTGAGCTTCATCGCTGAAGATGATGTTGCGTGAAAACAATGCATCAATTGAACAATGTTCTGACAACCAATTCGCGAAATTTCTACGATCCAAATGGTCACGTTCTTTCAATTCTTGAGTTAATTGAATTTTTAAAGCATACAAATGCAAATCTTTATGCAAAATTTGCCACAAACTGCCATAAAAAATGCTCAATTCTTGAGAACAACGTGGAAGTGAAGTTGATGGATCATTAGCAATACTTTTACGAACAGCAGCAATTTTTTCATTCGACAGAACTGTTTTTGGTCTGCCAGACTTTGGTTTATTATGAACAGATCCAGTTTGATCAAATTTTATAACCAAATGACAAATTGTTTGCTCCGATGGACGATTATGTACATCGAAAAAATCACGTAATTTACGATGGGTATTTTCTATTGAACACTGATTTTCAAAATAAATTTTAATCACTTTAACGCGCACTGCAATCGCATACGATTCCATAGTTAAAATTGTCTATCATTGTAGGTTAGAAATAGAAGAAAGTGACAATAAACAAACATGGCGTTTGATAGATGTTCTGATTCAACATCCTAAAGGTACTTTTGGATAACCCTGTATATATTGGCTCGTAACACAAACTATTGAACCGATTGGAAAATAATGTGAAAAGCAGTTGTTGGAAATTCGATTACCTTTAAAATGGTGTCTCGCGCGACTTAATCGGACGTTTCTAACTCGAGATATGGCCTAAAATGTGAACGTATGTCAGAAAAAATCTAAAAAAAATTCAAAAATTCATATAAAAAAAATCTATCCATAGAAAAATTTTTCTTGCAATTTTCGAGTTTAGTAGACCAAACAATACATAAGAAAAAAATTGTGGCATTAAATATACATTTTGTTTTTTTTTTATTTTGTCAACTAGTGTAATCCGTTATTAGATGCTATTTGTTGTTCTACAAATAACTGGTGATAAGCGAAAGCTTCTACACCGTTACGAGTGAGCGTTACATGGGTAGCCATGGCTCATATGTTCACTACATGGCATGATTCTCTTTCTGCGCGAATCAAATTATCGCGACCCGTACATCGCGGCGTGTTCACGGTCGCGTTCGCAACCCACGTGGCGACGCCATTCTCAGCGAATTTTGTCCACGCGTTTCCTTTCCATCTTATCTCAAATCGTAATTCTCAGATAAGGGTAATTCTCAATAAAGGCTCAAATTCTTCTATTATATCAAAGTTTACGCATATTTTTTGATCTCTTCAATATAGATTGTTTGAAACAGTCCTATCATTGCTTTGAAAAAGGATTTAACTTAACGTTGTTACAATATTACACAACTGTACATTAAAAACTTTGTTTCTTCCGATGTTTCTCAGTAATGGTACATAGAATATTAAAATATGTACAATAATTTCATATAAGAATTGCTGTTTAAAATCATTTTATGTTAGCTGTAAGAAGGTTGTCCTAGCAAAAATATCATCGAATGCAAACGAATAAATTAATTTTTGTATAATGGTTTGAAGTATGAAAATCAGCCTGACATATAATGCATCAGTTTCAAAAACAGAATCAATAAAGGTAGAATAGTATTAGTTTGTAATATTGTACGATAGTAAGGTGATATCTTGTGCGTTTAATATGTCCACCAAGAGTCAAACACGTCGATTCAATAATTACAATGGTCGTCAACGCGAACATGTAACTTCTAAAAAAGTTGAGCAGCAGTCTCTTAAAACGAACCATTTCGGTTCTAAACTGCGCAGCTAACGTATCACGGCACGCGTGCATTTTTCCACGTCTGCAGACACAAAATTACATTAGAAAACTCTCGGTCCCAAGTCACAGACAGGTGGTTTACCGTCTGATCTATCAGATTTTCTTGCACAACCGACGGGTAATTTTCACGGTAATTTCCTACGTATTACACCTACCGACACCTTTCACTCCCATAAGCGCGCTTTCCTCCGCCCCCACGTGGTCTCTGCGCAGCCGCAATCAAACTCCATGAAATCGTCATGAAGGTCACTCGTCATCGGTCGAGGGATTGATACTCAATCTTTGAAAACTGTATTCTTTCGTTGGACAGTGAAGGATTCTGATAATAATTATTATCCATTCGTTTCGTTACATGTATCAAGATCGAATGATTCTGTGGATATAAATAGAATTTGTTATGAAATTCAATTCTATATTTGTTTTACAAGTTAAATATTTACATCTGAAAATATAAAATCTAAATGTAGTTTTTATATTGCTTTTTTTATTAATTATTTAAAATAAGTGGCGATACAGTAAATGTAGTGGTAGATTTACACATAGGCTAGTGGATTGGGATTGAATTGACGAATGCGCTATGTGACCTGAAAAAGGAATATGTATAGTCTTTATATCAGTACAAAAAACTGTTGATTTACTTATGAAAAGACAATTTCTGTGTACTTTTCTTGAATGCAAATTTCAGTCTGAATAGGTGAAGCTTGCTCTACTTCCTTCTGGATGTCCTCTGAGAGGGTTAGGAAAGTGCCATAAAACGTAGATTAAAATGACCCAAACGTTTCCAGGGTCCTTTCATCCTGTTTAGATAAGTGTGTATGTTGCTATATGTTTGCAATGCCAACTATTTTATCTCGCAGATTTATAGAATGTATGTACTAGGATAAAACTCAATTAGACTCGATTTCGAAAAGAGATTTCGAAAAGAAAATTCTTTCGCTAAACTCAATATCACAATTTGTATAGTTATAGATATACAGTGGGTGTAGAATGTATTCGTACACCGATCAATTTCCCAAAAAACTTTTGTATGAAATTGTAGTTTCTTAACTTCTTTTTTTATAATCAATGATATTTTACATATTCTCGGAAATATCTAAGATAGATATAGTCCAAATAACATTTACTAGTTAACATAATTTGTGAAATTAACAAAAAAATGCGAAAAGTGGGTAAAAGTATAGAAGCAATAAGTATTTATACGATTCTTATGACGAACCATTTACAGCAGAGCTTGTAACGTAAACACATTAGTTTATTGCTCCGTGCGAATTAGAAAACATCACATTTCCAGGAAAGTACTTTTAAACTTAATTAATTGATTAATTGTTTTTTTCTTGTTAATTTCGCAACTTACATAAATAGCTATTTTTTTTGTAATCAATCTGTTCTAGAGATTTCCTAGAATATGTAAAATGTCATTGTTTATAAAAAATAAGTTAATAAATTACAATTTTACACAGTTTTTTTGGAAATTGATCGGTGTACAAATACTTTCTATACCCACTGTACGTTAGTAATAAAGTTAGTAAATTCTTGGAAACTCGAAAAATTCCACTATACACAAAACATTATCTTTCAATTCGTAACCTCTCGTGACATTAGCTTATCGTGAAAGTGGGACTGAATTTGGGAATCGAATTAGTAGAATATTCATTCGTGAATTGGTCGCAACAGTAATCTTACTTTTGCCACCATACACATGTGACCTTAATCCGATAGAACTATCCAGTAGCGGCGAATGTGTTTCAAGTATCCGTACAGAGGAAGCATACTGACGGAACGTAGCCGTATGGAGAGGGTTAAGCTGCGGTAAGAGACATCAAGCTCACTGAACCACAGGCGAGGGTAACGCACATTCCCTAACGTTGGTCGCGTAAAATGGTGGTTTTCATTGGTCGAAGGGGGTACCGGATTATGGAAATGCCCGAAGTTGCCCTCTTC
Organism: Hylaeus volcanicus; assembly: GCF_026283585.1. Lineage (NCBI taxonomy): Eukaryota > Metazoa > Arthropoda > Insecta > Hymenoptera > Colletidae > Hylaeus > Hylaeus volcanicus. Next base: position 16,161,710 of record NC_071976.1, read on the forward strand.
TCCCGACCCTCGCGCCACCTTTCGTTCCCCGTTTCAGACGGGCCTAACACGGCTCTTTATTATTGTAATGCCCGAAGTTACGGCCGCACCGTCTCGCGCCTGGGCCCCCTGATACGAGGCTTAATTTATGAAAATGATGTGAAATAGGAGCCGAGAATGCCGCGACGTTATCGTTGGCTAACCCGAAATTTCTTACCGCTTCTCTCGCTCCAGCTAGCGTCATTCCTCTCCCTTCTGTTCTTACGCGAACGATCGCTACCGGTCTTCGAAGGATCTGCAAATTGAACCTGCGGATAAGACGCGCGCGATCCTTGCGATTCGCGGGCCCGCGAATCCTGAAATATAAAGCTCGATACAAAGTCTGGCCATGGCTACAACTCTGCCAGAGGAATTCAATGTTTATGCCCGTGGGATTTGGTCGAAGCGAAAGCTAAAGAGTTACTGGACCGTATGTTATGCTTTAGCAGCCACCGCGGATATCCCGTTGCTTTCGCTATTGCTGCTTTTTCGTCGGTTAAACGTGAAATACGCAATCCGCGGATATTATTCCGTGACGCGTTGACTGCTCACCGCCCCGTATATTACCGTTGAATTTCGTGACCAGCTCTCGGTTTCGTCTCGTTTAGAAAACTGATTGTGCCCCTCCGGACGTCTACCTCTTTTAGTGGTTGGTGTATTTTCATTGAGATCGATTTATTGAAATGTTTCTATTACTGTATTTGGAAAAGACCTTTAAAGTCTGTTCACAATGGTTCTATATTTCTCACCTCTGCGTCGCCTTTAAGAAGTTACAATCTGTCATCAGTATCTCCTTATTTTGTAGGCTGAATTTAGGCGATATCTATACCTCAAAGGAGAATTAAGGTAAGTTCGAATTTTTTGAATTCAACATAAATATATTAAGTTACATAAGTAATATTAGGCTTTTTATCGATATTCAAATGTTACATTTTCGAAATTTGGACTTGACACACTCTGAATCCGAGGTATAGATATAGCTTAACCTCAGACAAGACTATACAGAATCCAAGAAATTTAAATTTTTATTGGCGATGCAAAGAGTAACATTCTACGGCAAAATATACAACTGTGTTGTCAATATTAATTCAATATGTATGTTTCGTTAGCACAAGAGAAGAATAAATTCGGCGCGGCCTGTGGGTTCTCTCGTACTGATCGTATAATAGAAACAACCGATCGTCTAGCACAAGTTCAACACTTTACTGATCGGTAGCCTGTTAATTGGCTTTTGGCTATGGCAATCAATACTTTGTTATGTATTATTGAGGTAGCAGTGTACGCTCCAATTATTATATGAATTATGAAATATTACATAAATATTTATCAGAATTTATTTATATGTCCAAGAACTACCGGTCGGTAAAGTGTCTACTTGGTAGATACTTGTCTGCGAAACAAAATGCCGACTTCATCAATAAATACCGTTCTTTGTAGATCGAAGGCAGCGATAGTGTCTCAGTGAATATGATTGAGGACTCATCCTTTTGTATCAACATGTTTCGAATTATTTTTTAAGATCTAACCGTGGTTAGAATGTTTTATGTTTATTTTACACTTAGAGGAACAAAATAGTATTCAGCAAAACAAAACTAGTGATATTACTATAGATTAAAAACTCCAGTAAAAAAGCAATTATCTTATTAGGATGTTCCATAGCTTTGAAGATTTGCTAGTATGTATCCACTTTGAATATCTTTTGTGAAGAGCCATAAGGATTCAAGACTCCGTACTGAAATTATTTGATCCCATTTTGTACACTAAAGGATATTCGAAATAAAATATATGTATTAACAAATCCTCAAATTGATTATGAGTATATCCATAATCTTGTTAGACACTTTCACACGTGCAACTAGCGATACGTCAATTAATGTAGCGTAACTATTAATTGTCCGTAACATTGGTTTTCCTTCTCCTCTTAACAGTTGTCCTAACAGAACGTTCCAGCACACAATAGCTTTAAGGCTCTCAAAGAAAATCACTTCTGGTTCCCGAAAAGAAATCTTTCCAAGTAACTGTAAACATTTTCTTTCGTGACATTTATTCCAGATATTAATGGACTCAATAGCATGACGTTCATCCATTTTACAGACCATTCTTTTCTCTAACATAAAAATAGAATTCGCTATAACAAATCTTTGCCTTCCCACTTCACTCTTCAGTCTTAAGAACTTCTTTCGCCAAGTCGTCTCAGACGAACACTTATCCTCTTCTTCCGCGACAAAATGTTCTTTCGTTGGGCGAAGGTTTCTTCCATTTGAAGATACCTCTCTACCGAAATGCAGAATATCCATAGAAGCACACTTTATACTTGAAATATTGAATACTCCACATTTGATCCTCCACAATCTGTATGAACAATGCTTTTTAGTGTAAAGCTTCGAACTAACAGAATTGTTACTTTACGCAATAATTCGATCGTAACTACCTAAATCTGAAGTTGATGATCAGCCAACTACGTACGTCAGCATCAAAGGGAGAAGCATTCTGAAGCATTTTGAAGTATTTATTGAATCCTCGCGTTGCGTGGAAGATTCTTCCAAATGTTATTATAACCCTAAAAGATTGCAAAGCGTAAATTTCCATTGGAAGTGATTCGCATAAAAAGCAACAACGAAAACTCTGTATTCTGAGTCCGAATGGTTGAATAGTTGAAATAACGACGCATCTTTATGTTGCAAGACCACCATTCACAATCGTTTCTTATCCTAATCTCTGAATTTACGAACGTTACAAAAGTTTCCCCAGAACGCGTCGCTTTTCGTTCAAGGACAATTTCTGTTCAGAAGTCGAATTCATGGCGGCGTGAACCATCATGGGAGCCTGGTTCCTCGCTGGCACTTTTCAGTGTTCGGTTATTTGGTTTTAACGGAACCCACGGTGGGACTCGCTGGACACGCTTAATCCTCCTCTTTACGCGCGATACATTATCGAAGTAGCACGCCCACGGAATTTTTCATCGTAAACTCACCGCTCGCCTCCTGCCCATGGATTCTCGAAGGAAGGTGTGACTTCCCGAGGCGTTCGATTCCGTAATCCCTCCATTAAAGAAACTTATCACCGCTCGCGTGCAATTACTATACGCGCGTAATTAAGCCCATTATATACTCTAGTTGAACGTGCTCAAAATATGTATTAATACACTCGTGCGCATGGGCCGTTATAATGCTGAAATACTCCAGCTTTTACACGGTAATATTCAGTTACCGTTTTATAACTTTCCATTGATGGTGTGCGAATACCTCTTGCCTTCCTAATGGTAATATTAATTCGCTAACGAGTCAGAGCTTCCCGGAACGGTGCACGCATATGGAAACACGTTTTCGATTATTTTAATCCCTTTCGAAAAGCTACTCTCTAGTTTAATATTATGTAATTTTAATCAAAATTCACCAGTTGAACTCTGGAAAAGTACCATGATATAAAAATTTCGGAAAGAAAATAAAACGAGGGATAATCTCGACGTCCTCGTTTCATTGTAAAACCCTGGAGTTTATTGTTGCTCCTCTATAATATCAATTTTATTTTAGTCTTCGTAAAAGAAATGACATGGTTATTTTTAAATATGTTCATGAATGAATTTACTAACTGATATGAATTATATGAAATAATTGATATAACTATATATGTGCCGTTGAGGCTAACCGCTCGCACGCCTCGAGACTCGGGCAGTTAGTTACAATCGCGCGAGAGATTCACAGCTACGATTCTGCTGTCTAGAATCTAAAATTATTATATTGTAAATCGTTAGTCCTGGATCTTTAATCCTAATCCGGACTTTGCTGTTGATTCAGGTAATGCGCCGGGTGAAGCTCAATACAAGTAACAAGTAACAGTGGATTTCTGCGTCTTTAAAAGTGGAATTAATGAATGGCAGAAATAAGGGAGAAACAAGATAAGACACTATTCGAATACCGAACGGGATATCACATTAAAAGATTCCGTTTATTAAGCAGAAAATCTAGTTACTTGAATCCTATTATCGATTAATTAAATCGATCTAACGACCAATTTCTCGATGTAGAACGCACTCGATTACGTTCAGTAGCCGGTTCTCTCCTGCCCTTTTATGAACTCTGGTTTTTATGCGTATTCGTGTTACTGTTGAATTGAAATTACAGGAACTACGAGCAAAAATTTTTAGTTAGAACAACATTTCACATTGTTAGCAACTCGAAGTTACAAGCTACGGTCGTAATACCTATATAACTTTTTTAATCGGTTCCGTCGGAACAGTTGAAATTGAACTTTTTTAACACGAGTTCTCGTAAGTTCGGACGAGAACAGATAAATAAGGGTTTTAGATTGAATAATATTAGATGTTCCCACGTAAAAAAAATAAATACTTTCTTTATCTGTACAAGATATAAACATCTTAATAAGTCTTGAAATTCTTGTTTAATTTATATTTGATTAATTTGTGTATAATGTGGTATTATGTTATGTTATTATGGTATTATGTTACGTGAACAACAGCTATGGAATTTTATTTAACACGGCGGTCACCATGTCAAGTATATACAATATAATACAATATAAATATACAATATGATAGAACTTTTCACCCGAAATTCAAACAAATTATTCCGCAGATGAAGGATTAATGAAAATAAATCTGAATAATATTCGTGAATTCTAACAAGGTTGCAACAATAAACACTGAGAGAAATCTCAGTTTATTTAGTTTCCAATTATCTCAAAACAAAATTTTAGTTTCATAAAAAATTAAGTAAGTTAGTGTGGCAGGTAACCTGTTAATTTATGGTGTTTTACCGAATATAAATTCTGAAATAACTGATTCCATGGAAACTTTTATTATAAAAGTTTCAAAATATTTCTTCCACAAGAACTTTAAATACAAGTATTCTAAAATAATGAGCCAATAGAACAATCTTTAAAGAAGCTCTTTGGTGCCAAACAATGACATATTGCCGTTAGCTATATTTGCGAAAATTTTCGACAACGATATATCATTTTACGTGAGACATTATGTGTTTGCGTTCGAAAATGGCAAGTAACATGGTTAGATGCGTTTAGTAGTTCGGAACTCAATTATATACATTTTCCGTCATTGACGTTGCATTACTTCAACCTTTAATGTAGAATTAAGTGATGGAAGTAGTGCTTCGTAATATTATTATAAATAATTAATTTCACGTTATTTATGTTTTGTATTATATGTATATTCTACGTCAAACTATGATAGAGTGGCAATTCTTGTTATCTGTAAATACTATTTATAAAGGTTAATCGATTGAAAAATGTCCAAGTAAAAAATACAGTTTCGAAAAAAACCCGTTTAAAATTTCAAGTACAATTCTAGAAGGAAGGAGCGTCAGGAGCTCTCGAAAACAAACCTAACTTCGAGTTCTACAACTTCGGCACTTTTATGAATTTTAACTTAAAATTTTGCACAATTTTTCCTCAAAGGATGTCCCATAAGATTCTGTCAACAAAATAAAAATAAATTATTTGGCCTGGTATAAAGCAATCCCCCTTAAATACTTGGGTCGACGCTAAAGAGTTAAAGCAAGAGTACAACATTAAATAAAATTTTAAACAAAATACAAATATCGATCAGTGGTTATTACAGGATTAAAGAATTGCATCCACATTCAAGAGACACATCCACCTGTCCTGCGTGCCATGTCTGTACCCGTGCGTTCGGTTTGGAGTCGCGGCATCAGAGGAAACGACCGAAGGCAAAGGAGGCTGCCGGTCTCTACGTGACGGCATCTAAGTCGGCATTCGGTACACACGATTTAGAGGCATCTCTCGTTCACGGCTATATATGTACTGGCAGCCAAGGATTTTGTGTAAGCGTTTCTCAAGTGACGTACACCGCCCCAACTTGGCAATGCGACCGATCGCGACCGATCGATGCATCGCGCTGTTGGCTCGAACCTGCTTTCCGCCAGCGGAAATTTCACGTCTCAGGGCTTAACAAGCTTCCTAGGAAATGGGATATTTGTCTCGAAAGTCAGGAACAGCTCCTACTATGTCATTTATACCCATGGTTTTACATGTATACCCGAATAAATATAGATAAAAGCTCCTTAAGGGGTTAGTCGCACTCAGGAAGAAGAAAAACGACATTTCTTTGTGTTTTTTTTAGTTATTAAATAATAATTTCCATAAGTATATTATAAAGCATGTTTTAAACAACTAAAAAACATTTTTTATTTTAAAAACCGTTTAATTTATATCGTCATAACAACCGATGACGTACACGATGATTTAAAAACATAGGTTTGCGGTGAGCAAGATTTCTCTACATTGGTTTACCTGAAAATAAAAACAAAGGTAGATTTCGAAAATACATAGATTAGTCTAGCGGGTCCCTGAACTAAGGATTTTGGAAAAAAGTAATTTAAAACAAGATGGCGGACATTTGAAATTGATTTTCAATTTTTTCACTAAAATTAAGCGATTCAATACAGAATAAAAAAAAAGTATAGAAGAAAGTAAAAACTCCTTCGATCAGGGACCCCTTAGTCTAATATATTTTCTAAATCTACTTTTAGTTTTGTTTTCAGGTGCACCAGTTTGAAGAAATCTTGCTCACCGCAAATTATGTGGTAATTTTATTTGTTAGTTTAACATGTCTATTATTATAAAATGTATACATATGTAAATATTAACAGTCCAGAATTATTTCTTATGTAAAATAAAAATTGTTAAAAAAAACTGTTTTTCTTTTGTTACAAGCGTACGATAATAGCTCCTTAATCATTTACCAGGGAAGACGGCAAATTGTACTCTCGAATTCTTCATTCATGTTATAATGTATAATGGTACCAAAGACATCAAGGGTAACCTCAGAAAGTATCAAGAAGCATCTCTTTTCCATTTTCGAGAAATAAATTTTTGAAAATGCGGACATTTTATCAGTATTGTTGCATTACATTTTAAAATTATTTATTTCGTTTCCTATGATTCATGGGTTATGTTACAAATTCTTCGGAAATCTTATAAGCAAGTGACTCTGTTTGCTATCAGGCAGACTATACAAATGCCTTGGAGTTATTTTTACTTTTATGTAATTTTGCAAGTAAATGATAATAGTCTATCCGAAATAAGCAATGCTGCCCTCCTTAGAGTATTTGTGTCAACATTTTTAAATATCCATGAAAAACGTATTTTTATCATTTTCTTTGTACCAATCCCAACTTTTTTTAACAAATTTACAAAAATTTAGTCATTATCTCCTAACATGCTACATAACTTTTGGAACCATGCACGAGAACAACACATGCATGGTTAAGAATTAATTAAGTGCCTGAAATCAAATATTTTAACTTCTGTGGGCAGAGTAACAGTTTATAATTAAAATCATGAAATGTTTACCTATTTTAGAAAAATACACATAGAGTAAGTGTTCTGATTCCACAACGATAAAATGTTTATGTCCAAATAGAATGTTTATTTCTCCACGAATTATACTCGTGTAACGCTCAATTCATATTCCAGACTAATATTTACACTGAAGCAGTTACGAAGGTACGAGAAATGCAATATTGGTTAACGCTTCCTACATTCATAGATCTTCATGCATAGCGTCTGTTACGATTAGTCGATCACGCAACGAGACTCGATAGATGTTCTAGTTAGTCGTCGCTCGCTTTCGTTGGAATTAACCGTTTCATTGACACGATTACACAAGAAAGGTAGCTCGTCTCGCGTGCCAACCAGAGGACACGCTTGATCAAAACTTATCAGATGTTGTTGAGTAGTGGACGACGTATGACATGCTGGAACGAGTCAATGGCTCTGGGCGGTCGAGATGAAAGGGAACCGGAAGGGGACGATTCCGATCGTGCGCGTTGTGACGTTTCAGAGTCAACGCACGTCTCGCGATCGATCGATTCTGCTTTCACTTTTGTCCATCGTCTCGATGTCAACGACTCATCCGTTGCAACGTGGAAGCCGGCTGCTTCGGATATCGGATCTTACTTCTTATTTTTATTCTTGGTAGAGAGTCTTTGTTAACTTAGACTCCAACTTCGACCATATCGACTTAACCTTTTGACCACGAAGATCGTATATATACGCCCTCGAGTAATAGGCTCAGAGAGTTTGGCTGACCATTGAAAATCAACGTATTATATACACGGTATGTCTAAAAAGAAACCGAATTCTTGCTATAAAAAGAAAAAACGTACAAGTAAAGTTTTTACACGCGCGTTTATTTACTCAAAATAATCTCCCTCTGCGTCAATACAGTGTGTCGACCGCGTAATTAACATTTCGAAGGATCTTTCCAGCTCCATTTTTGGTACACCGTTTAGTACGGCGGTTACAGCGGCCTGACTCTCCGAAATGTTGCTATAATATGTCCCTTTCATTGGAATTGAAATTGTTACCTTCGATCATCCACCCTACTCGCTTGATCTGTCTCCCTGCGATTATTTTCTTTTCCCAAAATTGAAAATTTCAATGAAAGGGACACATTATAGCAACATTTCGTAGATTCAGGCCGCTGTAACCACCGTACTAAACGGGCTACCAAAACAGGAGCTGCAAAGGTCCTTGGAAATGTTAATTACGCGGTCTACACGCTGTATTGACGCACAGGGAGATTATTTTGAGTGAATAAACGTGTGTGTAAAAACTTTACTTGTACTTTTTTCTTTTTATAACAAAAGTTCGGTTTCTTTTTAGACATACCGTGTATGTATATTGAAATCCAGTAACGAAACAAAGTCTGGATTCCTGCGCAAGTGAACGAAATTTTGAATACACTGTAAATATAAAAAAGTTTCGTCACGTCATTCTCTATAAGAAAATATTTTTTTTAAATTGATTTGACGAGTTTAAAAATATCGCCTACTTGGACGGAACGCTTAAATTACAAGCGCGACCCTGACAGTAGTATGGCCCATAGAACATCTACCAAAAATCGTCCCGCGGTCAAAGAATTAACTCTTTTACATTTCGTTACGCTGACGGTAACAATTTATTTAAAAAAAATAGTTTGGAGTCAATCAACATCTATTTTTAACAATCTTAAAGTAGATAAGAAATCGACAAATTATTTCGTTTATCGAAAACCACATTGGTAAAATTTTCTGCTCGCAAGTCGAAACGAAGAGTTCATAAACCTTTTACATTCGCGAAGTTAAAGAATTTAAATTCTTGGTGTTCTTTATCATTTTTAGTTAAAATAAAGTAGGGACATTCAATAAAAAAAAAGATGAAAATAAAAGGAACAAAGTAATAATGTTCACTCTTATATTGCGAAATGGTGTTGCAGAAAAGAAGTCTGTTGACATTAAAAAAATAAACAAGTTATTTCACAACCATCGACGAGGAGATTAAGTGTCTTCCATTTTGGTTCGAGGCAATGCGCGCATCGCGTTCTATTTTCCATTCGATCGGTTCTGCCGAAGACGTACGTACAAACAACGGACAAAGTCGTCCGTCGATGCGAACAAAAGTGGGCATTGTAGGTAACAAGACAAGCCGCCCGCGCGAGAAAAGTGCTATCGACGTCTGTACAACTGGTACAACGAAGCGCCACGTCCTCTCGCCGGGGGTATTTCTTCATTTCCATCGAAGATCGAGTGCCTTTGTCTTCGTGCGCTGCGCCGTCTCGTTTAACACGATCCATGATCGTGACCAGAGATGGGCAAAATTTAAATTTAAATAGCTCTTTATCTGTTACTCGGCGAATAAAAATTAGAATTTAAGCTATACGTATAGAATAAAGTATTTTAGAACGAACGAATAAAAATTTCATTGCATAAATATCGCGAGGAAATGACTATAGTATATACGGTTGTTTTGTTCACCATTCTTTATTCGAACACAATTTTGCTTATTTTTTTATTGTGCCTAGAAATGGACAACATGCGAAATAAAACAATTATTTATACGTTACTCGTTGAATGAAAATCTTGCTTCATTGATATTTTCACATTTTATCATATTCAACTAAACATGAATATAATCATTTTTAACAGAAACTGATAAAATGTAAAAATATCGGTGAAGAATATGTGAAACATAACATCTATAATATGGGGCATTTCATGCCAAATAGACCACTTTTAAACCCGACTATTTTTGATTTGGCTGAAGTTTTTATATGTTTTAGTACCCTAAATACCTTACTAAATACCCTTTTGTGATTTTGTTCAGATTTTGTCAAAAAAGCGGCGTTCTTTTTTAAATGGCTATAACTCATTCAAAAACTGACCAAACTAGAAGTACTTTTTTTCAAAATGTGAGTTTTTGAACCATCTTTACGAAACAATTATGAAACAAAATATTTGAATTCATCTTTTATAAAATTGTGGTAAATATCAGAAAAGAAACTTCTATTTTTCAAATTTCGACACTTAAACTTTTTTCGATTTTTACACTAAAATACTTTCATTCATTCCCCATTTAATGCCACAAGTCCATATGTATATAGACAATAGTTTCTCATAATCTAAACGTCATTTATCCAATAAAAATTGACCAATATTAAAGCGTTGCTCAAAATTATTAGAGTATGGACACCATATATTTATCCATAATACGTATTACACAAGAGTAAGAAAAATAATAAAATTAGATAATTACTTTTATCCATTATTCGAATAGAATATTACCCACGTCTGATCACCCTGACAAGAATCACTGATTTTACACGGTGGTTCGTTGAAACTGGTCTCTCGAATGAACTAATTGTAGCTTTGCTGCGTTCCATGACGGGCTGAGAACGAAAATCGCTGCGGTTGAAGCCCTAGTATCATCTGAGAGTAAATCACGATTAATTCCTTCGTTAGCAGTGATCGTGATCAAAGGGTATCGCGCCGACCGTGGATGTCGCGGAAGCAAAGCTCGCAGACTGGCTGCGTTAAAACATTATAATTACAGAGCTACGATAACAATACTAGCGTTATTAAGCTCTCTACGTATCCGTAACGCGGCTCGATGAACGCTGCATTAATTCTCGTAGCTGTTGACGGAAAACATGGTTTCTCATTCCACCCGATTGTGGTGGTAATCCTTTTCAATTCGATGACTAGGGACTTTTCACCGTTTTCTCACACTCTGAATAGAAAGGGGTGAAACACTGCGATGAATTAATGGTCTGTCGCGCCTTCAATAATTTGATATCGATAGGGATAGTTCTTTTGCTTTGGATTGTTGAAGGGAAGAATCACATTCTTTTTATTATACAGGGTGTTCAAAAAAAACCATTTAATATTTATATGGTGTATAGGACACACTGTACCGAATAAAAAAGCTTTAGTAAACATTGGTCCAAAGGTCAACCGTTTCTGAGATATAAACATTTTTGTTTGCTAGTATCATGATCGACTTACTTGCTTCCATCGCATGCGATGTTTATGTCAGTGTTTATTAATTGCGTTCTGAATGTTCCCATTCAAGTGGTGACATATCACGAAAGTGTAAAGTATCGCGAAAATGTCAGCGTATTATTCGAATGAAGAAATGGCAGATATGGATTTTATGTATGGTCGTGGTAATGGAAGTGCCTTAGCTGGACGATGATACTACCAAACAAAAATGTTTATATCTCAGAAACGGTTGGCCTTTCGACCTATGTTTACTAAAGCTTTTTTACTCAGTACAGTGTGCCCTATACACCATATAAATATTAAATGCTTTTTTTTGAACACCCTGTATATGTTATGATGAATATGATAATCTGGATAAATATACATTTATAATCCAATCATCTAGTAAATCATGGACGTATCCGAGATCAGGAGTTTGCTAATTTCTAAAATTTATCACGCTGTATAAAAACCTGAAAAATTCGCTCACCGTCATAAATATGTATTTTGTGATTTGAAGCCTGTGTAATTAATATTGTGCGTTTATAGTCAGAAATTGAAACAGAGTTAATAATTGTATCTGAAACAAGGATAATTTAAATTATGATAAGGTATAGCAAATCTTCATATTTTAAGACGTCAACTTAGCACCATTAGGTTCAATTTGTATAAAATATTATATAAATCATCCGAAAACCAAAGAAGAAGTAGTTCTTCATATTAAAAAATAAGACGAAAATTTGAAATAAAATTTGTTAGTAGGTACCGTGCACCCGTCTTGAGATAATCCATTTCAAAAATTCATGGGGCGCGCATACGTATAGCTAACCTACTGATTCCCAAAAATACATTCTACGTTTTCGCACACAAATTTTCATCATGTATTCATAATAACATTGGAACAGAATACTATACTACTAGCGGTACGTGTAGGTATCACAATTTGAAGATCCTTGTTCTAGATACCACATTCTCCAGCTCGTAGACCCTGCAACAACAATCAACGAAGGAAACTCGTTCTTATTTACCAAATATCTAAAGAAATTAATAAAAAGCTATGTTATTGCGCGGTTAAACGTCTCAGTTATCACTTGGAGATCCTGACTTAACATATTAATAATCGCGACTGAGACCGGAAATTTCTCGAGTTCACGTAGCCACGGCTGAAAAAGGCTCGCGCTCAAGTTAATTGCCTCCTCGACGCGTCTTTCGGGGTCCCAAAGCCCTCGAGAAGACCCCGAAACTCTCTGAACGTGCCTCCTCAGTATGAATCAGGATTAACTTCTTCGTTAGACAGGACGATGATTTAAGGATGCCCACGCTAACCGGCGAACGGGGACGAGAATAACGTCGTCGAGCGTCCGTATTGGCCTGTATGTGTACACAAATTTGAGATGGCTCCGAATCCCTAGGAGGAATAAAACAGCGAGGAGAAAGAGACGGTAATGGTCGAACAGCGAGAGCGGCGCCTTCTTATCAAAACACGAGGAGCGTTTAAGATTATTTATTGGTTATTAAGTTGATCGCGCTTGGAGGTTCGCGGTCCTTCAGGTCTTTTTGTATACCCACGAAAACGACGTTCGTTTAGTCCTCTCTTTTGTTATTTCGTTTTTATTGCGCGCGATGATCTACGGCGATCCGTACCCTAGATTCTCAGTCAATAGAATTCGTGAAGCATGCCAGGATTAACGGACTCTGTTGCGTTAAGTGGGAGGTTTAGCTAATCGGGGAATAGCTTCTTCTACAAAAGGAATCAAAACTGCCAACTTGTGTGACTTCCATAATTCTTACTTTCTTGCTTACAATTAGTTGAATTGAGAGGCTAAAACGATTTACAATTAATATGAATCAAACGATAGTATGTACAAGTAAGTGATCGATAAGAATCTAAAGGTGAAGATTTCTGGAAGGAATTAGAGGAAATGAGTGATATTCCATTGCTCCTATGACGTGAAATGTTTTCGTAAAATAAAACGATCATTGCACGATGCTGACAAGTGGAAGGGATGACCGTTATGCGACAAGTAAGAGTAGGAATAGTACTAGAGATATATAGTGTATGATTACTATTAATTAGTTACCTCGATTATTATAAGAACTCTGTTGTGCTCAACAACTTACGATTTCTGCGCAGTACATTGTCATTGAATTACTTCGCTATTTTCAACAGAAATCCCATAAATCTCTTCGTTGACTATGCACATCTCTCCAACTAAATAGTCAAACGTAATCGTCGCAGGTTTTCGAACGCAGAGTTCGACGATGTCGCGTCCACCTTATTGCAAAAATTCTGTCAAGTGTTCACCGCTCCTCGTTTACGCGAGGAATTTATGCCAATCGCCTTCCTCTTTTAGCTCTCACGGAATGCACTACCGTGAAAAAAGGACGAGAACCTCGCATACCCTCGATACACCAGTAACCGACGGGAACAGACAAGTGGTCTGGAAATTATTAATAAAGCAGACTGGATTGAATGGACCTTTCGGATTTACCATTACATTGAACTAACGCGGACGATCTGAATAATTTGTTCGTTAATTAAAAAAGTTTGTCGCGGTCCGAACAACACCTCCTCTGCCGGCGTCACTCGTCAAAAAGCTTCGCTGTATTTATCCCGAGCCGTCGCTACGTGTATTTGAGCTTAATTGAACCAGCCCAGGGGGTTAGTTTGTACTCTCCCTTATTCTCTCTCAACCCCTCCTCGCTCTCTCGCTCTGTCTTCCTTCCTCTCTTTTCTCTCTTTTTTTTCGTCGGAGAATCGTTAAAAGTTAAGCGTTCTCACGACCTATTCCCCTCGTCGTCGTCGTCGACATCGTCGTCGTCTCATGCTCGTCGCCGCCGTTTGATCCTCCGCGGATCCATCCCCGCGTAAATCGAGCTTAAGTTCATTAATTTCACGAGGCTTTCGGCCGTTTCGGGGCGAAATCGTCTCGACGACGAAAGGATTAAAATTACGGGCCGAGGGCATCCACGATGCCCGAGCTAAACGTCAAATTACAATTAACGATGAAGTGGCTTCCCTCTTGCTATCTTCCTCTCTTTCTCTCTCTGGCTCGCAATCAACTTGAGGAGTACTGTTCGCCACGATGTTGCCCTCCGAGTTCTTCATGGCTTCGGTTCCTCCTCGATCTTACTCGAAGTTTGGACTCGTCGCGAAGAAAGCTACGATATCTTCCTGCTAAAAGTGAAAGCCTCGAAAGATCACGAGCGTGGCTTCCGCGCTCTTAATTAGCCCGTCGATTATTCTTACGATTTCAATGTGGCTAGGTGCACGGGATGCCGTTTAAAGACGTCATTGAAGCTGTTTTTTCGCCATTGTTTCAGTTGAAATAAATTTATTGAAATTATATTTCCCAGCCTGGTTCGAGTGGCGACCTATTCATCACGACGGTTACAGCTATTATGCATTCCACCGGGAACCTCTCGTCTCTCCTTTCAGGTCGTTTCGGTTTACCGAAATCAGCGTAATCCATGATCTTATCTTTGCGAAATTTAAAGCAGATCCTTTTAACAGGATAAATAAACGTGGAAGTAAAACCATCTACTCGCGAGTGTGGAGCAAGTGTACGTACAGCGAAGTTTGTGTTCAAGCAATAAGTCTACCCGTATGAATGAAAGTTAGATTTCGCTTTGAATTCTAAACATATCCTTTAAAATATATGCATCTGGTAAAACATAGTTGGTATTGGGTATATGTAGTTTCATTTTATTGTACTTTTATCGTTTCACCATGACCCAAGTAGAGTAGTTGAGAAAAATTCAGTTTTTTAAAACTTCAGTCATCAAAACCAATTAGTGACTTTAAAGATAAAGATAAAGGTCACTGATCTGACCTGTAATCTGTGATTATTAATTAAAACAGTTATATTTCCATAGTACCATAATCTCGTAAATACATAATAATAATATAATCTATATAAATATTTTCTAAATTTGGAGTTGAGTGTGTTAGACTCCAGCGACGGAACAGAAGAAAGGGTTAACGAAGCCACTCGACGAAAGCTCCACGCCTATAGTCGAGGAATGATGAGTACGCGAGACCTTTCTCGTTGTAATTCACTTCCGTGAGCTGGAAACTTCTCCCGAAGGAAGCATTGTACGAAGGCGCGCCAACTTTGCGTCTAGCCGGACGCGACTAGGTCAAAACTTCGCTTCCCGCGACTCACCTACTTCCGTTCGCGTTTCTGGACGAGCTCGAGACGCAGCCAAGTGCTTCGAGATTTCGAGATTCCTTTTTGCACAACCCCGAGACACGCAATGGAGGTTTTCGTCGAGTTGCGACACTTGGTCGACCATCCCACGAAAGTTTCGCGCATGAACGTATTATACTTGGCGTAATTGTATCCCACGCAAGGAACGTCGACAATAATACGGAAGCTCTGAAAAAGCTTGAGAAAAGACGATACTTTGCACTCAACTCTACTTGCCAAGTTGGTGGTCCGTTCCGTCAAACAAAGCTGGTTGGCTCTTTCATGCCAAGTGGCAGGCTTGTTTTATATGGACTTTTTTGAATTATAGGCGAGTGTAGAAAGAAGTTGGCCGAGAGTTGTGCGATCCACTTAAAAAATGATGTTTCCTCGGTGGAGTTATACTCGATGCTCGCGAGTCATGTAAATGTAATAAAATCGTCGACGTAGTTCTTCCAACTTTTAATAAGAACTCCTGTTTCAGGGTGCACCGTTGGCGCATCAAGTTATGATCATTTCTGAAGTTGTTTTCGAAGCATTATGGACGTGGAAGCTCGCCAATGGGAAGCTGTCGGAATAAGCACAGAAGTTTATCACGTAAAGTAAAACGTCGAATACGAAATGTGGAATTAAACTTTAAAATATTGTAATTAATTAATAGTTCACATATCGAGTTACATTTTATCTGGATCAGTCATACAGTATTTCAATATACAGACAGATGACAAATATGGCGGTAAGCATTCTAAATATTTTGGTCAGAATTTTATGTTGTTGAACTTGATAAATATAACAAGCAAGAAATTTGGACGCTGTTGAAGTGTAATAGAAAAAAGGAATTAAGCGTCCAACAATTAGTAGGTAATAATAATTAAAATATTTGTTTCCTTCCAGATAGTATCCTTATTAGATAAAATTTCTGTCTTTAATGAACATTTTTAAATAACCACTATATATCGAATACTCCAATACTTAAATGCTTTTTATTCATATGTGTCCATTTATTTTAAAGTTTATTTATATCTGCAGAGGGCCCACACATCCTCATAACTAAAACTATATATTAATAATTAATTACGTATACATTCCTGTTTTTACATAATATTACTTACTCGAATACTTACAAGTTCAAAAGATTTTAGCTTTTATGTTATCATAAGGATAAGACATTTGACATAAGATAATAACACATAAATACTTTTAGACACAAATTATACTGACAGCTTAGCTTCTTCAATTATGAATAACGCCACAAAACACTTTCTATCATGTGCTTTCATATTTGACAGAGGCAGAAAAAGCGTAAGCTTACAAATTTGTGTAAAAGAATATAGGATAGAACGGCAGAGTAATTCAACAGCATGTTGGAGCTAATCCCTTACCAGCCTTGAGCTGTCAGTTGAATTTAATTCCACTATACTGTTTTCGGCTCTAGAATGGTACGCGAAGTTGAGATTAAACGTTCAAGATAGTTGCAATGAATTTACATTTTAGATTTACGCCTGCAAAAGCTTGAAATCACTATTCGACGTGAAAAAAATTAACCTTCTAATCCTAGATTGCGTCCAATCGCAATATAATCCGTATAACACTGCCAGTTTGAACCTCGGTTGGTTAAAGAACATATATTTTTACATAAATACCAGCATTCAAGTTTCGAGTATACAGTGTAATGTTAGGCTGCAAAGCAGTGATTTCGAAACGTTTTAAACGGCACGCCTCTGAATATAAAAAGTATTTTAACAAGTATAACGGAAATACTTAAATGAATTATATTATACATGCGAATCTTATTATTTATTGCATCCCTTTTGAATCTACGTTAGTCCATACCTAATCTATTTTTATCACTATGTATTTTATTTTCTTTCTTATTTCGATATTATTATTACATATACGAGTCTAAACGAAAAATAAAGGCACAGTGATTCGAACCCACAATCCTCGGATCCACAGTCGACCGCTTTACCTACGCGACCAACCCCGCACCCTGATCCCGATTCCTTATTCTTGGGTATGGGGGGCGTGGTACTATAATTATTTCTCTCAAGTATAATTGCAAATATAAAAATTGATAACTTTGATTTATTGCGATCATGACCTAGAATATATCAGCTGTAATAAAATTAGATCTTTTAAGACGAATTAGATATTATTCACATATTATATCAACAAGCATACATATGTTCAAAAATAATTGTGCTTCTGGGACGAACAACATGGTAGCACAATGTAAATCGATCCTCAAGTTTAAGTGTTTTCTACATGTCTACTTTATAATATCAAAATTAATAAATCACTGGCGAGCCACCAAATATTCCCGAAAAACAGTTTTCAGTAGATTACACCAAGCTTGGTCGGACCTCATCAGGTATAATAGAGACACGAAATATGTCCTTATATCATTCAGTGCCACTGAGTACTTACTGTGCGAATGACTACTTACGATCACATTCGTTACCAAATAGGTGTGTTCGGGAATGTAAGTGTTACAAAACTAACAAATAAAACGAAAGTTAAACTCAATTACATTGATGAGACAAAGATGAATAAGAATACAATAAACGATGCAATTAAACCGAACATAAACTCTAATTTTACATGTCTATTTTCGTTTCTTGTCATTGGACCGAATTCCGTACCGATAAGTCACACTTATCTTAGGACCAAGAAGCAATGATTTGTTTCGTGTCTGCATTTGTCTTCTTATCGATCGACATTTTTAGAAAATTTTTTCCTGCGATAGCGACTTAGTGTCCCGCGCATCCAGTTTGCACAACACACGGTACCTTCTACTTGTCCGACGGCATCGGTGTTCCTACAACATCGACACACGTTTCGTATCTCTTTTGTACCGGCACCGAGACGATAATTCTGTCACGCGATCCGCGATGGTGGGGCCCTCGTAAGTAAGATATCCCCAGAAAAAAGGCTGTAGCATTGAGGAGAGCACGGGACCTCCGAAATCACATAATCGGAGTACATCGTCCAATCGTGGAAGCGTGTTCTGGGTTGATCGGTGGCCAGGTCGGAGCCGCGCGCCGCGGCCCAACAAAGCAAATCTCGCGAGCCGAACGAATCGAGATGGAGGCATAGCCTCGATCGGCTCGTTAAGACTTCCCGTGACGCTGAGGCCACGGTAGCGCGCGCGACGCGATCCAGGGACATGTTTAAGACCGGTAGTGGGTTGTTTATGCGCGAGCTCGCGCTTATGGGGAGCGAAACGTAATCCATGATGGGACGAGCGTGTCGGCCCTTGGATACCACGGTGTTCCCCCTCGTCTGCCCTGCCGTCCCGCCACGGGACTACGTTTCTTCTGGCTTCTCATCTGGTCGTGCTTCCTTCGGCGAGTCGCGAGTCGCGCTACGTGTTCAGGGTATCAAGCGCCGATTCCTCGTACTCGGCTCCTATATCTTCGCGTGAATACAAACTCGCTCGTAGCACCGAGCCGGAAAGAGTTCCCCTGGCAAGCACGAGCGACGACGACGCCTAGGAAGAGGAAAACCGGCCCATGGTGGACGTTTCTCTGCGCGCGCTGGTGTACCTTTCCGTCCTCTGACGGACGAGCCGCGGTAGCTGACAAGTTGCCCCATTACGCCTATGCTGCATACGCGCCACCCAAGCGCGGGTAGCTCGCGTTCGCAGCGGGATCTCCGTGTTCGCAGTCTCTTAAAACTCCTTCGTCCGCGCGTCTTGGCCTCGTTCCTTCATCGTTCTCCTCTCGTCTCCTTCTTTCTTGCACCTCGTCGCCGCGCCACGGTCTCTCCTCCTCGCCCCCGCGACCTCCCCTGTTCCATCGCGGTGGCTGCACCGAGAGCGACTCCATTTTCTGCTTCCTGTATCGTCGGCGACTTCCTCGAACGAGCTGATTCCTGACAGGTCCCCGAGCTACTGTTTCCTTTGACGGCGGCGCTACCTCAAGCAAGAGGCAGTTAATTTTGAAGTATTTATGAAGTTGCCGCGCCGTTATGAGGACATCTGAGAAATAAAGTGCGCCGGGGACGTGGAATGAAAGTTGGTTCCGCGTCGCGGACCCTAAACTATTTCATCGTCGAGTAGGTTAGATTTCGTGTATTTGGAAACGAGATTATGGTTCGAAATTACTGGACATTGTTTTTCCTTGTAACTTAACTTTTCGTGGTCTTATTGCCAAAAAAAAAAAAAAAACGGTGCATATAATTTATCATCACGATATTCGATATTTTATATGGATTTGCCTATATCTTTTTTTGTATGATGCATTAGATGCCAATACGATGACCCAAATTCTTCATTTCGTTGGATTTTGGGTTGTAAGTAATAAGATGTGATTTTTCCTTTGATTTTCTGTTACTATCACAAGTGCTCATAATAATATTGAATTGTTAATTATGTAGAAAAAATGAGAAACTTACCATAAATTGGAGAATGAAAGAAGTCTTAATGCAAAAATGAAAGGAGTTGTACGAAGTTTTACGTAACAATTAGAAGAACTAGGATTTGTGTATAATTAGTTGGCATCTTTCATTGCCCATAAAATTACATAGATAATTCTCATAAGTAGTAATACTGGTTACCTTTCATGCATAACACCACAAATTTTACGCAATAAACTCCTTAAATTAAAATATGATAGAAATATAATTTGTATTCGTAAATTGTACCAGTATCAAAGCACGTCAGAATCCCTGTCTGACCATGTATGTCTGAATCTACTGCGTATCATTTTTCCGTAAGACCGTTCGCACACGAGCGCAACTGATCAGTTTCAAACCACTCGGAAACTAAATAGTTGCATGCGACCATGGATTTAGGTAAAACAACGAGCGCAAACGGTTTGCAACACTAATTTCAAATCGGTTGCGCCCGTATGCGTTCGGCCTAACTCGACAGCATTTGTCGCTCAATTGCGATATAACATTTAACGTTGTACATGAAAAAAACTTGTTGGTCCTCTTAGTCAATTCAGTGATCGTATATAAAAGTACCACAACATGAGTGTAAATCTTTCATTCCATCGTTGCTCGAAATATAACGGAACTTCTTAAAACCGCATGCGTACCCGCAAGAGCAATATATTGCCTAGTCACTCGGTTGCAATATCCGCGTTAATTAATTGAACGCTCACACACCGCTGTCACGTAATTCGATGGAACGCTCGAGCTCGCTGACACTATCGCGACATTCCTCTAAACGTTAATTTACACGACAGCCGCGGGAAACGCAAGAAAACGTAAACCTGAACTGATGTTACGTTTCGCTGAACGTTATGCAGGACTTAATTAACCGGTCCTGATTGATCATAATCTTATAAGTCGTATTTGAATTAAACAGGTCCAACGATTTGGTCTCTCGGATACGCAAAACGACGATGTTTCACGGCGATTTATGTACTTTGCGTACACGGTTTTGGTTGTTTAACGTTGAAATTGTCGAGTATATCTGGTTAGTCGGTACCAGGAAACGTTCCCTTTCCTACATGCTTTTTATTTTCTATTTCCAGCTCTGTTCTCTTCGACTGCCCGATCGACAATTACCCGATTACGATCGGCACCGCGAGCCAATAACGTTGTCGGTCGTTTTCATTTCCATAATTCACGGAGGTTTCGCCCCCTTTCAATGCTCCGCCGCCGCTCTTTCGGAAACTTCCGCGCTCTGCAGCTGCAACGAGGCCGCACCTGGAACTACGAGAATTTGCATAACGCGGGATAACGGCGACGAGACTGTGGACACCTTTCTGCGACGACTTTTCGCGTGAGTTAGACGCTTTCAAGGAACTAAGTGCGCGCTACGTGGATGAATTTGTGAGGTCGAAATGAATTATTTTAGATGTTTATCATGTCAGTTTTGTTTGTTTCAATCAACATCTTTTAGAAAGATTTGCCAGAGATTAGTACATTTCAGTTGATCCTTTGTCAGCGTTTCCTAAACTACTTTAGTTATAAAAACACAATTTCTATCTTAGAATACATTTATAGTGCAGTTATATCTTTTTATAGCAATTAAATCTATGACGTCCAACACATATCGTGCCATTTAAAAAAGTCAAGTTGACCTTTATATTTTTACATAAAAACCATTTTTCAGATTCAAAAATATGCGAACATGTAACTCACCAACTGATAAACTTTTGTCTAAAACATTTTTTAATTGCACTACCGCAAAAACCTAAAAAGTGGTGTCATAACTTAATGGGTAGACCCTGTATTAAAAATTTCAATAATAAAAAAGTGTAATACAATATAGAAGTGTAATAGAACAAAAGGTATTGCACACATTGTTTTATTTTTCATTATAGACTACGATTCAATTTTGAAACGCTACCGAAAATAATGCGAGTGTTCCTCCTCTCTCCCACCCCTATCAAAAAGTGTAAAATGAAACAATGAAATCATTAATTATTGATGTCGTTCCTTTTTTCCCATAATGGATTCTATTTAACTTCCGAGTTCAATAAATTATTTGTCTTCTACCTGCGTTATTATTCCACATCTCCATTCCAGGAACATAGTTTTGTAAAATTCAAAATAATAATTGTATTGCGCGCCTCTTCCTCGAGATCAACCTGTAGTAGGAACCCCACTTCCCGCCGATATCGCCACAAACTTCAAAGCTAAAAATCAAAAAAAGGGCAGGCATTGCCTCCCATGTCTGCACGCCCGTCATGCCTCATTCTTTCGCTTTGTGCCGATTAACCACGTTGTTAATGAGAGAACTCTCTTCTATATCTGTGTAAATGTTTCGCAAAAGGCATAGAGGAGATTCTTCCGATGTGGAAAACCAAAGTAAGGATCTCGAGAGACGTCTCGAGAAGTTGGAAAAGGAAAATAGAAAGCTGAGGAGGAAAAAGAAGAGGAAGAGCCATCGTCGCAGGCATAGATCGAGTGACGCGGTTACCGACGAGTCGTCGTCGAGCGGATGTAAGATGGCAGATTGTTTGTCTGATTTTCGTTCTAGTTTGGTGTCCTTGCCGGAAATAGTTTTCAGGTCTCTCCGAGCCTCAAACGGTTTTAAACCGTTCTCTTTTTCCTTATTTATGGCTCTAACCTAAATGTTAAAAAAAAAAGAGAGAGGGAGAAGAAAAGGAAGAATGTGTCGATTGGTTCGATATCTCGCACTTTTTGGCAACAGGCTCTAACCTGACAAATGTCAAGTTTGTTCACTCGTAGGCACTAAACTACGAGTGTCAAACCTTTTTTCCTCACTTTTATGGATTCTCGTGAGATGAATTTTTTTCTTCGTTTCCGAAGAATTTTGCAAGTTTTTTCATCAGGTTCTAACCTGTTATGAAAGTTACTCATATATTGAATATAAGAAATATGAGACAATATTTGGGACTAACCTATTATTGTCGGTTTGGATTTCCAGATCGTGACCGTTCCAAATATTCCAGAGCGAGATCTTTTAGTTCGGATCGGTGTGTTTCTTCAGTTCCCGGTAGATGACAGGCATGCAAGTCAGATGCATCAGATTTTGCTGGATTCCACGAGTCAGTAAACAAATCTACGGAACATCCCTGTCGATGATGTGCCACCGGTAGATTTTGGTGAACCAGCGATATTGAACACAGAAGTTGCGTTAAGTTCTGATATTTTAGATATTTTTGGCAAGCGTATTTGCGAAGAAAGAGTTTTCGGTCCTCCAGTTCATAAAGATCTGGTGGTACGCTGCGAAGATGTTATTAAGGAGGATCTGTCGGAGGAAATTAGAGTAGAGGTCCTGAAGAAATATCCACCTCCTAGCAACTATACGTCCATTGATCCTCCTAAACTAAATCCTAAGTTCAAATCTGTTGTCCAGGAGTTAGTTGCGAAGAGGAATGACCGTATTCGGAAGAAACAAGAAATGATTACTGCTTCTTTGGCTCTCGCAATGCAAGCAATGTCTATCGCTGTGAAGGGGAAAGACAATCCTTTCTACTACAGGTTGATCATCACGAAAGAGACGCTTCATACAATTATGATAGAACTTCACTTAGGTAAGTTCGTTTAATCATATAATTCTACGCAGTCTTGTTTGGAGGGTAAAATTGAACTCAATTATGGATATTATAGTATCCAATATCAAATTTAATTAAACGCACAAGCCCCTTAAATAACCATTAATTTGAAAAAGTTTTAAAATAGAAGCAAAAGCTTTTTTATGTAATTTGTATCATTTTTATATTTATTAAAAGATTTACACCATAAGTATTATTAGGTTTAACAAACAAGTGCTCCAAACATTGAAAAACTGCTTATTCTCGAATCCACCATTGCATAACAATACAGTATTGCAGCTTTCAAGTCTATTTTATAACTTATGCTAGCATTTATCTCCACTTTGCAGTAAATCTTTATATATCCAAGACTAACAATAGCAATAACATAGAATTCGGGGTCATGGCATAGTCAAAACATATTCACAGAACCAGAATCCTGAAATGCTCGCTAGCTTGGCAGTTGCTCAGAAGTCGCCAGCAGCTACCAGAGCAAATTTCACAAGAGAGTCCCGAGGATATCTCAAATTTTCGTATTCAGATTCCACAAATGGATCGCGTGTTGCTCTCCGGAGTCTTGCAAGTTCGGTGTTGCACGGATGCAATTATCGCTCGGTTTCATCGGCGCGGCGGTTAACTAAAAACAGACACCCTGTATTTACCTCTTCGTTTGGGAGAATTCCTTCGCGATAATCAATGAAGACAGATACGGTAACACGCAGAACCGCGTAAACCGAAACTCGATTTACCGCGCGCGGACGACCGTTATCGGGCTTATGCAAAAACGGACGCGGCCGCATCTCATTAACAGGCTTGACCGAAGGCGCACAGCGTTCGATAAAATCAGGCAAGATGGTAGGGGGTTATTTACTTTCTTCAACGAGAGGACGATTACAGGATTATGGTCGATAACCGTCTACCTCGCGAGCGGCTAATTCTCACATCGGTTAACTGGATTGCACCGAGAGACCCCGATCGGCGAAAAATAGCGGTTATTTGATTTCTCCTTCCATCTAGGCCTTATTTGCTCCTTTGTATCATCCATCGATCCTAATTCCTTAAGTGGGATACCTAGTTCCCCTATTCGACAGAAATGCAATTGGAAAGTTTTCAAAAACTAAATGATTGAATAGATACATACTTGTTACACTTTTAATGTATACGACAATGCGTTACAGACGTTCCAAAAATAATATTAACGGAAACAATTTATTTTTTAATCCATTGCAAGTATTTATTTGTGGATCTTGTATTTGAAAATTAATTAACGGTGACCCTGGTTTCGGTTGCAAAACAGTAATCATATAAATAATAATCGACACGTGTCTAAGCTATTATGATCATGATTCCAATATTGCTATAAGCGAAGTATTATTCAAGCTGTGTTGTCCTTAAACTGTGCAATAAAGACAAAGAGGATTAGATAGATGACAGACACAGTTCTATTGATGTCATTAAAACTATAGTAATATTGTATCATGGATCAAGAGTGATTCCACTTGCACAGAGAGTAAATCCAAACCTCGATATTTAAATTATCAATAAAAATCACTTGATATTCGAATGACATGTAATAGGAGTAAAAAATTGTTCCTTCGAAGGTGGACAGGGGCAGGGGGCTTATTTACTTTCCTCAACGAGACGACGATTACAGAATTATGGACGATAACCTCGCCTCGCGGGCGACTAATTCTCGCGTCAGTTAACTCGATTGCACCAACCCCCCGATCAACGGAAAATCACGGTTATTTAATTCGACCGCTTCCATCTCTGTCTCCCTCTTCCCTTCGAGCCATCCGTCGTCGTATCTTTTCTGCCCTCTTTTTCACCCTTTCTATCGAGTCTTCGCAGGCGGACTACGCCGACGTTAATTGACGTATCGTGTCGTAATGCGGTTATGCTATTATCTTTGCTCACCGTGGGCCTGATATTGCATTAGCGAGTTGATCTTTCATCGTCGACGGGTTTCCTGTGCTCGCCATGATGATCGCCTGGGGATATCGCTCGGTGAGATGAGAATGGGTATACCGGAACGCAGCGGCCTTGGAAAACGTGACTCCACTGGGAACGATTAGACGTTAACGTTGGTAATAATTTTTATCGAATAACAGACTGAGAAATCGACGTGTCTAGATATGAAATCGTAAACAAAGATTGTCCGAGTATGAATATTGTTTTCGCTCACATTTGCAACCACCGCTCGATAAAACTATACCAATGAAAAAATCGCGTTATCTTATCATTCGATGCACGATATTCAAATCGAGACATTTGAAATTATTTACAACGAGTATAAAGAATGGAACTTTAATGAATACATATTATACAAATTCCAAGTAGTAAAACGTATACATGGAACTCAGCTGCCAGAATATAGGGCGACGTTGTTCAGAAATAAATGATTATAGAGCGCTTTAGCGACCGAAGAATGTTGTGCCATAGACCATTCGACCGAGACCTCAGATCGTTCATCAGGGAAGCTGGTCAAACAGGTATCGATCGTATTTATACGCATAGCCCATCGGTATAATTTGAATTATATTCTTTTATTTTTTTATTAAAAAAAAGAAAACAGATACACAAGACACATCCTCGTCTTCCATTCTTGAATAATTATACACGTAAACGCGTAATTATCCAGATGAATACGTGCCGTCGCATTTTCATTGGTCCAAAGAGGATGGAAGAAGGTTGTGGTGTAACTGATAATTATGTTTCAGTGAATTGATAATTAACCTCGATGTCCATCAGTTTCAATTAGTTTCATCGTTAAAGTCCCGTGCGGTATCTATCTATAGAGTGGCGGTTGGCGAGGTGGTCGTACGAGCACCATACGCATCGCGTCAAGGTCACAAGATTTATAAATCGTCGGCTTTTATTTCGAGTTAAGCCAGCTTTAGGACTTGTCCCATTAGGTAGGTAGTTCGTTCGCGGTGGACGTTGCTGCGCCTGTGGACGTGTCGCTTGTGTCAGGGTAAGAGACTCTCCCCGACGCCTGAATATCTTATTAAACCTCGTAGCGATGGTCTATTAAGTTACGTAAAGATGGACATTTTTTCTCCTCGTTCCACGTCACCAACTCTGCAAACCACTCGATACTCGACGGTGCAGGAATTTGCATGCAACTTTCACTTTACCGATGGTTCCTTGAACTTGCACGCAAGTGGAACTTAACGAGCACCTGAAATTACAGGTAAACGTTGTTCACGTAGATCTACATTCAAAACCATTTCAGTGAATGGTATCTCCGAACCGTCTTATCTTACTAAATGTAGCTCAAGATTACTCGAGTTCGCGAACGAATACTGCTTATGGAGACTTAAATCTTCGGATAACCTGCCTTCAGATAAATATAGCTTATGAGGACTTAAAGTTTCAGATGAACGTAGCTTATGGCGAGGAAAACCTTCAGGTAAACGGGGCTTGCGATAACGTTAGCTTTCAAATGAATTTAGATTACCTGAAGTTTGCAGGTGAATGTTATTCACGATCCTAAGTTTGCTGATACATGCATCTTCTGCGCTGTTAACCACTCAGCTCGCAGATGTTCGCATGAAACCTTTCAAGCGAACAGTTTTGTACCTCCTTGTTGATACTTAGATCAAAGTAGGTCGTTATACCTATCTATTGCCTCGACAAACGTTTCGAAAGTGCTTCTTTGCTTCGCATACATAACGGAAATCAGACCATGACAAACACTTGAAATTACAGGTAGATGTTACTCTCATGAACCTAAATTCCAAACTTCTGGGTGAATGTGCCTCCAAGTTTTTTTATTTTACCAAGTGTAGCTTAAAATTAGACGAGCTTTTAGATGAATATTGATCATGC
Source organism: Hylaeus volcanicus (assembly GCF_026283585.1). NCBI lineage: Eukaryota > Metazoa > Arthropoda > Insecta > Hymenoptera > Colletidae > Hylaeus > Hylaeus volcanicus. The sequence goes on from NC_071976.1 coordinate 16,189,001, forward strand.
AAACCTAAATCTTTGAAAAACCAGTCCTTGAGTAAATGTAGATTATGAGGATTTTAAATTTCAGAAGAGCATAATTTATAATAAATGACACTTTCTATTGAATGTAGCTTACGATAAGTTCAGATTCCACCTGAATCTAAATAGTATGCTTCCAGGTGTATGTTATTAACGATTCTGAGTGTCCTGATACATGATGCTTATGTGCTGCTAAACAATTAATTGGTAAATGTTTAAGTACAATTGACCTTACAAGTTAAGTACAATTGATCTATATCATCGTTTACGTCGCGTACCTAATTATAATTGAACCATAACAACCACTTAAAATTCCAGGTAAGTGTAACTTCCGTAAACCTGTATTCAAACCATCCAGGTGAATGTATCTCACAACCGCTTCGTTTTACTAAATGCAGCTCACGATTACTTGACCTTGCAGTTGAACATAGAATTCTCTGGTAACTTATCTTTAGGTAAATATAGCTTATGAAGACTTTATGTTTCAGACAAGCAAATCTTGTGGCAAGCAAACGTTCCAGGTGAACGTAGCTTTTCATAACCTCGCCTGTCAAATAAATTTAGAATAAATTACCTCAAGTTTGCAGGTAAGGGTTTCTCGCGATGTTGAGTTCGCCGCGCTACACGCAGCTTATGCGCTGCTGAACACTCGGCGACAGATGTTCGGAAACACGTGAACTTGCAAGCAAACAGTTTTGTACCTTGCTCTTGGAGGGTTGAACCGAACTGTGCCTTCTGCACCTGAGTAGCTAATCTATCTTCTGCATGGACAAATGCCTTTAAGCTGCTTCGTTGGTTCGCGTAACCAACGGAATCTTTAACCGTCGATTAGTTCGTTTCCATTCCTCATACGCCCAGCTGTACAGTTGCAATACGCCTAGCCGTGTAATTTCTGCCTCCATCGCGAACATTTTTTTATTGTGCTTAAATTACTATCCACATTGTGAACCTCCAGGCATCAAGGCTGGAAACGCACGTAGCTGTGGAGCAGGTGATGCTACGACGTCTCACCGAGAACCACCATTTTCTTCGACTCACCTTCACGATTTTCACTCGAGCATTCTGACAACCAAGATGATTCCTATTTCCTCTTTCTCGTTGGTAGCTACCCACCGAACGCGGAACTGTCAGCGCGGCGAATCCAACGAAAAGCGTGAAAATAAGCGATCACGTGCGATGGGTCGAAGTGAGGAGGAGATAGCAGCGGATCAAGTTAAATGAAACTGCTATCGGTGCTCTCCAAGTGCCTGGTGTCGGTTACTTCCATCCTACACTTTGAAGTTTCAGGTTGAATATCATCAAGAATTTCTCGTTCCGGGACAGAAGTTTTAATTGCGTTAACTCATTACTTTATTTCTTCTACGTTGTCGCTGACGGGAATTGCGTTTCCTTTGCCACGGAAAAATTGCTCGCAAGTGCGTCGTTGGATGTTTTGCGATCGTCCGTGGAAAAACTGGTAGCGCTAGGGCTATTCGATTTCGATTCTAATATGAAACTTTGAATAGTAATAAAATACACCATAACTAATTTGATTTATTTGCTTTTTATGGAAATAATCTGAATAGAGAAATATGAAAAACTTTCGTCATTCGAGGAACAATAGTTATGGTTCACTCACAATACTCCACCACATACAGGTTGTTAAAAAAGAGATCTAATAAACATGAATAAAAAAACTAATAATTTCACAATTATAAACAGTTATTAGTTTCAGTTGTTTACAGAAAATTTTCCAAGCATCTTCATCTTTCCGGCTTGAATATTTTGCTATATAAAACTTTCATGAGGTTACAACTGCGATATGCTGTTCACACTTCTCTGCTGAAATGTGGCAATAAGATTTTTTATTGTGGATAAGGTTTTGTATTGTGGAATGCGTGCACAAAAGGAGAACAAAGTATTTACTTCTGTAAATATTAGCAAAAGAAATAATAAGATAATTCATTGTTTCCATTTCACGATTGAGTACCAGAAGCACGCGTTTCAACCGAAACAGATAATTGTTTATAATTCTTAAGATATTAATTTTTCAATTTATATTTATTAAAATGTTTTTTCATCTTCTGTATCATTTTTCTAAGTACTATGTATATTCATCGACGCCAGACGATAACACTCTTCGACACAGCATGCCACATTAAGCGCACAAAACATTATCACAGCGTTTCAATTATTCCGTTCCTTTTCCCTGCAGTCGAATCGCAGTAAAGATACTCCCCATTAACACGTAACTTCGTTTACGACGTGTGACTTTTATTCGTCGTGCATCTTCAATCCTAAACCCGCGGCTCGTCGTCGAAAATTCGACGATAGTCGGCATCCTAACAGAGCCCCTTTGATTTCGAGGCTACAAAACGCGACTTTAAACTCGTACGAAAGCCAGCGAAGTGCGACCATGTCGGTCGCGAATGACACAGGGGACGCGGGAATTCGCTTAAACGTAATTAGCAGACGACCGCGGCGGTGCAGGCTCGAAACGATGAGTTTCAATTAGCGCTTTCCTTTCCCCCTTCAGAATGGCCGTGGCGTAATCGTGAATCATTCACGAAAGTTCGTTCGCGATACCTTCTCGTCTCGAAAGTTTTAGAGCGGACCCGTCTGACGGGCGGTGTTGCGCGTCGCGACGTTTCCCCGCATCGTAAACAGCGGTCTCCTAGCCAAAGTAACGGACGCGTGTTTACTCGAACATTATCGTCCGGGATTGCGTGGCTTTAGGCTACCTGCAACTTGCCCGCGACGTCAAGGTGTCTCCTGACACGTGGCGGGATTAAATTTTGACGCTGCCGCGTCAGGGCTGAATGTTCGTAAGTTGCAACGACAGTTGCTTTTACCTCGAGTCCCGTGAAGTTTGCTCGGTAAAGCTGGAGTTGAACGATGAACGTCTGCATGGAAAAAATATTAGATTTCGCGAAATAAGTTATGCGTTATATACGAGAGTCATTCCAGTATAAATCGGAATTTTTGTACACAATTTTATTGGTGATAGATACAAATACAAATGGCGTGCCTTATTTTTCTACGTCCTTTTCTTAGACAGAAATACATTTTCTTCGTCAGATAGAAAGCTTTCTAATCCCCTTAGGAAAAAAAGCAATTGACTGCTCCCGTAACCAATTGTACAAGTACAGTTGAACCGCTGCAACGCGCTGTGTCGCTTTTAAATCTTTCACCTCTTAAGAAGAAAGTCTGTTCCAGCCAAGGATTTTTTCTAATCCATATCATTTTAAGATATAATGTATTTTTGTACTTGAAACTTTTTGTACATATAAAGATATGTTCAAATTGATAGATATAGTAGTGGCAAGCGAAAGATTCGGTCAAAACGACTAAGGTAGTCGATGCCGATACCACTACGCGTACTTTATACGTAAAATTAACTTTGCGCATATAACTGAAATATACTTTTATTTTACTAGTATCATTTAGAGTTGCATCTTGTAATATTTAATACAATATAGTATTTAAGAACTTCTGATTTGTTTAGCAAATTGTTATAACAATAAAACTCCTCATTTCGACTTACGTGGAATGTTCTCTTCAAGAGACAATAATGAACATGACTCTCAAGTGCACGCACCGACTTACAAGGTGTCTCGAATAGAGATTAAATGATATCGGTTAATATAAAAGGAAAACAAGAATCCTATTATATACATCCCTATTGCTCGTAACCCCAAAAGTCTCCATTTCGTACATTAAGTGTAAAGACAGTTAGAATTACTACAGCCCAAATATATGATTACGCATAAAAGAATCTAGATTCGAGTTAGGATAAATATCTACCCTAGTACTTCATTGTCAAGAAATACGATATCGAAGTTCACGTAGATTCACTCTCTATAATACCTTCTTCATTACCGTACTAAAGTTGGGTTCCTCTTCCTTAATTCATCATCATCAGCGTCTAATTAAACTTCCCCGCAATCTGTCCGAAAATTTCACCGCCTCGTCGATACTCCCGCTTCATCGATAACAACGAACAGAATACCAGAGGGAAGTATCGCAGGAACGTCGATCGATAACTTCATCGCTGAAACACGAAATTTTCCCGCGATAACATCCGTTATTAGTCGCGTAACAAGCTCCGCCGTGCTCCAGGTCTGGCCCGTGAAATTCGATGCTCCACGAAAACTTTCCTTAAAAGGGTTGCGCCCCCGGGTACCATTGTTCGTTGTTGCCGGTATATTAATTATGAACAGCATCTTGCGACGTCTGGCAGGCGTTCGATGTTTGACCAGGAGCGTGGAAATTGCGATACGCCCCGAGTCGGGTACGGTATTGAATTTCAATTATTTATCGGGAACCCGCGTTAATTGCGCCAGCGGCGGCACTTTTCGCAAGAAGCGGGTCGCTTCGTCTTTCAGATCGGCGAACCAGAGGGACGCGCCGCAGGTAGACACCGCGCCGCATGCATCCTCGCGGAGGCAAGAACTAACGCGTCACGACAGACAAGGGTCCTTGGAAGTCGACACCAGGCTACCTTGAGACACGAAGAGCAGGATCGCCGAGGAACGGAGGACAGCGCGTGCATACTTACGCGAATGGCATACCTTGTGCGTCGGAAGGCAAGTTCAAACTTGCACCGAGCCAATCCAAGCTAACTAATGTCACGTTCGCGCTTATTCGTAATATCAATGTAACAGGTTTATTGTTGCAGTGGAATGTCGATTATTGCAATAATTAGATTTGAAAGGCATTTAAGTAATCAAGGTAATCAATCCAACGAGTAGTAGATTTACAACTTTATTTATTGCTTAGCAACCATCCTTTTCTCTTGTTCAGCGCATAATACTTCAAGACACATTTCTATTTATTCATAATATTCTATCGATACGTTAGCTTCTCATGATATAAACTTGAATTCTTAATCTTCAGGTATAATGTTTCAGTGTGCACAGAGTAAGTTAAAATCACATTCCCATTTATCTTTATTACTCTTTCGACACGCTGACTGCTTCATTTTGTATATACAGTAGACGACCATATAAAATAAATAATTTGTAATTACTATTTCCAATTATCCAAGATGACTGTACTTCTGAAACTTTAGTACTGAAATGCTTCGGGTACAAATAAGATAATTACTTGTTTCAATCAGAGGATACAAAGGTACCCAAAACCTGACCTCTAATTCACCTTAACCTCACTCCCACGCATCTCAACGTACAGCTATTTATTCTCTTTTTATAACTCTGATTCCCAGCAGATTATTTCCCACGGAGAATTCAGTTGCACACGGTATCCGAAATACGATCATCGATACGTGCGCGGATAAAAGATTAAAGATGCTTCGATAGGACTGGCGGATCACAGGGCACGTGGGTGGAAACGTCATCTTCGAGGCGGAGGGTATCGCCAGCTGCCAGGAGTCGGACATACTTCAGAAGCGCCGTGAAAACCGGATTACTCTTACGGAGAGCCAGCCTGCGTTCTTACGGGACGGATTACACGCGTACATTTTGCCTGGCATTTTTTATGGGCCTCCCGTAATCTAAATCGGCGTCGATCGTATATGGACTTATTATGTTCCGTTCAATGAAGCGATCCATGGAGGTTCCTGAGCCTTGGCGTACAACGTCACAGATAAACATAAATAAACATTTCGTTGAACTCAATTAAGGGAGCAGTCTAGTCATTCGAGATCAAAGATTTCACTTTTTTTGAAGTATAAAATGTTGAAAATGTGTTCAGTAAAATAATAATCTTTGTGGCTCTTTGTTTCGAATCATTGGTTTATCTGGAAGCACATCATTGGTGCAAAATTTGTTTCTGTTTCATGGCTTGAATTAATACAAAATTCATATTGCATTGTAATACTACAATAAATGAATTATCCATCTACTAATCTCTATTCTGATCGAATTATTCCTTTTTTGAAAAATAAAATAGGAAAGTGTCCTGCATTTCCAATTCAAAGTACCAAACTTATTCCTTAAAGAATATTTCCCGTTAAGGATTCTGTTATATGAGAACTCAAAAATACTGTGGAGTGATTAGGACAGAACCGGGAAATGGAAATGATACATAAACACTACGCGTTGCCATACCGAGAACGTTTGCGAATGTACTGGGTGATTTCGATTACCGAAGCGATGATTTTGCTACAACAGATTCCGATAGCATCATGTATATCTTCTTGCATTCTCTTAAATAGTTCCTACACAGAATATAAATTAACAAACGTACTAATAAAATATGAAAAATTAAGAAATATATAGAGCTCTCAACTCTTAACGTGTTCATATACCGTTAAGATAGTATGTGCACCTGGAAGAACCGAAACCAACACTTGCAATTTTTCTCCGACTAAAAAATGTAGACACTAGAAAACACAAGTCTATCTAGGCACAGCTACCCATTTCTGGAATTCTCGTTGGATCTAGGAAAGGAATCGCGGAAGCATTCGCAGTTAATTTCAATTCCACCGTTGCAGATGCAAAGTCTTCTGCCTTCGAGTCGGGATTCGCGATCGCATCAGGAGACCCCGTTGGTACCCGCGATACGATCCTAACGGTAATAAGCAACAAACCACTGGGTTTCGAGCCGAATACCGGAGCGCGTCTTTCTATCGCGATATCGACAATAATAAAGTCGTCACGACCTCAGCAGCGCGCGAAAGAGGGACAGATAGAGAGAGGTAAGCGCCTCGTGATTCATCGGGCACGAGCAGTCGCGGCGTCTTCATTCATCGGCGCTGTTCCATGGAACATCCATCGCCTACGTGTACGTACATCAACCTGCAGCCTCGATCCCGCAATAATTGCGTCCGCGAAATGAGTCAAAGGCACGTGGCCACAGTGGATACCCTTCGAACCAGTTCCGCCGCCGCACAGTGCGGAATAAGTGGACAAACTTCAATATTAGTATATGTCACAATGTGAGACACATTTCTATCGTATAAAATGTGTGTCAGCGTGGAAATTGTTATAAGTAATCATGTATCAATCATCTGTATCCATAATACAATCTTTACCTTTAAACAAACATACAGACAAAACGGCAAAAAATATCCCGAGTTCTCAACATATTTGGATATATTATTTGTTATATTTTAAGAAACTTACAAGTTTTCGTGCAAATACTTCCGACGTTTGGTTTTACATAATTTTTAATAAGGGACCGTACTGCTGGTGTAGGGTCACAATTGGAAGTTAAAAATTCTGATTTAATTCATTTATGGGTTTCTATAAAAATTATTTATCACATCCTCGACCAAAATGAAGCATATTTTGTTAAATAACATATGGGTGCAACTTCTATTATTTATGAGACAAAAATTCCTAAAGAATTCGAAATATGGACTACTAAAGCGACAATTTTACAATATTACATCATTTTCCTGTATGATAATCATAAACTCATACATACCGTTGGATTCAGAATAAAAAAACGCTTTTACTGATCCAGAAATAAATCAAAATTTTCAAACATTTCGAGGGGGGGGGGGGTGTAATTAAAAAAATTTGTTTTTTTTTAAATTTGTTGGTATTGGTTTATAGGCCTCTAAAAACAGTATAATGTTTATTTGAACATTTTTTTGAAATCTCTAATCGTTTCCGAGGAAAAGTAAAAGGGGCGGCTCGGACAAAAGGGTTAACTTCTCCCTCAAAACGCAAAAGTCGCACGTACTGAAGATGGTGTAATTCATAAGAAGGTCCCACAAACAAGTATACAAAGTTTCATCAAAATCAGAGTTTGTTAATTTTTTGTTAAATTTGTTAATTTCGTTGTGAATTTATTAATGTTTATGGTTAATTTTAATTTTTGTTTGTGAATAAATAGCAATATATTTACATTAGTAACGAAATTTTGATTTTTGTCCACAATTTTGTTATTTGTCCGCACTGTGCGCCGCTGCCGTTCAGAATCTTCTTCGCAAGGGGAAAATCGCAACTGTCCCTTTGGTTTCTTCACCATGTATTTATAAGATGTATGAAAGGTTATCATTAACCCTAGTAATTACCGAGTAATTCACTATGACTATTTTACATTTTTAAATACAGGGTGTCTCATTATAATCTTTCCACGCGATTATCTCGACAAATATTCATTATTCGAAAAAAATGTTTAAACGAAACATGTTTTATCTGAAGGGGGACATTCAATGGTGTACACTGTTTTTTTCTAGGTGGAGACGCCTCCGTGATTTAAAGGTCACCTTTGTTTTTTTTAATGGAAACGTAGTTTTTTTTCACGCTACACACATAGCTTAACTCAAGACGAATTCATTGACCTATATTATGTTGACCTTGAAATGTCATTCAAAGTCATTTCCATGGCTTAAAGTTTTCTTCTTCACTGAATGTCCAGCGTATCACGATCTACGGTGTCAAGGATCCTTCGACGACATCATTTTCACCCGTATCACATTTCTTTACATCAAGCATTACGTGATGCCGATTATGGTGCCAGATTGAGATTTTGTCAATGGTCTCAGCGTAGGATAATGCGTGATCCTTTATTTTTCTCCTATGTGCTATTTTCGGATGAAACAACTTTCAAAAACACGGAAGAAATGAATCGTCACAATTTCCACTATTGGTGTGATGAAAATCCTCATTGGCATCGAGCAATTGAACATCAGCATCAATGGTCTCTAAATGTTTGGTGTGGCGTTATTGGTGGCTATTTAGTGGATCCATATTTTTTTAACGGTACACTAACTGGTGAACAATACAATAATTTTCTTCGTAACGAGTTGCAAATCCTTTTAGAAGACATTACACTGGCCACCAGAAGAAAAAAACTTTGAGGCATGGAAATGACGTTGAATGACATTTCAAGGTCAACATAATATAGGTCAATGAATTTGTCTTGAGATAAGCTATGTGTCTAGCGTGAAAAAAAACTACATTTCCATTTAAAAAAAAACAAAGGTGACCTCCAAATCTCGGAGGCGCCTCCCCTTAGAAAAAAACAGTGTACACCATTCAGATAGAGATACACCATTCAGATAGAGCATATTTCGTTTAAACATTTTTTTCGAATGATGAATATTTTTCGAGATAATCGCGTGGAAAGATTATAATGAAACACCCTTATAATAGTTTTGGAATCTTTATAGTTTCATCGTTGTAATATTTATAACAAACAATGACTTAGAAATATCTGTGGAGTAGGTGGTTGGACTATGGAAACGATCTTTTGGCAAGTAATCATTTTTCTGGTTTATTTCATTTGCAATAGTTGAAGACTACTTATTAGTATCTTGCTCAATTTAAATCTCTCCAATATATTACATTTACCTCTATAATTCTTTAATGTTTCACCGAGGAGTAATGATTGACTCAGATGATGCATTATTTTTCCGAATAATGAATTATTCAGGGACCTATATATTATATTTAGGTTTCTTATATCCATCCGTCGACCGACTCTATCTCGAGTCGTTGATGTACTTGAAGATTCACTTTATTGTAAAAATTTGTGTACCCCCATGGTGGGTACTTTCGTCACGGGCAATGATCCGAGCATACTGGCATGGATTGTCCTCAATTCTTTTTAGAATTGTTTGACTTAAACTTGACTGTCGAAGTTTGTCGTGACTCCATCATCCCCTATATAAACACTGAATAATTAATTTTATTACCGATTGAGCAAATTGTATTTAAGCTGCCCTGATTGATTGATTGAATTGATCGCAGGAAAATACTGTAATACCCTATTTGCAACAAAGCGCAATAGAACCGGCAATCTTCGATCCAATGTCATTAAAAATTAAATATACTCCCGTACTACTTTCCAACTTTGTTGAGAATGTTTCCTTTGACGAAGGAACCAAATTCTCCTGACGAATCCGCGGTGTTTCCGAGCCAGCAGCTGGTCACTCAGTCAGGGCAAACGAAAGCACGACGTTTGCCTCTAGTCTACGAACGCGTTCCCGCGATGCCATAATAATCGCGCTCTCAAGGAGGCAGCCAGTCGGTCGAGGAAGTCTTTGTTGCGGCCAGCCAGCCATCTAGCTGGCTGGCGGAGGCGAACCCAAGCGCATCGAGTAAAGCTTGCACGGCGAACGCGTTGCATTCTAGCAATGGCATGCTGCCGGGGTTAATTGTATTGGCTCCCTCGGCCTCATTCTCATTCAATCGTGATCATTACCCGCCGAGAGCATCCTCCTACGTGTCACTCACACGTTTCGCGGGGCCAACTCTACGTGCATGGGGCAAGGAAGGTGTGCGAGAGTGGTTTCCTTAGCCTCGTACAGCCAACCTGGACTGGCAACGTACGCCTCGGCTATCTCGGTCACGCGTGACCGCGTGTTTGTGCCCGTACGTGTGCGTTCACGATAGACGACTCCGCGTCCTCTGGCCTGGAGCTCGTTCTGTCCACGCCGGATTAACTAACGAACGTACGAATGCGCATGCACGTTCCACCTCTGTTCCGCCTCTATCGATACAAATTAATAGCATCTCCGCGGCGACCAGCAGCTCGAGTCGACTGGAATCGACTCCGAGGTCGATCGCCGAGTCACCGCGTAGCTAGAGGGAGGCGGTTTCTTCGCTACCTGGCGGAAGGCCGCCAAGAGATGCGCCGCTGCTGATCGACTCGTGGGCGGATGATGGAGTTGTCTGGCGTCGTGTACACCGCGGGCCGCGACTATGTTTCCTGGATGAACGGGAGAAAACGGACAGTCACGCGATCCCACCGGTTGGATAGCCTAACCAAGGTTTTCTGATAAGTCAGATGCGGATCGCTCGATGAAACTGCAGAAAACGAGCTGGGAGAACGTCGAGGTGTGAAAGGAACGGTGTCAGGGGAGCTGTTCGAAAGGAGTATGATGCGAGGTAACGATTAATTGGGAAGCGTTACTGTAATTGATGTACACAAAAATTTGCCAGTGTTCATAGGGGTGGGTCAGGCGTCTTTTCGTTGTAATAACTGTGTTTATTTAACAGATAATATAAACTCAAGCAGTTATCTTTCGAAACCATCAAACCTTACCATACGTATTTTCTATTCCAAACTCTATCTTCGTATAAACTTTGGCACGTTTGTTTATCATCTAAGGGTTATCATTATACATCTACTCTATTATGTACTCTAAACAGCATTAGTATTTGTCTTTCTAGAAGAAAATCACAAGTTCCATCGCTAACTAAGATGCTTTCCTAAAAGAGAAATGATCTTGGATAGTACAGAATCTGCTGACTTTCTCCTGGAAAGACAACGATGAATTTGTATACTGAATGTGGACGTGAGAAAACAATAGCACTTCCATCTTTCTTTTGTACTTCCGTTTCTACCTTTATTTAAAGCTACCAACTACCTGAAATCCCTGCAATAGCGACTAATTTGGCGTTAATATCCACATCCCAAATATATCCTCGAGATGAATCGTTCAACGATCTTGTGGTACGCAACACACCGACAGAATCTCAATTTCAGATCCTACGAGTCAACGTTCGCGGCGGAATACGCTTTAAGTTGATGTAAGAAGAAGATTTCGCCTGTTCTGTCTGAAAATCCGTGCTTTATACTCGTCGGGCGTACAGTTTAAAACGTGGAAACAGGCAAAGTGCATAAATAACGTTCGCAAGCAACCGTTTTCGATGGTCCGTGGCAGTGTCGAACAAGCGTGGTTACCAAGCGACTGGCTACCACCTCCAACCTTTTCTGACTATTACTTCCCTCGTCCATTGGTGTGGCAACGGTGTCTCCGAGGACATGAGGAATCGCCTCGCACGCTGCGGGTAGCGACGAGCCTTGAGGTCCGCGCGGATGCACCGCGTTCATAAATCTGCGCTTTTTCAGCTTTTCCTGAACGCGACGAGACGACCTTGCCCGTGCCCGCTCCCACGTTCGTCCGATACGTTTTATTTCGCCAGGAGGTTCGCAGTCAGCTCTCGACCCCGCCAGGTCGTCCGAGGATTCGCGTGGCTCACCGAGAATCTCGATTTCCGTTTTATTTTGTCGCTGACCGCGACAGAATTTATGGCTGCCGCGCCATTTCGCCGGCCAGAGCGACGCTTATGCGACGCCAAATTCTTCGGACGATCCCTCGCGTGTTGCTACGTCCTCGTTCGTTAAAAAATATCGCTGGGTGCTCGCGAAGGGTTCGAGACATTCGTGGAATTTCGAGGGAGAACGTTTGTGAACGCGGTGGACGAAAATTGTGGACGATGCTGAAGAAAGTTCTCAAGTCTATAAACGGAGCTACCGCGGGCTGCAATCATTTTTAGAGTCAAGGTCGAAGACTAAGGATTCATCGAATGGTTCGATATTTTTGTTCGTCTAACTATTTCTGCCCTATAGTTTCGCGTGCTTCTTATTCAACATTTCTATTTCCATTTTCACCCATTACTGTCTCGTAAAATTCATTTTAGAATTTTGTATACTCCTCAAGAGAATCAGCATGTAATCACTTAAATATCAAGAAAATTGTACATCGAATTTAAATCCACATGCCATCATTTACTATTCACTTGACGCAACTTCCTACTTCCAACAAATTAACTTCCACATTTTCATGTTACAAACATCCTCTTTACGCTCTATGACTCGATTATTTGAAATGCATTTATGGGAAATATTTGTTCTTCCTACTATTTTTGATAAACAACGTTCTTCTATAACGAAGTTTGTTTACTTTCCCACTGTATCGTTAGGATGTACGAAACGATCGCCATTTCGAATTAAAGCGTCACGCCAACGGAAGAGCGCTACAACGCGTTCTTTCGCGAACGATTAAAACGTATTTGTCTTTTACGAGCGATTGTTGGTTTCACGAAACGTCGAAATGGAACATTGATTAAAACGAAACGCGCAACGGAGCGCAGACAATTGCATGACCGCCGCGAAACCGCGGTGAAAGCTGGTTACACGACGTCGACCTGTGGAACGAAATGCTCGTGGCAGAGACGGTGTCCTTTTTTTTCCAGCGAAACGTCGAGCAGCAAGTTACGAAACGGTCACAGATGACAATTTAGATCGAACCGCCGCTGCAATAAACGAAACAACCGCTAGGGCCGTACGAGACGGAGGAAGAGAAGTGATTGGGCCGCCGTTGCTAATGAAGAGCTCAGGACTAAGTAGCCTGTAACCCGCTTTATCCACCATTCCCCGTTACCATCCCCGTGCCCGTCCTCGTGTCCCAGGCGTTCTGTCGTGTTACATATGTATTACGGCCCCGTCCTTTTGCCCCATACGGATTGGACCGCAGTCGTGTTGGTCCGGCGCGCGGCTGTGAGCGTTCGCTCGTATGCGACGGCGACGGTCGTGCTCGCCACGGTATCAATTAAATCTCTGATTAGCGAGCCCTTCGACTCCACTACCAGTCCCGGTCTAGCCCCTTTGAATCTTGTGCGCGATTGTCGGTCGTCCGTGCTAACTCGAACCGATCGAGGACTTCCTTCGCTTCGACCCGTGCAAAAGATCACCTCTCGAGATTTCTTCGGACCGACGAATATTTTTTCTGGCCCCGCGAGAATCGAGAAGGATTTCGTTTCGGATGCTCGACTTCGGCGCCGGTTCTGCGGAACGATTCTCGGTAACATTCGCACGAAAACGATCTTTTCTCTCATCCTAGAAATTTCTCTTCTTTTAAATGTCATCTTCTTTTTACACCGTGAAGAAAGTATGCTTATCGTTCTCTTATTTATTATTTCGTTTGAAATGGTGTTTGTTTCTGTGACACTACTTTGTATCTTGTTAAATCATTTTTTAGCGGTTAGCTTGATGTGTGTTGGTTATATTGGTGGGGTAAGAATAGAGTATATCGATGAATTTATTGTAACGTTGCCATGCGTTTGATTGAAATCAATTTTGTTTCTACAAATAGAACGTATAACGAGCTTTGGAAAAACCAAGATGGCATTGTTTTTGACTCGTGTTCTATCAGAATTTGAAAATTGAAATAATACTTTTTGAATGAGCCTTTTCATTAGCATTTACCCACTATATAAATTGGGAGTAAATAATAACATCTCCTATATTTCTTTTTTCCGAAACTACGACGTCTTTACAAAAGAAGTATAAAATAACGAGGAAACTTTAATAATCGTAACTGAAATACGTACGCGTGTATCGTACAAAAATGTATTCTAAAAATTGCTTATCGAACGTATCCCTACACGTGGTTCGCAACCAATTATTTTTGTCGCGCCGCGAACGGTCCCACCGCGCAACGGTACGGTGGGAAAGCAAACGGACCCGATTATACTTTAATATTACGAGCAGTACGTGACGCCGTAACCCGTTGGATGCGCGAGTCGAATTAGCGGATTATTTCGATTATCGATAAACAGCCACGATCAAACCTGTAACTGCCATGAAACCCGCCACGGCCTCCGATCGAACCTTAATTTACGTTAGAACGATACAGCTGCCCCGGCTATGAGAAAACAAGGGTCGGTTGCCGAGTGACGCCACTTACCTGAAAACAAAGGAAAAGCGAAAATTACATTCAGTTTTGAGACACGGCTGGGAAGTACGCTCGAAGGGAGAAGGTAGACAGAATAGGGCGAAACACGAGAGCAGAGGAACATAATTAAATGTATGCTACGGAACCCTCGTTTTCCCACCTTTTGTCCGGAAACTTTGGACCCTCCTTGTTTTTGTTACTTCTACCACCTCGCCGTTTATACACTTTCTCCCACCCTCTCCCCTCCTCGTAATCTCCTGGCTGTATTAATATTAATAACGAGTCGAATAGTTACAACGACCGCGGTGTTTTTCATGAATCAGTATGGCGCAACGATTTTACGTGAACGCTGGTAAATAAAAGGCGCCGATGCTCAAATCGAATCAACCGTCGGATACTAACGAGGAAACGTTCCTGATGGTGTGTTTGCCTCGTCTTCCTGGATTTTTGGCCGGATTTATTGCGTGCTAGATTTTGTTGTCGTTTGCACCCTTTTCTTTAAAATAGCACAGGTATTTTTAAGTGTGACGTTACAGTAATCACGTTCTATTGTACTCGATAACAATCAATTCGTATGAGAATTTTAATTACTCGATGGTATGTGAATTCCTATGAGTAATTTCTACCTTGCAAAATCTAGATAATACAAATGCAATATAAGTGCGTCGTGCATATATTTTTGGAAATCTATTACTAAATCCTACTGTAGTCTCTGGTGTCAAAATTCTATTATCAAAATATTGAAAAAAATTGTACAAATTATTAAGAGAACTGTTAAATGTATGTTTAAAGATTCAGTTTATGGAACAGGATCCTTTTTACTGCTTCCGAATTTCACAAGAAAAGGTACAGAAACCAGTTACACTCTTTGCCAACCACTTATGCTGACTTTTATACATATAGAGAAACATCCAAATTACTTCGGTAATGGATATAAACGTGATTAAAAAGTTCTTAGAAAGTAAATATAAACAAAAACAATGAAGCGAAGATACTTTGATCCTCCGAAAACCTAATGTTAAACCATAAGAAATTTTCATGTTCAAAACTATGGGGTCCAACTATTAAAATGTATGTCTAATGAGAAATCTTCTCCTGTAAAAGACATTTCTCTCACACGCAACCTTTGTGATTTAACGCAGTCTTGTGTATTAAAAAATAATAAAGTAAATTATTATTTTAATAAAAATAAAAAACGATACTTTTGTACTCCATACAATGCTTTATCTTTTTGCATTAATATATGGGCAAAAAGTAGCAAACAATTTTTTATTATCGACAAAAATAGCGAATTTCAGAGACTGTGTCGATAATTAGAATGTTTGTCTCACAAAGATATCAACATCTCCGAAGTTCCCACAATTTAATGACCAATAACACAGATAACGTGGATAATTCAGCGATCCGAATCTTGTGCTCGCAATGCGGGAGCAATTCAACGTGGATAGGTGAGTTGCATTCACGTCGAAATAATAGTGCAAGGCTATATCCACATAATTCCACAATTATACGCGGCTCACGGTATCGCGTATAACAATTGTCTTACCTATGCTCGCACTCACGAAAGCACTCGCACGTAACAATGCGCGACAGCGACGGCAACCCGATTCTCTTTCTTCTGACGTTATTACTCTCTCCTTGTGCTCTTCCTTTCGCATCCCAGAAGCGTCTTCTGTCACGCATTAATTTGTTTACGCAATCACCCCACCTGCTCTCGTCTGTCACTGTATATCGCCGTGGCGCCTCTGTTATTCTCCCATCATTCTTCTGTCATCTTTTGTACGAAACAGTCGACTTTGACGTTTGCCCAGTTTCAAACGCGTCCAATTTCATTAACTCAACGCTCCTCGAAGGACTCGCAATCGAAACGAGAATAAAAGGACACCGGAAACAGCAACGTTCAAGCGACACTCTGAGAAAATTGCAACCGAGTAGGAGGAAGCTTGTGACGTGGAATTAAATTTCGAGCACATCTTCTTCCGTGCACGCGTTGGAATTCTACGTTGCTCGAACATGATCTCAAACTGGTCGTAATCCAGTCTTAAGAATCCAAGGTTGCTTCCATTAGTTGTTAGCGATTCTATGTGATCACTTCAAAACTTCTTCATATTCCTGTTCATAAATTGTATTAATTATTTCAGGTTTAAAGCAAAGTGGTATTTTTAATGGTATATGTATTATACATATAAGGAGGATTTTGTGATATCTTCACACGATATAATTGTGAAACTCAGTGTACATATGTTTCGTTTCAATTTTCGATGATAGGTAGTTCGAAAAATGGACATTTTACTGCACGTGTCATAATGCTTGGCGTCGATAGGTGAACCCCTCGTTTTATTACTTCCTCCTCGGTAGATACACACTTCCTCTTCCGTTTTCGATTCTCAAAAAAGAAGGACGTGAATTTTAATGCCATGAGTTGAATGTCCATCACAGGATTACAAAATAAATAATAATTCTATGAGAATATTATACATTCATAATTTCTGATACATTAGATGCCATTAATCCCATTCCAACCCATATTATCATAAATTAACGAATTATTTTTAAAATCCATTTAAAATGTGTATTTTAACAGGTTCGTACAAATGAATATTGAATTGAATGAAGAAATGTTGTATAGGTTTCCTGAACAATGTATGCAAGCTTAACGTATACAATTACGAATTCACAAATGAGATGTACCAATACACTTCGCATGATAAAAGGGAGGTCGATGCATGAATAATAGATATACTACATTATTAAATTGGCTGAATTATTATTGTTATGATTTTCCATCTCGTTTTGATTGAATCTGTGGATTGTTATATTTAGAATATCGTAAAAAGTTCAAACTTGATTTCATTGTTAAATTAATTAATTAAATTTAGTTCGAAGCTCCTATAATTTTAATAAAGTAGTTTGAGATACAGAAGTGGAAAGAAGTGTATTACAACACCTTATTGTTTTATTCTTGTGAAAATGTAATATTAACTATTGTCTTATTTTTATTATATTGATACATTTAATTTAAAATAATTTAAAATAACCTTTGTAAAACTTAAAGAGAACCCTGATTTTAAATATCAAGAGCGTTCATTATTAATTCTTAACTATTACTTTAATCAGTACATTGTCGATTTAATTGATTTTATTGGGTTCTTCTATATAATATAACGCGATTTTTAACGATAAATAGTAGCATTAGTTGATTGGAGTTTTTTTTGCAAATTATTCTATAGTTACAATGAGATTTTGTTTAACTACAATTCGTAACTGGTATTTATAAAATTCCTCTAATTTTCCAACGCGATGTTCATCTTGAACGTTGCAGTTCTCAGGTAAAAACATTGTAAACCATCATTGTCAATGACTAACGCTATATACACTTTTTTACAAGTTCTTTTTGTTGCATTTCTGTTTGTAAAACTGAGATAATACAACACATCGAATATGGTCTGTTGTCATTTCCATTCTAAACCCCCGTAGAATACCGTTAAATCCGCCAATCCACCTCCATTTACAGGAAGTATCTATCTGAATTAATAACTGTTATCTTTACCTGGGTAGTCAGTCTACCAGAAAAATCGCAATGCATATGGTAAAACCCAATATTTAAACGATCCATGTCACAGATTTATCATCCGCAGTTCCAGTATTTTCACCTCACGAATTATTCTACCTAAAACAACCACGGATCGAGATCTGTTTCCTATTGCTGTCCCTTGTTCGTCAACTTTTGGAACCATAACAGAGAAATAAAAACTAAATCGACAAAAATGATAGAAAATACTAAGGGAATGCGTTTAATGGTCCTTCACGAATTGCAAGCTCTAGGGAAGAGAAGAAAGCCCGGAAGAAGCGACAGGGCGGGCTGGTTCGCAGCTGGTAGCAAAGTAATAACGATGTCTCCTTTTTTACGACGTGGACGGGCGCGGATCGGCCGCGAGCTCGTAAAACGGAGCGAGCTTGGTCTCGATATTACGATTACTCGGTACCACCCCACCTCCGCTGCCTCGAGATCCGTAAATCTTGGGCGTAAGGTATTCGAAGAGCAGGGGGATCTCGATGGAAATTTCACAGAGTGTATCATAAGCTCGCTTAATATTTCCACCAGGCGAACTCGCTGCGGATGATCTTGTCGGTACGGTTCGAAAGAGGGATCACCTCTGGCTAGGGTGCCTTGCTTGCTAGAAATTCTGTCAACGACGTCGTTAAAGTGACCATAAAACGCCCCCGGATTCGGATCACCTTTATGGATCACGAAACAGGTCCTCGCGGTTGCGCGGACGTTAACGTTTTAAGCGTTGTGTGTTTTTATCTGTGGGTGGGTACTATGCAACAATTCTGCTCCCGTGACTTTGCAGATGATGTCTTGCTCTTATTTCTCTCGCATTGTGCTTCAGGGACTTTGTTCTAGAAGAAAGTGCAACTCCGTTAAAGTAGTTTGCATCGTGATATTGCTTGGTATTGTTCATCACATTTTGTAAACAGCAAATCAAAGAGATCGGAATCTAGTCATACAAGATTGTATATAGTTTACATTGTAATATTATGGAATATATACGTGAACAATTTTACAGATATTAAATTTTGTGTGAATCGAAGTTAGAAATATTTTGTACAATCACAACGATGATTATTAAATGTGTTTAGAAGTACATACCAATAAATGCAGGTGCACATATTGACATAAAAATATATCTACAAATATCGAAGATATATTACAGTTTGAGAAATACTCGTGTAAACGTTGATAGGTATCAAGATTCTGGTGATTGTCGATTGTAAACATAAGAAGTCTTACAACAGTGTACATCTTCAGTGTACTTTCTTAAGCTTCAAGCTATCTTTTTCAAACATTCTGAAATATGTTTCGACTTATCGACTTCGAAATATGTTCCCTTTCGTGTTATACGTTCTCTGCGAGTAGCCATATTATTTTATTTCTTACAAATGTTACGAATATACTTAATACAATTTAAAGTAATCAAAGTAGGCATTCTCAGTAGAGTTAAAATTACCATCCCGAAGAAAACATTAAGTTTTTTTCACTGAAGAGACTGTTCTATAATCGACAGCAAAATCTTGCACAAGCAATGACAAAGATTTGGCATGTCAGGAATGTTAAAGAATGTACTCAAAGCATGCCAAGGAGAATTCCAGCTGTGATTCACATCAACGCATGTTTATGTAAATACTGATAGATGTGACTAACAACATATGATTTCTACTTCTCTTTCTTCAGTTTTATCCAAAAATATGTACAATATTTCATATATTTTCTATTTCAAAATGTAAAATAGCTTCAAATTGATCAGGATTTAAAATGGTAAGATCTGTATCCGATGCCGCAAGCAATTTTATGTCTGCAATCTTATCTCTGCAATCATATCTGTGTAAACTTGACAAATGGTGTCAAAATAACATGCTATCGATCAACATTAGTAAATGCAACGTAATTCGATTTAGCAGTTGCCATTGTCCAATTGTATTCAACTATTCATTGAACGATGTCGTTCTATCTGCAGTCAATGCTGTATGCGATCTTGACGTGTTTATCGATTCTAGCACAAGTTTTATCGAACATTATAATCATATTTTTCATCCCTCACGGTGTTGTAGTCCTTGGTTTCCTGAAGAGAGATATGATGGATTTCAACTCTCTCTCTCTCTCTTTCTCTGCTCTTATAGTGTTTCATTTAGATCTAGTTCTTCTACATCTAGAATTTACCTGGATAATTCGGTTTCCACACTTTACTAAGTACGTGCAAGATACTACTTGAAAGAGTGCAACATTTCTAATGTATGCGTGATGCGTTCACAAAGTTTCAAGACTGGTCTCAGAATAAAAAATTGATTTAACATTTTTCTGCGTTAAACTAAAAGTCTTCGAAAATTCATCTTCTAAACGGTATAACCACTATTGTTCATATTTTATACGTTTTTGCATTTTGTGGACATTCTCATAGATTTCTTCATATGTTCACATTCCATAAAAGGATAAACATACGCAATTTAATTATAATGCATTCGTAATTTTACAACCTTTGAGTATATTTGGGTTATTACTGTTTACTGAAGATAATAAATAAATAATTCTCGCATGTGTAACTAATAATTTAATATATGTAATTAATAATTTGACCATCAACTGTTTTTTTTTACATTTATCGCACAACGACAACAGAAAATTCAATCGAGAACGTTTCACGAAATGCAAACTATTTTGCTAAGCTCTTAAAGACTGTACCCCGTGTCGTCTTCAAATAATAAAAGTGTAATTCTTGGAATTCCCAGAGCTCGCGAGATGAAATGACATAATGCGGACGGGAAGAGAATTTTCAATCGTCGGGAAGAAATCGAAGATAAAGAGAAAATCGATTTCCCCCTTGGCTGGAATTGCAAATCGCGTAGCGATTACGAAAATTCCATCGGTATCTCGGGAACCGGGTCTTCAAGGTGAGCTCGAACGAATGAGTTCATCCAGCTCTGACCGTGCGACGCCTACGCCTTTCGTGCGACTCACCGCGTCGCCTATTCTCGAGAACGCCTTTTCGATGCAGTCTCCTCGAAACGATCCGAATCGACGTTCAGTCTCGCAACACCCACCGACCGGGAACACGCTCGATTTTGCAAACTCTTCGTGCACGATTCTGCGTGACAAACCACGTCTAAGACACTTTGGGACAGCGTTTCCCAAACTGCCTCTAACATCGTATAATAATAATAATTATTTTATTAACGAAGTTAAAACGCCTTTAACATACAATACTGTGCGAAAACCTTAGGCCACCATGTGAAGCTTGCCTTACACTTAAATAAATCTATGTTAATGAAATAAATATGATCTATATTTGTTATTTATACTTTGTTTAATTAATTTAAGACTGTAAACTGTATAATAATATATAAGCTAAATAAAAATGTATACTTCTTATTTAGAGGTAAAAATGTAAAAAATGTAATATACTGTAAATGACCTGAGACTTTAGCACAGTAATGGATTTGCATTACATGGAAAAGTAGAAAATTCGTTCTTATCACCAAAACTTGTCTTGATAGAGTTCAATAAAAATGTTTAAAAGTTAATAATAATAAAAGGGATGGAATCTAATGTTTCAATGAATAAAGCCACTGATAAAATGTATTGTTTCTTTTTTTTATGTGATAAATAAACTACTGATAGTAGCTTTACTGATAGTAGCTAGGGCAAACGTGGTCAAATATGCCCTAATGATGCAAATGGGTGAAATACAAGAAATAATATGTAATATTAACACTTCCCCATCCACTGGCACCATCGTGATGGCATATTCGAGTTGACGCTCAATTGCTGTACGCGTCACATTGGTGCCATACGCAATAATTTGAAAATTAATACATCAGTAACTCCACGTCATATTTATTTACATACATTATTTAATATAAAACAGGCGAGCAAATTAAGAGTTGTAATAATTTTTATATTTTATTTCTATATGGCGACAGACAATGTAACGTGTAGCGAAACTGCCGTTCGTAACGAACGGACGTGGAAATGTTAACAGCATAGACACTGTAATTACATGAAAAAAATGAAATTGACTTATACGAGCACAAGGAATATCGCTGACTAAATAGTTTGTTACATTTTAATTCGTTGCCAAAGACTCGTCAACTGAGGCAGGTGTGAGTTGAGAATTTAAAATCAAGATGGATGAACTTGAAAATAAACTTTAAGTTTATGAAAGGGGATAGAAATCGGTCCATTTTCTATATGCATCGATTCTTTTCTACGATCGCGATAAGTTTAGCGTTGTACCGCGTCTAAATGGAGTTACCATTGAAGTTTTCATGGATTTTTGATTCGCCCCGTTCCGAGAACAATGTTCTCGCTGTGTATCTCCCAAGATATTGAATTATGGTTCCGATGTTCGATCATAGGGCCGGGTAATACTGTGTCGTAAAGAATCCCAATTCATTATGAAACAAATAAGAAAACAATTTTTTGCAAACTTGAAACATACATTACCTATGTATTATTTAATTTTGAATATATTCTAGTAATCTCTAACTTTATTCTAGCGACTTTTCAGTAGAGTTTATATAACTATACAATCGTATCAGATACTACACAGTAGTCCAACAGAGACTAATAAGATTCTACCTTAATTAATAAATAATCAGACGAATCTACATAAAGAAATCGTGTCATGCAATTTAAAAATGCTTCCTTATGTCTCTCAAAAAAATTCAATCCAATATTTACAATATTCATGAATGTCAAATACTTCTAGACCCATTCCATGAAAATCGCGTCAAAATAGAAACTGCTGTATGAATTACAAAAGCCTCAGACTTAGTCAGAAAGTTAATTACACATTTTTCATGAAAAAAAAACCTAACTGCCGCGAAATAATATAATCGTTCCTTGTGTGTATTATGAGATTGAAAGTGTTTCGCGACTAAAAAAGATTGGGAAACGCTGCCCCGGGGAATGGGCACAAGAGCACGCGAAGCGGACAAGGACGTTCTGGGAGGGAGAAAAATGCCTCGCATCGGATTCGATCGACCTGGGGAGAGAGTAACCGAGAAGATCGTGGAAGACAGGTAGCCAGCGGGTACAAGACGTGAACGAAAAGAAACGCGGGGATACGGAGAGGAGGAGAAACGCTGCTGCGAGAGAATCAGGCCGAACAAACCGCCTAGGCAGGTAGACGCAACCAGGTGTGAGGAGATCAGAGGAGATCGGTGGAAGATCTAAGGAGATCCAAGGATGTTCGCCGGCCACGCTCAACCAATGATGGTGGCGAAGGATGCTAACAGCCTCCTTGGCGGCCTGCAAAAACACCTGCCTACTTCTGTCTTCCCCGCTCAGTCCCTTGTTCCCTTCTCGTGGCTCGTCCAAGGGATCCCCCGTCCTCGTCGTTCCCGTGTATACACATGGCGGCGACACCGCGAGTTTATCGTACACGTGCTAGGTTTTAAGCGGTTGGTTCCGTTTCCTGTAGGGTCGAGCTGCTCGACGGCTCCGACTTGATTTCGTCGTCTAGTACAGTGCTTCTTAACCTTTTACCTGCTATACCCGAGTAACAATATTACTTTGGATGATCAAGTCAAAGAAAACGCTAGGTATATGGGTTTTTTGACATTTGTTGTAATTGTGTAAGTCTTTTGATTTGCTCGTTTAATTTTTACAACCTGGCGAAACACCTTCACTTGGGCTACCCTGACGGTTCGTTTCCTTTCCGCAATGGACAAAAATGCTTCAAAAGTATCTTGCTTGGCTTCAGGAGGTGTATAATCCGATGTTAGTATTGTAGATCTTTTTCTAGTGGACAGTGCGAGGAAAGTACAGAGACCAACTTCGTTCTCTTAAATGGAATGAGGTGAAATATTATTAAGATTTTTATAGGACGTTTTAATCCATTGACCCTACACTACTCATAGTGCGTAACCCTAGCCAAAATGGGTCACTACGAGTCTGACTTGTAGTGTTCTCAGACAGAATAACGATGCAGTTCGTCCACACGAACAGCAAAATAAATGAAGACTGAATAGGTTAAGATTCTTAAAATACATATAATGGGTTACAGATTCGAAAGAATTCAGTTGCAAATACGCTCACGTTAATTCAATAGAAGAAGAGAAAATAAGGGAAGAATCATCAAATAACCTTACAATTTGTACAACTTCAACGCTGCTAAATCGACTTTGCGAAACCTTTTTCTAGCACCACTCTAGATTTGGTAAAATGATTTACACTTTTGTCTCAATACTTGCATTTTAATCGAAAGTTGCAGTATATATTGCACTTTCAAACACTTTCGAATACTTGGCGAATGTCTTAAGACAGGTTCAAGTGTCTACACAGTATTATGTCAACAGGATGCCCACATAGCGTTATGCACTACCGCTCAATTCAAATAAATATCTAAAAAAAGGTATTAGTTGAAAGTGAAAGTTAGGAATATCTCTTATGTTTCTGCATTTAATTTGGATTACATTAGAAAATATATTACACCAATAGTTTAGTTAAAGTCTCACCAGTAATAACAGAAAACAATTCAATTTCCATTTCATTAATGTTTCTGCCGTGTACTCTTAAAATTTCTTTTACCAGTCTTGGCATTCTAACTATTAATTTCTTCATTCTCTCCAAAGTAATATTATTCTGTTTATTTTATAATAACTTGCCAGAAATGTATTTGTTGGACATTTTTTTCGAACTTTTCTATCTAAACTTTAATATTATACAATGTAATATTATTAAATGTTACTAAATACACAATTAAAATAGAACTTTGCAACAAAAAATTTTATAGTAATAACTTACGGTGTATATCAATTATTCATTGAAAGTGGTAAGTATCTACATATTATGAACGAAGGTGTCAAATTATTTATTATAACAGGGGTATCAATTAAATATACTTGTCTTGATAGTAAATATGTTAAAGAAATTCCGCGAAATACGATGCGTTTCGTAAAGAAAGGGTATCACGTTTCTCGACAGTTTGATGTATGATTTTCGCTCCACCCACGCAGACACGCGTAAAGATGAAGTTTCTAAGCAAGAAGTGACTCAATCTCGGGGCAACGTCTGTAAATTCAACTCCTGTTCATCATAGACGGCACAAATCAAGTTTTACAACCAGTCAATGTCAATAGGCGGCACCATTTACGTGTCATCGTGCAGGTTAAATTATTCCTAGCTATCGCCACTTGCATATTGTGGTAAATGTAAATATGAGAAACACCAGAGAGCCAATATTTTTCCTCGTTATTACTATACGAGTTTCCAACAAACCATCAAATGTCCGGACAGTACAATTTTGTTAGGTGCGATACAAACAATATTATAATCGGAAAATATAATCATAGAACCAAGTAGGTATGTAGAATAACTTTCAAAATCAATAGAACAGTTGAGAATAAAGTTCCATATACACATGCGTAGAAAGTACAAAATATTCCAACGTAATAACAGCACAATATTCATATTCACCTAACATGGAATAATAGTGATAATTTTATTAACAAGGTTGAGATTCCTTTAGATACAGAAGAAAATATTTTATAATAATAACCACACAGATAATATGTAGTTATGAAAATCGATATACCTTGTGTAAATGAAACGAATATTGATGTTCAAATATGTTGGTTAGATAAAATGTAATTTTCATTAAAGACTCTGGGAACTATATGTAAAATGTGTGTTATTGTATTAAACTTTGTGCCAACTAATGTGATAAATTTAATGAACAGAGTAATCGATAAAAAAAATAACCAATAAAAATACAAATACACCTATGATTCACTATGTAGCAAACATTAAGTTGAATAAAATAGTAAAACATTGGTACAAAAGTGTACACACAAATCTATTTTCGCATATACATATAAATGAGATTCTACTATTGTATTAAAAACTTAGTTTCACAAAGTTTAATCGTATGAAACATATTTGAATCAATATATGTTTTCTTTGTTAATGTATAATTATTTCATTTGCTTTCGGATATTCGATCTTTTAAGGCTGATTCGTCTTAACGTTCATACACACACATTTTTCATCAAGTGTTAATTAGCATCGATAGAATATTAAATAAAGACAACGATCATAACGAATATTTCAACAGCAACAATGTTCCATTCTCAAAGTTCTTAAGATTACAGCAATCGCTGGATGAAAGGTCACAACGAAGTGAATTTCGCGACGTTTCTATTTACCCGATATCGATGGATTCCGTGTAATCCCAACAATTTCCATTCCATTCGATTAAAAACCAATTTCTTCCCTTTTTTCTCCCACTGGTCTCAGTTGCGTAAGTGGAATGCGTAAGTGCTCGTACACGGAGATTGCAATACGTTGCATCATTCTCCTTCGTTCTGATACAAGGATGAGTCCGTGGATAAATTAATTTGCCACGGGTAATAAAGCTAGATTCTGTTCGGATGATAGGATGTCTACGAATAGCAAAATTTTATTGGTAGTCCGCGAATTAGTTGCAACGTTATTGCCAATGCATTCGCAATGCCCACCGATTTCCATCTACAGCCTCAATCGAAATTACTTCTGGACCCATGCGATGCGTAACGTGTACTTTTTGCGGACATTTATTTTATTGGACAGCCTCGAGATTACGAAAATTCTTCTTTCGCCTCGTACAGATCTAATCTGAAGAATTCTTTGATCGCCGCGGTATTCGATGACGTTAAAACTATGATATTTATTATATTTTCGTTGACAGTCATGTAATGAAACCAGCTTTCCTTTTAGTTATAATTGTCACGTATATTCAAAGAACTTCGAGTATTGCGAGAAATTTACGAAATTCAAATATTTTAGAAGACTGCGTCCACGTTGTTTCTTAGAATTTTAGACACGTAAAATTTTAAGGTAAAAATACGACAATTTTCTTCAGTGTTTATTACGAACTTCAGAATAGAAAGTTAGGATGGAATAATTTTCACATTTTGCGTCAACAGAATTATAGTAATTTATATTAAATTTACAAAATAAAAACATTTTTTCGTAGTAAATTTGGCAGAATCCTAAGAAAGTAAAACAGTAAACTAGTAATATAACTATAGAGTACTATTAACTACATAAAAATGTAAATTTGTGTATTAGAAAAATAATATTAGAATATGTAATATTAATTGCCATAAAACTCAACCTAAATATGTAAACTATTGTACAACACATAGACCTATAACGTAAGACTAGTGTAGTATAAAAATTTAAGTTTTACTATTATTTATGGCAAATTATACATTCTATACATATAAAGTAAACTTAGGGAAATAAGATTTTTTAGGGATGAGCCAGAAACACAAAAAGGAAACAAAACATACTTGTGTGAATGAATGCTATTATACTTAACGTCTATTAAATAGTATGTTGTGAATTACGTCGTGTTTGTAAACATAAACATAAACATAAAAAAAGTTTGATCGTGGCATTAGCATTGTCTCATCGAGATATCCGATCCCGGATTATGTTACTGACCATTTATCGTAGAGAAACTTGTGCATTTAAGGAGCCTGTTGAATTATTATATAAAAGGTTATATTTACGTTCTTCGAAAATTCTCCAGACTCTCTATTTTGAAACTGACACCATCTTAAGGGTTGAAACGCCACATAGTACAATGCTTTTGTAAATAAAACTTGAAAATTAACGTCTTTATACTTAATAAGCCTCTCGTTAAGTTAAGAAAAAGAAGCTTGAAATAAGAATTCCAGCAATAACAATACTTAGACAATTTAATTAGTTACGTTATTTCATTAAAAGAATGTTAAACTTCAATGCTGCAGCGAAGCACTATTTCAATCAAGGCACCGCCGCCAGAATTCGAACAATAGGACGATAGAGAGCCAGTAAATCCTGAAAATTTCCGCACGAACGGCTCCAAAGTTCGTCGGAGCGATGCTCGATTTTTCAGTCGGGATTTTGCAAACTTACTTACAATCGGTTGGCGTGGCCCCACGCGCTCGCGCACAAAAGTGTACACGCGAGCGTGCAGCTGTGATAACGGCGTTGCTTCCCCGATGAAAAACTAAACCAGTGATTGCCACTCGCGCGGCGCACCGCGTCGGGGCGCCCGGAAAGTTCGGCAACAGTTTTTAATTGCGACGCATCGACTTGGATTGTGCGCGATCGAGCCCTGTCCGTTCAACGTTTTCTCGTCCCACGCGCCTCTTTTGTACACTGTCGCGACACACCAGCGTTTCCCAACCTTTTTCGTCAAAACGCCTCCTGTCGAAAGCGTTTTTGGATCAACAATTTAAAGATAATTTCTTTTTCCGAAAAACGGTTTTTTTATCCTTTATTATTGAAAAAAGTATGCAAAATTGTAATTTAAAATGTTACACACGTTTTTATTGCTAGTTTAATATAACGTACAAATTTTTATGGACAGTTATTCCAAAAAAAAGTATAAATGATACAGCCTGTTGACCGTGAGACCGCGGAACAAATATTGGCCGCTGGTTGACATGATTTCTGCAGTTCAAATAAATGTTACTATGGTGTTACCATGTGTTACTATGGTGGAACATGTTCAAATCAGAGGACTACTTAGAATTGCAAGTAAGAATTCAAGTATGCAATGAGTTATTATTTAAATAATAAGGCTGGATTTCCGAGGCACCCCACACGATCTTAAAGTAGTGAGGAGTTTAAAGAGCTAAGTTAATCGAAGACACATGTGCGGGGTTCGAACTAAATTGAAATTTTGTCTACTAATTAGCTTACTTATAAAGCCATTACGTAAAATGTGTTATATAACTTACTCCAATAATAAACAAGTTATGAAAAATATTATGGCGCTGTACCGAATATCATCATAATCAATTTGTAATAGAATCGGATCTCATTCAATTATTACAGAAGTATAATAAAATTCAAACAGATAATTATTCTACACAAGTGTCTACTTTCGTAAAAAAATAGAACAACGGAAAACATTTAAAACAGACAAAATAACGCCACTCCGAACCCCCAGAGGGGCGCTACCGTCCACAGTTGGGAAACGCTGCGACACACCGAGTCATAGTTCGAGTTTCCGTATTTTTTACGGCTGCGTGGAGGCGTCTACAAAAACTTGCACAAAACAGCCCTCACAATCAGAACCGTCGGAACGATTGATGAATGAATCCATACGGGCGACGGCGCATGGCGGTACCCGTTGTTTTTACGATTTTATAGTTTTCCACGTACGGTCGTCCATGGCACCGCTTGACGCCCGTTTGTTTCGCTTTTTCGCTCGCTAGGCGGCTGGAAGAAAATTGAAATTGAATTCACTCGAAGATCGTCGAGGATTGATTTGAATATCGAGAAACGAGAAGCCGCTGTTGGTTTTAATAGGACACTACCGGTCGAATCTAACGAATCCTTTATACCTCCAGCGGAGCGCCACGGAATTGTGAGGCACTCTATTCAAAAGCGCAGATATATCGCGCGGATTCGAGATTATTATCGATGGGAACGAATTTTTTGAACGAAATTTTTGGAAACGTCGGTGGCTCCTTCAATATAAAACGACAACTTCGTGATCGAGGGGGATTTCGAACGAATACGTTGTTCACGTGGAACTTTTCTAAACGATGTGCTATTTGCAGTAGAAGTATAGATATAGGTTTGTTTAGATAACTTACTCTTTAACACTAAACCTGAAAAATTTTGCATGCAGTTTCTTACATACTATCTTATTACATTGCCATTAAACTTTATGACTTTTTCGTACAATATACATTTAATAAATTTTTTAGATTTATTTGTCTTGTTTCTTCTTATTCTGAAAGATAAACTAACATGTCTTACGCAATCGATAGAAATGAAAGTTGATACATTGTAAAAGTTAGTAAATTTTTAAAAACTCTAACTTCATTCAGTAAATTTGATTAATCTGATGTTGTACTATTCGGATGGAAAAGTACAAACATCAAAGATTATTGCTTCAGTAACAATATGTCAAAAGATTACAAATAATGATTTTATTAGGAATATTATATATTGGCAACAGGAGTATGTCTGCTGGATTCTCAAACACTAAAAGTGTTTCCTAACATAAGCACTAATATATCAAAAAATAAACAAAGCAAAGTAATGGAATTAAAAACACTCGAAAGTCCTCATCAATATAAATTTTAAATAAAGATGTGTGTGGCGTGGTAGTTATTGTACATACTTTCACTGTGTTATAAATTTTCTTATATCATATAAAAAGGATTAATGAAAATTAATTAAGAAAAGAATTTAAAATTAAGATTTATTTGTAAAGTAAAAAGAAGAAGAATTATAGTTCTTTAAAGTTATGAAAAACACCAAACTTGATTAAAAAAATCTGAATTGACATTTGGTCTTCATGGTACTTCTACACTGCGTTTAGTTTCTACATTTACAAACACATGACACTTTCAACCCATACTCCATCGTATGGACGGTAATTTGAACGCCACTGTACCAATACTTCCAATGGCGAGCGTTGAATTCAGTGAAATAACTAAACTCGACACCCACGAAACATTGGATAAACGGAGTTCCGTTAGCAAAATGGATGATTTCCACGATTATTCCAAACGCTTCGTGCATCACGCGTAGCTGAGTAGATCTCGTGCCGTAGACAGCTGAAAAACTCGTCATTCGGGCGCGATAAATTAATGCAATTACCATGGAGAGAGTAACGTACTCGCGTGGAAGCTGATTCAAGGCTTGTGAGAAAATAATGCAAGAATTTACGCAAGGTGATCGGGTAGCATGTCTCTTGAGCGCCCGCATACGAACCAGCCAACGGTCTAAGAATTTTCTCACAGCTTCGTCGGCCCTGCCCGTCGACATTAGCTTCTTTTGACATTATCCCCGATACGTCGATTAT
Source organism: Hylaeus volcanicus (assembly GCF_026283585.1). Classification (NCBI taxonomy): domain Eukaryota; kingdom Metazoa; phylum Arthropoda; class Insecta; order Hymenoptera; family Colletidae; genus Hylaeus; species Hylaeus volcanicus. The sequence continues at coordinate 16,219,733 of NC_071976.1, forward strand.
CGACAAGGACGCTAAATGCATCGAGGCTCCCGACGATCGGTGTTTCGCAACGAACTGCCTCCATTATCCGTGCATTATCGACTGGGTTAACGACGCCTTCGTTATTCCTGGAAAAAACATCTCTACAAGAAGTTGACGTCACGGGCATTGAACCATTCATAATACAAATTATTCTAGGTGTTTGAAAGAAACGCGTGCAGTAGAAGATTGATAATTATTGAATTGTGATATAATTAAAATTTAAGAAAAATAAAATAATTGAAATTGTTGGTTGGTGGAAAAAATTAGTAATAGATTTCATGCGCTTTATTTAGATTATGAACATTTATGGTTCTTCTTAGTTGGTATGGTTCTTCTCGAAAAAAAGACTCAATTCTAGAGTACAATAAACGAAAATATTGTTACGCCGGGGGTGGTGGCACATCGAGGAGTAGATGTTTTTAATAATCAACACGTTTTTTATAAAAGAATAAGAACTCAGAACGTTTATTGACAATAACAAGAACTCAATCAGTAAACACATCTGTTCGATAACAAGTCTGGCAACGATCTGCCAATTCAAAAGTTGCCGGTTCTCTTGGTAACCGGAACATCCCGACGATCCGCTTCCGCTCCCTTTTCAGATCGCACTTCAAATCATCGCAGCATCTTCACGCTGCCACGACGATGCAACTTTGCAATATTGCGGCATCTTCATGCCGCCGCAACAATATTATGAGAATTCTCATGACGATATTATGAAATTTTGTAAAACCAAGTGGGTACGAACTTTGAAGAAAACCTATGGGATTACACGAGAACATACAAGAATAATATATTATATTACAGTTCATGTAATTATTAGTCTTTATGTTTTTAAAGATGTGCGAAATTGAAACAAAGAAAAATTTTATTGTACAATTTCTCTTAATATTTTTGTTTATTATACTATACATGAGATCATATTTTGGGAGTTATACGTGTATGTAAACTCAAAATCGCATAGAATTATAAAGTATTGTAATTTGACTTCTGCCAAAATTTCACAATAAAACTTTCCACTTCTCTAACCGGGAAATAAAAGATGACAAGAAATAGCGACGCGACGGTAGCCGTCCAAATTTTCGACAAATGATTGCCCTCTGCGAACAAATTTTACTCGAGTCCGTGATAATAATGAAAAATGAATAATTTGAAGAAAAGAACGTAAAGGGAAGACGAACACCAATGTTCTGGTGTCGAAGCAAAGAAGATTACTCTGCGGCGAACCAGCAAATTAGAATGATTTTTGCCCACGTCCGCTTCCGACCGTCTGCCCGCGTCGCCGCGAAGTTGCTAGTTCTCTGGAAGAAATGACAAACGACGTGACGTGAATAAGACCGATCGCCTGCTCGTGAGATGATGCGAGGTATTTTGGGTCCCTGTGTATACACAGCGAGAGACACCGACCATGTGGAACGCGGGTCAAGCTGGGCAAACCGGCCCTCCTTTTTGTTGAGTTTCTAATTAACGTGTCGCTACATCGTTTCTTTGCCTTGGTTGGCAAACACGGTTACCGCGGCGTGCTCATTGGAAGATCAAACTCGATAATGCTTTGTCTTACGACTAATAATCTTTTCTTTAGAAGCGTGGCGCCGGCCGTTGCGAAGGATACACAACTGATTATCACTTCTAGAGTTATATGCATAACCGATGATCCTGTTGGCGAAGCCAGATTCGAGTTTCCTCTCAGTATCCGACGACTGGTTTTCCAATCGAGGCATCCAGGTTATCTAGGATTCCTGCTTTCGAAGGAATCTTTCGAAGCCACCATTCGAAACGAAAGGGTACACAACCGATTATCGATGCTAGAATTGCACACATAAGCGATAATGCAATTGGTGAGACTTGATTCGAATTTCCTTTCATTATCCAACGACTGGTTTTCCAATCAAAGCGTCCAGGATATCGAAAACCTCTTTCCACACTGGTATTAGGAACTAAGCGATGCCAGCAGATACTTGGAGAAATATACAGTGGCATATAAATTGATAATTACGCCAGGCATAATAAAATTACTATTAACTTGTTAACAAGACTGAATGAGGTTTAACTGCTTCCTCTGAATTTTTAGCTCCGCCACCGGAGTGTAGTCCTTGTCGTGCAAGAAGGCAATGTTACAATAAATCCAAGACTATTTGGCTTATAGACATTCCATCTTATAAGAAATTCCAAAGTACAATAAAACAAGAATTTCCTACTCATTTCGTTGAAGGTTTCAATATTAAGACGGAAAGTATTCGATTCAGAGACGTTCAAACTTCAATATTTTTAATTTGTATAAAACGATGCTTTGCAAATAACTTCTGTTTGTACGTGTTCCTTATATGGTAATATTGCTCAAGTGGGTATTGCTTCACAAACACAACTTCTGATCATCATTGGATAATTATTGTATTATTAAATATTCATTGATATACATATATCTACTAGCGTAGGCTTCCATTGATTAAAAGAAGTAAACAAAACTTGTTTACTTCTGATTTTTGTAACAAATCGAATTCCAGACGACATTTCGCCATTTTCATTCGCGTATTAATTTTATTACATAAAAGTCACGTAAATGGTATAAAATAAGCGTACCAGAAAGTCGCCAGTCTAGATACAAAATAAAGCACATATACATATACAGTCAATGTAATAAGTATTCATACAGGCATCATTTATTTTAAATTGGTTGCTGTACGAATAGTTCTGACACCTACTGTATACATATATGTGCTTTATATGTATATATGTTGCAGAGAAATAATAAAAATAGAGATTTGATCAAATCCCTAAGGTAGATGATCAATTCACGGGACATGTTAAAATAACAACTCTGTGAGGTCATTTCCCTAAAGAAAGTAAGTGATTTGATTAAATCCCTTAACTGTTTTAGTGAAAAGATGGAATAATATTGTTTAGATATTAAAAGTATTAATTTAGTAAATCATGCGTTATTAAGTGTAGAGTAGGTAATACAACAATAGTCGTAGTACATAAATTATTTATTAATTACATTCCCTAAAAATATTCTTTTTGTTTTTTAAAATATCAGCTTAAGTACCTATTTCTTTTGCTAATTAGTCTCGAATAAATAATTTATGTTTCTATGAGTATTGTTGTATTACCTATTCTACTTTTAATAACGCATGATTTACTAAATAAATACTTTCAATATATAACAATATTATTTCATCTTTACACTAAAACAGTTAAGGGATTTGATCAAATCACTTACTTTCTTTAGGGAAATTGACTTGTTATTTTAACATCTCCCGTGAATTGATCATCTACCTTAGGGATTTGATCAAATCTCTATTTTTATCATTTCCCTGCGACATATACATACCTTAGACCTTCGTCAACTGATATTTTTTTTTGTGTATTCCCGCACAAGCTTCCGTCGATTGAAACGAATACGATATACATTATATACAAGATAACAAGGACAAGTGTTATCAATTTGTGTTGTCGAAGTGTTGTAATTTTCATCAATTTTTGTAGTCCACGTTTTCTTGAAACGTGACATCCAGCGATAAGACCCGCGGGTAGGTACAATAGCGTATTCCATAGCGGATTGCTCGGTCATTGAACGACGTTCCGTCGAGCAAAAGTGCTACCCATGACAAAGACCAACGGTGTAAAAAGCCTATAGCCGCAGCATTTCCATCTCCGCATGTTCTATGCGAGGCGGGAAGCCAGCCCGGCTTTTGCAATTTTTTTCTCCCTTCTCGCCGACGCAGCCGCGTTTCACGTGAAACGATGGAGGCGCGCGCCCAGCGACAAAGGAGGATAGAGAAATGACACGGTACTGCGAAGCACCGGTCGAGTTATTTTCACCGGTCGAAAGTGGAGTAACAGTGGCAGTGCCGTCTTCCTCTCTCGTTTCCCCTAGCCGCCGTCCTTCACTCTTTTCCTGTTCCCTGCCGTATCCCTCCCTGCTAAATGGGAAATTCAAAGCAGTATATATTTTTAGCGCGAGACAAGCCCATTAGGCGCCACCATCGTCGCGCGTCAGCAGTGAAATCCTTCGGCTCGAAATCAAAGCTCAGATTGTCACTCGTCCGACTCAGCTTCGATTTTTTTTAACATTCTCGTTTCTCCTCCGACGCTTCTTCTATCCTGGGGTTCCCTGAAAGGTTACTTGACCCCTTCTACTCTGATGGTTTCAGATAGCTAACTTTAAGCTACATGATTTTATGTTAACTCTCAATGGCTCGACTTGACATCGCTAACGTTTGACGATGTAACTTACAGCTACACTTGACGATTTAGCAAACAAGATATCAAGTAAAGTATCCTACTTCAGTACATGTACTGAAAATATTGAAGTATATTTTATTTTATTTTCTAGTTCTAATTCACACATGTTACAAAGCTGGTACTACAAAAGTGAATTCTATTGTACCAGCGTCATAAGTTTGATACATGATTTTATTTCTATGAGCCCATATGTACTGTATCACAGACTGTTTGTCCCTTTTAATTAGGTAGCGTTCAACAAATATTTCTGTATAATTGTGTTTGTAAAGCCTACTGCACTTAATTTAGGCAAAATTATTTCAAACTGAAAAGTGTTAAATGCGACCCCAGAATGACGTCTCTTCCTTTCCCGTGAGTCTCTTTCGAATTGACAGGTGACACTTACCTGGAACAGAAAGAAAAAAGTGTTTGTTAGAGTCTGTTTATTTGTATATACACTCAAATAATGAAATCATTTCATTGATTACAATCATGTAATGTAATTGTTAGTTGATATTTAGAAAAGGTAACAGCGATTTATAAGTGTGCATTATGGATGCACATAAAAATCGAGTTACTGAGAGGCAACATACATAGTACTACAGACTAATACATTTTTTCTCAAGTGTAGTTATTTTAACAATTCTCAATAGATGTTTCTTTTCGTCATCCCAGTCATAAATATATTTATACCAGACAAGCAATTATCCCATTGCTTTTTCTTTGTATTAATATAATTTTAAAAATTAAAATCGTCCCGACATCATAAATTTTTCATTGATATACTTTCTCGATACATCATAATTTCATCAGGAAAAAGAACATACGGTACCTTGGAATATACAGGGTGAGTCTTATAACGTGACGACCTCAAATAAATCGTAAGGCATTTGTTGTACGACAAAATGTTTCAAACAAAAGTTGCATGGTATCTAGGGGGACATACAGTGCTGTAATCTGTTTTTCATTACCTTACTTTTTTATTGAGATATTAGGGTTACCTTCAGTTTTTTAAATGGAATGTCTAATATTTTTTTTCGAATTCGGATGAATCATCAAATTCTGCGTAAAAAAGTATTACTTGAAGTGGGACTTGAAATGAAAAATTACTGAAATATTTATAAAAGAAGTTTATGGGCAATAGCTGCTAAGGTTGAAGTACGACATCCTTCATTATTCACAACTTTGTGATACCTTTTTAACCGACTTCGAAAAGGAGGAGGTTACTCAATTCGACATGTATATTTTTTTTCTTACGTTTCTGTACATTAAAATTGCCATATTCTTTGAGTCTTCGACTAAGCCTTAAGAAGGTAGAATGCGATGGCTGATTTCGATCAGGATACTTAGCTTGGTACAAGATCTTAGCTCTTACAGCATTTTCTTCACACGCACCATAAACAATTATCATAACGTTGTTTCACTGTTACTGAACATCGTAATAAAAATGTAGCACCTTTCTCAATACGACTTTAACGCCTACCGAAATACTAAATAGGCATTCCGTGTTGATGATTATTAATATTTAACAGGGAACTTGTTTACAGACGTGACCTACCGACGTGAATAAAGTCGTGCTAAGAATCACGTTGACTAAGCGTATTTCCTAATAGAAGATTATTAATTTGAAGATATCTCAGTAATTATTCATTTCAAGTCCCACTTCATGTAATACTTTTTCACGATAAATTTGATGATTTATCCGAATTCGAAAAAAAAAATGTTAGACATTCCATTTAAAAAACTGACAGTGACCCTAATATCTCAATAAAAAAGTAAGGTAATGAAAAACAGATTACAGCACTGTATGTCCCCTTAGATACCATGCAACTTTTGTTTGAAACATTTTGTCGTACAACAAATACCTTACGATTTATTTGAGGTCGTCACGTTATAAGACTCACCCTATATATTAAAAAATATGCACATGCTGGATAAGCCATCAATAGCATGTGAGTGAATGATTCAGGAAGGAATACTTTAGACGTCTTTTTCTAAGGCGATGGAGTAGATTGCCTTGCACTCCCAGTCATCCGTGCGTCTTAGCACGGTTTCTAACGTTTCTATCAAAACGAATTGGACCGCAACTTCCGCGCTGCCAGGCCTGTCTATCCTGGATGAGGGCGTAAAATCTGGACCAACCCAAGGACTAACGTTTTCATCCGCCACTTACATGGCGTACAGATCGGAGTTTAAATTACGGGTGCCCCGTCAAGAATCGTTAGCAATGGTCGACCACAGAACCGCAACAAGGGATGGTGCATATGAAACGTTCACTTTGAACCGGAAAGCCTCTCAGGAACTGAATAGATCATCGATACCGGAAATCTGTATCTTTGGCAAATTTCATCCATTCATTAAAAGCTCCTGGAATTATTAGTTCTATCAACTTTCAACCACGCTGACATAATTTATAGCTTTCGTCTGAACTTGCAAGGGAGTCTCATATTCGGAGATTATTACATGGAACCCACGAATTTCATCGTGAATGGTTAGCTATGAAGTAACTTTGGATACTCTATCTGATTATTTATGCTAACAAGACATGTTTGTGACCTAGGATCCTTCATCACCACTCATTCAAATTTCAAGGAACTCATTCATTATTCAACGAAATCCTAGTATTACTTATTGCTTAGATATGTCAGAAATTTTTCGTGGTTGCTACTTCTTCTACTATTTCTGGCACATGATAGTTTTAACCCTTAAATATAAGTTTTATTGTATTCTTTAAAAAAATGATCGTCACTTGATGATTTATGCGTTCACGAATTGATAAATACTCACTGTAAAGAAAAAATAGCAGAATCTGAATTAAATGTCCTAAAAGAAGATGTACTCAAATATCAAACTTCCTCAACGAAAACAGCAATTATTTTGATCGGTACTCAATTGGACACGTTCAGATTAAATTAATAACATAAGATTGAACCTTCAATAATTTCTCGCTAAACCACGAATCAATCAATTTATGAAAAAAAATCTGTCCATCGTAATCGTGACAAACATTGAAAATGAAATAAAAACTAAACTCCCATTTCACTTCTTTCAAATGCATTCCAACACTCTATCTCTATCCCCAAGGATGCATTCATTGAGTTCAAGTTGTCCTAGCCTCGACAACCGCTTACGAAACCACGAGCAGGCCAATTTGTCAGGAAAAACCTGTCACTCGCAGCCGTCAACGTAGGAATACAAGAACCAGGTGTTAAGTTGCTCCCATGCGCAGGTCCGTTTCGCGAAGTGACTCATCTTCAGGGCGCAGTGTCTCTCGTTCGAGTGCGTGGCTTCTAAATAGGAAGGTAAACACACATTGTGTTCACGGGACGAAGCGTGGCTCCTTTCTTCTTGTCGCGATGCCTGTCGCTTGACGACTGGCTGTGCGACGTGGACCGAGTACATTAGCAACCACAACATCGGCCAGCAGGGTCGCGGAGAAGGGTCGGTTGGAACGAGACCGCGGAGGCTTTGACAGCTGTTTGGCTCGCCTGGGCTCGACTGTCTGCTACTCTCCGCTGTTAGACGAGAACACGATGGGGCACTGCTCCGCGGATGCTTTCTCGCTTCCAGTCGTTTCTCGGCCCACTTCAAACGTCCTGTCCATGTTGGTCCTCCTCGTGGTTCTTACTACTTTCGAGAAGCACAGTCCACAAAACACGTCGGCTATTCTTAGTTCGATAGACCGTGGAACGTCGAAACATTTTCACCAGTTGTTTCGAAGTTTTATTTAATTAGGGTAGGACCTAGATTCCGCAGGAGTCGAGTCGATATTTGAGCAAAGGACGACAAAGAGTACCACGGGCCTTAATGTAGCAAATCATTGTATTATTCAAGGCTATTCTGGGGAAATTGTAATTTGTATTTGTATTTGGGAGCACAAATTAGTTCGGTCCGTTTTCAAACGATGGCTCTGGCTGTTATGAATCATAAATTTCATACTGACAACTGATTTCAATTGTTTCTGAGAAGTTAGATATCTGCCAATAACATACAGTTTATATTGCTTTGAGTTTCGTTTAATACCCCTGTTTTTAACTTTCTTGAATCAACAACAACACCAAAACCGAATATTCATGGTTCAAAGGTCCTGCTGTGTATCTGGTGGGATCAAAAGGGTGTTGTATACTATGAGCTGCTACAACCTGGCGATTCCATTACGGGCCATCGGTATAAGCTTCAATTGATTCGTTTGAGCAGTGCATTACGACAAAAACGACCGGAATATGATCAGAGACATGATAAAGTCATTCTTCTGCATGATAACGCTCGGCCTCATGTCGCAAAAGTTGCGAAAAATTATTTGGAAACGCTCAAGTGGAATATTTTACCGCACGCGCCGTACTCGCCGGACATTGCTCCTTCTGATTAGTGGTTGTTCCGACGAATGCAACACGATTTGGCAGGTCACAGATTCACTTCTTTCGCAGAAATCGAAAATTGGCTTGTAACTTGGATCGCTTCAAAAGACGAGGTATTTTTTCGAGATGGAATTCGAAAATTGCCTGAGAGGTGAGAAAAAGTAGTAAACAGCGATGGACAATACTTTGATTAATCTGTTAATTCATGTTGTCCTCGAAATAAATGCATTTTTCAACACAAAAAACGGACCGTATTAATTTGTACTTCCAAATACAAAAACAATTATAAGACATAAGTAGGACAACACATCCGAATTCGCTCCAGTAAGTGTAGTTCCTTCCAAAGAGTTCCTTCTGTTGTACTCACTCCAGCTGGGATTTTCAAAGTTAATTTCATCTATTACAGAAGTCTTTATAACTGCATTTCTGAAGAAATAGCGAAACGACGAATAAGCTTCCTCTGGTGTTAATAAAACTTCAGAGACTACCTTGTTTGTTTGTCAATATGTAATAATTGTATGTCACTTACGTTCTGTCGACGTGAATGTAAATTCGCTATTCAATTACATAAATCAAAGTGTAAGCTTGTTCCGGAATAGTGTTATAAACCGAGATTTGTGGATCGGTTAACTCAGGATTTAGCACGGGTCTTTGATAACGTTTATCTCTGTATTTATCAGCACAACGTTTATCATTCGGTTCACTACAGCATGCCCAACGTCAGCAATGGAGAAAGTACCGAAGTTGTAGGTAAGAATAGACACAGGTGCCCTAGGCAGAGTGCAGTTAGAGATTACAAAGAACATAGGCATACATAGGATCTAAGCCAAGATGTAATCAGTGTTCATAAAGTACGTGTTCAGTGAATATTTAGGACGCAGTCGCGCTACGACAAATGTAACTATACGATAACGTTATCAGCACATCTTGAGCACAGAGAGTGCATAGCAAGACAATATTAAAGAGCACCCTATTCGAGGTTTCGTATTATGGCAGTGAATCTTGTCACACGCGGTGTTACTTGATAGCGATCTATCCTAAATGCTGAAAATGTGTCAGGGTTCGATCGATATCGGTGGATTGGTTAAGGAAAGTTCAAAATTTGTATGCACTACGATATCTGTCAGGTCGAGGATTTCCCACAGGTAAATCCTTCTGATTTGAATGCCGTATTCTCATCGATCAGCATTTTCTCTTCGCAGTTACCTGAAGCTTGGAGAATCGAATAGATCAACTCTGCGCTAACCGGAATCCCTACTCGACAATTTACACTCGATCGTTCCTATCAGGCTATGCCAATCCTTTAACTACCAAGACCCACCACAGACGCCTCCTATCTCCTCGTGTACTAACGGTACGTAAAACACTAGAAACAGGAAGGTTCAACGAATTGAAACCCGTAACGAAGACGAACGAGTTTTATCATCCGAATCGAGCACACGAACCCCGCGAGCGTACTCGACGATTTGATCCTATTAACAGGACGATCCTCCCGCGCTTATGACACGCGATACACAGACTTTCACCAGGTTGCCGGTGCCCAATAAATCTACGCGTTCCGCCAGACAGAGCACACTGTACTCCTCCCTTCGAGGCTGCGGCATCGAAAGCGCGTTATCGCGACCGAATCGTTTTTCCTAGTTGCCACTCTAATTGGCCGATATCGCGGGAACGCCCGGACATTCGAGGAAGTGAAAGCTCCCGCACAAGACAGCCTCTTTTTCTATTTTCAAATCTGTAGCTTAAGGGACCGGCCTATTAATATCCTTTGACAGCTCGCATGACTCATTGATCCCTGTCTATGCACGTCGCTGAATCGCGGATAGGTGTGTTCGGCATTCTTAGCGGTGGGCAGATCTTGTCGAGCTTAAGGAGCTATTCGTATTGGCAAGCAGGAACGAAAGGTGTTCTTTGGACATTTTTTGTGCGAAAACGTTGAGAGTAAATGACTCGAGATTTAAATGCAAGAGTGTAGAGTATACTCCCTACACTTTAGCGTGTATGGACATGTCAATAAGAGTAACTCTCTGTAAAGCTTAATAAGGTATTGTGGTTGCAAGCGGAATAAGGTATTTTTTAGGTGGCGAGAGAAGTATGTGAACGAATAATTTGAGATTTCAATCAAATCGAAGAGATTGCGAAGGTGTTCTCATTAGCAATCTGAAAGAAGATTGGCTTTGGAAAATTGTTTGTAAACAAATTTTTAATACAATTCTCAAATTCAAATAGTAATCTATAATAATAAAATAAATTGCCTACGCTTTAACATTTTTCAGTATTGAAAGTGGTAAGAAAATGACATAGATCTTAACGTGAAATTTTCATCGAATCGTTTTGCAAGAAAAGTATTAGAGCGAAAAATTTCAAACTCTAACACAGGATTGAAGACCGTATTTCTTATACCATATTCTTTCGTCTCGAAAATACGAAAATAATTTGCTTGTAACACGTAACAAAGCACAGGTTGCAAAAAGGTATCTCCTATCTGTGGAATGAAAACTTCAATTTTGTTTCCCTGAAACAGCTAACTGTTAAAACTATGTTTTATTCAAAAGAGGTAAGACTGAGTTCTTCGACCTGTCGAATGGGAATATCCCCTTAACTACAGGCTGCTGGTGTGCGTTGCGTGGTAGCGCGTGTCGCGACTGCAGCGAACGATTGTCTGTGCAAAACGAGTTTCGCAAGTCCACCGTGGGTGACGTCATTTGGCACAACGCGCGCATAGCGTGCACTCCTGGCACAGATTCTGCACGCCTGGCCTGTCCCGAGACAATGGAGGACCTCCGCTTCCGTCAATGCGTCGCTATCGGGAAACAATCGGTTGCCCATGCCGAGTGAGGCGTACGTGCGACGCTCGTGCGAATCCACGGTATTCGTGTTCGTGCTAGAATTTTCAGCTCATACTTTGCGGTGGAAGTTTTGTTGCTGAATGCCAAATACTATGGATTCCTGTAGTTCTAGTATTCGTTCGTAGGATCTTTCTCTTACGGTCAGAAAAGCTTTTGTTCCTATGGCAATTGTACTACAACGCGTTGCGAACAGTTCATTCCACGCAGAGTCGATTATTTTTGTCGGTGGTGCCTCGATGTCGTTCGTTGTCAATAGGATTTTGTTAAAATAGAAGTTCATAAAAGAATGTTTTACGCCACGATTGTTCAATATACGAACTTCAATTTTTTTTCTTGTTTCAATCGCAAGGGATATTCTTCGTAAATAATTTGTTAACTTCCCGATTTGTAGGGATGTTATTGTATTTGCCCCTAAAATGAAAAATCGATTTTTTAGCAGATCTCCATGTTTCAAGGTCATTGGAGTAAGTTTAGCCTATTTTTAACAAATTGTATGTATGTACGTATGTAAACAAATTTTTCGTTAACGTTTTCTAAAAAACTAATAGCGAAATCAAAAAGATCGATGATGCAATCGATGTGTATCAATCTAACTTAGAGCTGATTAGATTTTATTCTAATTAGGTCTAGTAGTTTTTTAGTTTTTTTAAGAAAACTTAACTCAATAACGCAATCTAGATGGGAGAATATAAATTTATGAGCGAATAACTAAACCGAAATATATTACTATTATTACATTTGTATGCATATGTATAACACATGTATACTTACAGGGTGCTCCAAAAGTATGGAAACAGTCAAATATTTCCAAAATGGAACATTTGTGAGAAAAACGGTTTAGAGAAATGTTTTAGGGTTTCAAAAATTCTATTGAACGATCGTGTCCGTTTGACCTTCAAAGGACCGGTCAAAGTCACGTCAAGGTCAACATGATTTTTTTAATGGAGCACCTCATTTTTTATGATGCACTGTGAAAGCTGGCTATGAGACCTTTTCAAAACACTAGTTTCAAACATTTTTTTTATTCGCGATAGATGGCGCTGTAATCGGAAATCGGGAAGTTTCTTGTGTGGCCCGTAAAGAGTCGCACACAAAATAAACATGAATAGCTATATGAATTAAGCGAGCAACAATAACCAGCTAGTTTGTACTATTCGTAAAATTACTTTTGACGATTTCTTGAAAGTACATATCTCTTAAATTTGGAAAATACTCGAAAAATTTCATCATTCGTCGCATGAGCATCGCTCAGGAACTGTTGAATTCACCGGATTTGGCCCCGTGCGACATTTTCTTGTTCCCAAAACTGAAGAGAGCCATGAAAGGACGAAGATTTGCAACGATTGAGGAGATAAAGACTGGATCGCTGAAAGAGCTCAAAGCTATACCAAAAAGTGCTTATCAGAAGTGCTTCGAGGATTGGAAAAAGTGCTGGCACAAGTGTATTATATCTGTGGGGGATTACTTTGAAGGAGACAATATAAATATTGAAGAATATATAAATATTTCTTGATAAGAATAAAAAGCCACCTTACTTTTTGATCACACCACTAGATGCAAACAAGTTAAGAATAGTATTGTATATAAGGATTAATGTTGTAACCACCCCCTCTCTTTACTTTCTTTTCTTTTTACGTTCTATTTTCTTTTGTGGCGACATGAATCTGTATATTATTATTAAATAGAACAAAAATAATAAAGGCATTTATTTTCCATTAGAAGCCCGCGTGTCAGTGAAATATATCCACGATGAAAGAACTCATATCAAAGCATATTAATTATATTCCGACGCAAAGCGACGAATACTGATCGACAATGACAAAGAAGAGTGATAAGGGGAGAGCATGAAGGCGTGATAAAAGACGAAGCAAAAACTGTATGTTGTGGGTGCCAACGGTCTCGACCGTCTATCGTTCACGTTTTCGTCGAGCGTGGTCGACAAGGATGCAAAACGATTAAGAAACTGACAGCGACATAAAGATACTAATACTTTCCTTCTCGAACTGTCACTGTGGACGCTTCTTGCCCTCGGCGCGACGTGTCTCGTATTTTTTCCCTTGGCGTCTATCCACGGGACGCTTTTAAAAACCGAAGGCAGAAAGACGAGCAAAACGTCGAACCAGCGAGGCGACGAATACCCGAGGAAAAAAAGAGAGCTTCAAACATTTAAACACTGAAAAATAATTTTCAAAGCGTGGCTGAAATGTGTGATTATGAAATTCTTAAAATAAACCAAATTATTACTGCCCAGCAACCAGCAATTGCTACGAGATTGAAAGGTCTTGCGTTTATGATTTTTCTTTATATTTCTCTTTAGATTTAAATTAAAATTTTCTTTCATTTTAATTTTTTTAAACATAAATTTTATTAGAGAAGTAGATCCTAGTAAACTTTTTTTTTTCTTCTTCTTATTGTTAGTAGAAAAATTTCACAATTTCAAATTACAATTTCATTCGGATCAAAATGTCCTAGCCATAAAGCTATAGGGATGTACCTCCACGAAAGAAATTCTATCAGAAATTGAGAGATCCGTGACATTTTACGTCCTCGTTTCAGTAATATCTATCAAATATAAAATGAGAATGTGTTTAAATCAACACATAAATACGAAGTTTCATCCTACGTCCGTTAACTACCCTACACGCAACTACCAAATAGAATACGTTTGTAGTTCGAAAAGTCGAATTTGTGAACGTGGTCCCAATTTAATGGTCAGGGGCTGTATACGTGAGCGCCTCGAAATGTGAGAAATATCTAATAACGAAAAAATATGAATCGAGACGACGAAGAGAGAAAGCCAATGGCACGGGGCGCAGCATGTGTTTCGCGTCGTGTTACCAAACGGTTTCCCAGATTTCACTTCTTTCCCTCGTGCAATTCGATCCCCGGCTGTTTAACGAGAAAGAACCATGCGGGGATCGAAACCCGCGTGAATCGAAAGTTTTATGTAAACAAATCGTGGAAAAAAAAAGAAGAGGTAAAAGAACGAATCAAGTGGAAAGGAGAGAAAGAACGTCGCCTCGGGGACACGCTTTATTCTCCGTCTCGCCTCTCGATCATGGTTGCATCGCGAGCAACACGCACCGGGGGATCGAACGAGTAATTGCAGTTTTCACTGCGTGAGTGCAATTCGCAAGGTGAAAGAAGGTAAAGAGCCGGCTGTACAAGACGATTTAGTTGCTTTTTAGCTCGGAGCGTCAGGCTAATATGACTCCGTTTCCAAGTCCGCATTCAGACTTTTATAATGAATGTGAAAAGAGAGACAGTGTTGAATATTCTCTGCTATTACCAAACGATCGCGATAGTAGGTTAAAGTATAAGGGAATTCAAGGTAATATAGGTTCTGCGAGTAATACGGACAGTAATGTTTAAATACTTTGAATGTCGCGACAGAGCTTTCTTTTTTTACTCTGTTTTTGTGTTTACCTTGACTGTTGATAATACTGTAGGAATGTTGTGTTTCTGTTATTGTCTTGTCGTTGAGTTTACATTTGAGTTACGAATCTGTTAGGTTAACTGTTCTTTGGTAGAGTTAGTACGTATATTAAAATATTTAATCCACCAATGAGAATTATTTAAATTTTTTTATTACAAACACAATTTCTATCCAAGAGGTATGTTTAACACGTTAAATACCGTACTTGCGCGTATGGGATGACGCTGGAAGTTTTGCCGATTTCTATATATCCTGGCTAGAAGAAGACGAAAAAATTGATTTCATTGAGTATTCCTTTCATCTGAAGATCATAAATTATTACATGGTGTATATGTAAACAATAATAACGTTGACAATCAAGACGTAATGTGGTTCGATCAAAAAAGCTATCAACCAAACGTTGTTTGAATATCCAGAAGGAAATCCCTGTTTCTGTTTCGATTATTTTAATAAATTACATACATTTTTATTGAAGTATTATATTCTTTTTTTTATTACTTTTGGTTAAAACCGAAATTAGACGCAGCATGTTCTTTCGAATGATTCCTTTGTAGTCTCTGGAAAGTAGACGAGAATGCATGTGCTTTATGCATAGTTTTCACAATTGGTTCTCCGTAAAATTTTCTATACGTTTTCAGCATAATGGGCTAACCATGTCATCTGAATGTTTAACAAATTTTAAAGGTTTCAAGAATCACAGCATGGTAGGAACATACGGGAATTATTGCACAGAAACAATCATGAGAACCATGTACGAGAGTATACAGCCTGGCCTACTCACCAGCTTACTGGGAATCATGCAAAAAAACACGCTCCGTCTGAATTGGACTTAAACAGGACCTGCTGGAATAGCCTTACCGAGGAGTACCTACTCCAACAGATACAAGATGTAACGCAATACTTCGCACAGTGCTCCTCATGATCAACTGTCGTAGATCCGTTTTCCAATCGTTCATTAACGTTGCAGGAGCAAGTAAGTTAAAATAATGAAATACAATTAAATTTATATTCTGTATATTACCCTATTATGTAGTGCATACAAATACTCTTATATTCTACTATACTTCTTTTAGCGACAACTGTGACATGAGATAAAAATATATAGGAAGGTACTCGAAGCTTCACAATAAATGATAATTTATAACATGCAAATAAAAATATCGTATCCCCGTTACTTTTCTTTTCCATGGAGAATAATCTTAGCTATGAACTATAAGTTTCTACCTATTAATCTTAACTATGCCCGTATTATCCTCAGCACCATTAGGCTACATTGGATTAAACGTTAAGCACTCCACGTTTTCCAGCCTCTTCGTTCGCGCAATTGGAAACAAAGACGACCATCGTGAGCTATAAATGTAGCCCCGAGCACGGTACATACATATGTTAATCGTCGGCACATGTACGGTTATGTGTAGGTTTCGGGCACGATGTAACGTAGTTTTCAATCGATGTACACGGGCGAAGCGGTGGTAAGCCTCACAATGGCAGCTTTACGTAATCGCAGTACGTAAGCTACCACGCTTCCACATTCGGCTGGGATTCAATTATGCTCTCTTGCTTGTTCCTTGTCCTCTTGCCTCGATTGAAGTCGCCACGTCGTCAACCATCGACGTACGAAATCGACCAACGTTGGTATAATGCGTCGTTTAAAACTTCGTGGCTTTCGTCTTCGTCGAGACAAAAGAATTTCCAGACGAGACGTTGGACTTGTTTTTCTGTTTGAATCGTGTGACTAACTTCAAGGGAACGCAAAGAACGTGACTGGGAATTGATAACAGTGTGAACTGGATATTAAGATTTAATCGATCCACGATGATAGCGTCGATACCAAAAAAATGTCGTTTTGCAGTCTCAATTGCGTTGTTATTTATCAAGCTAGCGTTTCGACTCTGATCTAGAGCCATAATGAAATACAATTAAATTCGATACTTACAAATGTTACAACTGAATTTTTTCAATTAGTACATGAAGAGAACTTTGAAACCCTTCAACTCTACATGGAGACATTCTTCGATGCTGCCTAAATCGATTAAAAGGAGACACCTTGGGTCCCTCAGCGCTTTCCAGTTGTTCATCGCGAAACGAGTGCATTTTAGCCGGAGCTCATCAGTTTGCTCGAAAAGTGAAACAGGGTCGAGCTCTATAATTCAAAAACTTCCGCAGGCTGCGTCGAGTCGCATCGACAGCGAACGAAATCACGGGCTAACGCAATTACCGAGAAATTTACTTACGGCTCCCAGGTCCCCGTACGGTAGCTCTTACGCGACACTCGATACGCACTTTGTACGTCGAATTAGGGGGGGTCTGACGATCGATACATACACGTGCCATCGGTCAACACGGCGCGAAAGTACAGGGTACACCGAAAAGGAAGTCCTAGAAGAGCGAACACGGCCGTATTTCGTACGTGTACTTGAATTTAGCCGAGGACTTAGTGGCCAGATCGATGACTGTCGACGCAATCAACCTACCAGCATGATCCCCCACTACCGCGTCCCGCGCTGGTACCCATATGTGATTTTTTTCTCCTAATTCCCACAAGCGCGTGGAACGCAGACAGAGTGATAGAGAGTGATGAAATCGTAAGGGGGGCATAGACGACATAGCGATCGAATCGAGGGATTCGCTCTTCGCGCTATTATTTATCCGAGCTGTCGACCGTCCAATCAGTCATGCCGACATATGCTTAAGTAAGATTACATTTCTACTAATGCTCGTGAATGTACCGCGTCTATGCTGGCTAATACGCGGGAACAGGGAACAGGGGGTGAAAAGGGGGACGACGGGGAAATCGAATAGAAAACTCTACGACACGGATGGAGGGAGAAGGGTGAAGCTAGGACAGCTCGTCGAATGATATATCGTACCTTCACGGGGTGGTTGGAAAGTTTTTTTTCGCCAGGCTACCTAATGGCCACCCTCTTGGGCAGATTACGCTCCGCTTCGCCCAAATGGGACGTCTCTTGTGAAAGATTAGTGGCTTATCGTGGAGTATTAATGTAATATTGTAATGCACCGTGAAACACGGATAATGCAACTCTCTCGGAGCGGAGGGGTGGTGGTTCTTCGTAAGGGAGTAGTTTAAATAATTCCAACGCGTGATCTTCGGCAATATGGAGCTCTCTATGGCGGAGTTTTACTCGGGTCGTTGCACTCAGAAGCGCGTCGAATTAATGGGCAAATGATTCTCTGTTTCGATGATTATTTTGTTTTGAAAGGTGGCTCTCCTCTTGTTAGAGTAACGAGACATTATGTAATATTTCAAATTGTGCGAATGCAACTCATTCTGTTTCATTAATGAACCATTACAATGATTCAACCCTTATTAATTGTATTCAAGTTTCTAAAATCTCATGGCTTATCGTCGTAAATCACATATCGTTTCTAGTATACTAACATGTATACTGTGCTTATATAGTAATTGTATCTAAGTTTAAGTTTTGTGTAATACTACAATGTATCCAAGTTTAAGTTTGTTTATTTCTGTAATGTGTACTGATTGATTTAATTTACAATGTATTTGTCAATATGCTCAGGAATGAGCATATTGCTAATAATCCCGTAAGGAGTTCAATAGCGTAATAAATAAAAAAAGAAAAAAAATGAACCATTAGTCAACCCATCCGTCGTTAAAGGTATATTTTGTCACAAACCTATTCACTACCACTGCAACAGAAAAGTTATTTAACAACACTATTTGGTTGAATTAAACCTCTTCGGAGATCCGTTCAACTAATTTGTTTGAAATAAATATAAATTTATCATATAATGTTATCATATCATAACATTTTAAAATTTCATTAAGAATATTTACACGCATATTTAGTGATAATTTTTAAATATAACTTTACTATAAAAGCAATTTATAACACTTTAACGTTTCTGACACTTGGTTGAGAAGGAATAGATCAAAAGATAATTAAAGAAATGTATCTTTGCATTTTCAACAAGAAAGATAACCTTAGAATGTCCGTGATGCTACTAAAATAATAATAATATAATAAAAAAGCTTCCTCATACTGTCTTTGAATAAAAATAAATAATTATTGCCTCCAACACCCCTTTAAAATGTACAAAAATAAACGAATTTACTAGATAACCTAACCTTAAATAACACCTCACCTCCCTATACAACCCCTGCAACATTTCTTTTCTATTGGGAAATAATTGGAGATTAAACTCACATTTCGTGCGCCCACTTTTGTTTAAGAAATCATCATCTAATCTGTTAGCTCATAAAAGTCTAGAATAGTGTTCGCGACGAAGTCGCACAGCCTGACATTCCCATAAGAGAGATCTAACAGTGACCTGCGTGCGACAATACGGACGACGCTGCGAAACGTGACAGGAAACGCTGACCACCGACGTCAGACAACTTCGAAGTGCATCTTTCTTGCTGGAAAAGACGTGAAACAGTTTTGGTCAGCGTCCCCCTGGCGGAGTGTTTGATGTGCGAATCGGAGCACGTGTCGTCGAAGTAGGTCGGTGCACCTGGTGCGTGCGTGCACACCTCTGGCTGGGTCACAATAGGCTGCTAATAAATTTGGGACGGGGGTAGAAGGTTTATGGGCGACAGTGGGCCCTTTCTCACGGCGCGGCGCCGTCGCATCGTTGCCGTTCTCATTGTCGATGCACTATGCGCGATTGTATCGGTGATGGCGATGTTTCTCGCAGGGAATTCGTTCGGGTTGGTGAGCTGAGACTAAATTGAAATGAATACCACGGCATGGAACCAATAATGTCAAATTCTTTTCCGAGAGGAATGTTCGCATCTCGCAGAGCACGCTTTTCCCTGTCCTCCACGTTCGGCTTGACATTTGTTAATGTTCGTCAATTACGAGAGGCGTCGTTTATAATGGATCGACAGCTCATCGAGAGATAAGTGCTCAAAAGGAAGCGGACACGTGACTATCCTTACCCAATCGTCGAACGATGATCGTTCGACCCGATAAGGAAAAGTTCACTTGTCCGTGGGTATGAAAGACGGACGATCACCAGAGTCGATAGGCGGCCGTAGGAAAGTCGGTTCGAGCCTTTGCATTATCGGCTTGCCTACACTTTTTCCCAGCGCGGAAACGTCGGTGTAAAAACGGACTTCGTGACGCAACGACGTTTCAAGAAAAGTCACTGATAGCGGTTTAAGGATCTACGTGACACGTATCGATTCATTAGGCAATACGTTCGAAAGTACTACGGAATAACAGGATGAATCGCTGTTTATGATCGTCAGTGACGGGGCTGAGGTGTAATTTAAACTCAAGAGGACTCCTGGAGCATCAATTAAACTCGTACTCGTCTACGTTATCCTTAGATTGTCTTGAATTCTTCAGTTATTAATTGGTACTCTATTTAATTACAACTATTTTATCAGCACATGAATTGTCATATTATGTTAAGCAATATAATATGGGAAATGTAAATATTAAATGTATTGACTGGTATTGTTTTCCATAGGTAGAAGCCATCCTGAAATTAATACCATCGATATAATTGCGTTTGCCATTGTCATACAAATCTAGTCGGTATATTGACTCCGTAATTTGTGGTTAAACGAAACACAAAGTACATCCTCATAAAAGAATAGATCGAGAAAGTATTAGAATACAATTTTTTGTATAGAATGCTTCCTTTTCGAGATAATTGAGATTGGAGATACGATGGGGTATGCGCCAATTGAAGCGATTTGCTTCAATGAATCCCATTACAAATATTTATTAAATCCATACGTATATAAATATATATAGAGAGGTACTATAATGTAAACACAATATCCTAAACAGATCGTATGATTACGATAGAAACTGTTTAAGAGCAAACAATGTACATGTGTGTTCCGAATTTTGTTAACATTCATCATCCCGCGAACAGCCCACTGTACAAAAAAATATCATTCTACATTTTCGATTCATTTTTACATGTTGTGCTTGACAGAAGACTAACATGGAAGCAACATATCAAAACTAAATCCATCGCCCTGAAGGAAAAAGTTAAGAAATTTTGTACTGGCTCATCGGTAGAAGATCGAAATTAAGTTTGGAAAGTAAACTTATCTTATACAAGGCCATTCTAAAACCCATATGGACCTACGGGATTCAGTCATGGGGTACTGCCAGCGGATCTAACATTAAAATTCTACAACGATTTCAGTCTAAGACCCTAATATACTATACTATAATTTGCGTTTAACAAATCACCCAAATCCCTTAGCTATTCAATTGTTAAATAATCTAGAATTAACTCGAAGACTAAAAAGGTTCTACCCTCACGACCTACCCGATAGATTTAAATAAAGGTGCCTCATAATACTAACTGCGTTCACATGCTAATATAAAACATTCATAAATGAATACATTGTAAGCACCTACCGCGGCAGTTGCACCACGTCATTGTACCACGCTAACTTAAGTTACTCATAATTCTGTATAAGAATTTATTGTAAATAGCAAACATAAAAAAAAAAAGAACTTTTACATGTGGAATCGAAAATCATTCTCAATCGGACAGAATCGCCTTCTGTTCAGTTGTACTATGTATAGCGCAATACTCTGCGTGAATCTGTATACTGTAATGAAACAAAGGCACCGATGATATTTCAAAACATTGCTACGAAGGCTGAACGTTTGATTTACACCTTGCCAATTCCCCATGACTCTCAAGGGAACACCGTCTGCCCTTTGCCACCGGGCGATCGCCGCGATCTCCTATCGCGCGCAGCAAGCTCGAAAGCTCCAGTCCCCCGGCGCGTTAAGTGTTCCATAAAATTCCCAGTTCACAGCCCCGTTCGCACCTACGCGCAACGAAATTCCAAGCGAGGAACAACTCGCGGCGCAGGCCACATAACACGGCATTGTTGCTGCGCTCGCAGCGCGTGTAAACAATAAAGCGGATATGTATGTATGTTTCGCGCAAACCCTCTTCGTGCCAGAGCCGACAATAGACTCCCTAACCCTCTTACGCAATATCTAATTTAACTGCTCCTTTCAAATTCACGGCAAACATCAAAAATAGATGAAAAGTCATAGACTGCTCTAAATGAAGAATCCTATGCTTTCCTTGGGTTCAACAGATAGAAATCTAGTCTTCTTGAACGAGTACTTGACGTATTGAACATTTTCGATGGTACAGTTTGTTTTTATAATATCAGTCTTAATACATTGCACGCAGGTTAGATATTAGCCAGTATAAACCTGAGTGTCAACATCACTTGCTGACATAAAGGGTTATTCGTCGTAACGTCCCATACGATTTTTCAAACATTTTCGATTATTTGTTGAAGAAATGTTTAAAAGAAAAGTTAATTAGTTTAGTAGTTGGCTATTTCAACGTAACAAATTTCCAAACAAACAGGTCAAGGTCACCTTGACTTTTTTAAATGGCACTGCATGATTTTAATTGTATTACATTGTAGCTGGTAAAAAAATGAGTTCAAACCTGTTACATGTCCTTGATGTGTCCTTCAATCGAGAAAATCGATTAGTTTATTATATATACTTTATATTTTATATTCTATTATATTCTATATGTGTTAGGCAAGCAAACATTTTGGTTGCGAGTAACTTTGAATATTCTGAACCATAATCAATTCTATAATACATATATAATTTCTAATTTTGTAGGCTTTTTAGTCTATGACTGTTTCTATGATACAAGATACGAAGGAACAAAGAAAACCTAACCTTAATTCTGCCGTTTTTACAGCACAAGGGTTCACGGCGCTGGAAAGACGTTTAACACGCGGATGCGGATAGGACGTGTCTGATCAATATGACACGCCATCGTGTGCACCACAATTGTGTTACAAATCAAGTACTTAGTACGCATATCAAACACTTGGTGTGAACTAGCTCGATGAAAGCGTATCGAGTTGATGGGATACGTCTGAACAAGGCATGTCGAACCAAAGTAGTACCTGCATTAAACTCAATTCGCAGCGCTGCGAAGACTCTTGTACTTCAAAAGCAGCTGAATGAAGAGTAGGTCTTCTTTGATAATTTGTGTCTCGTAACATACAAACTTTCATCCATAACCTTTTACATTTTGATACCTTTCTTTTACTTCTGAATGTAGGAGAATACTACGGAAGCAAGGTACACTTTGAATAGCCATAGTTCAGCTATTTATGGACATTTCCTAACAAATGAACAATCCAATAATTCCGTGAAGATGCATTTGTAAATGATCCAAAATTTTATTATATTAAATTTAATTCTTTAATTGGAAATAATTTATAGCCACTAGTTTATCTTCGACTGTTCTAGGCCTGTGTATGCCCCCTTAAACGCTCAACGCGCACTATCTCAGCCGCCGTACCAAAAACGAGTTCGGTGTAAACTAAGTCTGTTACAAGGAAAGGTGAACGCTGGCGAAGTTCGAACAAGAATCTCGGCTCGGGGTAATCGCAATGATTACGAGTTGACCCGAGGTGCCGAGTATATGTAGGAACCGTGTACACGTTTCTGCGCGGGCGCCGTATATAGGCTGTTTTACAGCCTGCCAGAGTGAACCTGGTCGGTTCGTCGGGAGAAAAAATGGCGCTAAATGTTGAGGAAATTACGAGGCGGCTCTGTCGCGATGCTTATCTCTATAATATCTCGTGATCGACGGCTGGCCACGCGTCCCTCGTTCGAGGAACCGTCGTCCTCTTGGAACCTCTCATTGCGACCGATGAGTACCGCACGAGACTACAGACTACAGGATTGTAAGATGGTGGCTCGATACGCGGCTAATGTAGGGATACGGCTGACGCTTTAACTCGCGATAGAGCAATTTCGCGTTCGTCATGGGTCTTTACCGACGGCACGGCGTTATCCAATTCGTCGTGAACGTTAGAATTACCGAGGTTAAGTCACAGCGTCCTGTTGCGACGTAGTTTCGGCGAAGCCACGAGCGTTTTGCATGATTTCATGTGGAGGCCCAGTTAAAATGTTGGTGCTTCAAGCATTCGGAATGGCAGTGCATAACCCTGAGCAACTGCCATTACACAGGGTGAACCTCTAATTGGAAGTATCAAACATTATTTAACAACTTTGTTACTTCTTCGTAAGGAAACGTCTCGAAAGTTGCAAACAATTTAGTATATGCGAGTACTTTCTTTTCAAAGCGTTTCAAGACACTTTTTCTTTTATAGGAGATCTATTCCCAAGATGATTGCCACTTCAGTGCTAATACAAACAGATCCGCCACTATATCCGATTTTCTCTTTAATTTAGATAAGGTTCCGGGAAACATTAAAACATTCTATAGGATCTTACGCATCCCTGGTGTAGCGTGGTTGCGTGTATTGAAAACATACGAGGAAGCATCCGTGAGTGTTACATCATCATTTTGATGAAACTTGGTAGACTTGTTTGTGGAACCTTCCAAAGAAGTGCACCATCTTCAGTTCGTGCCATTTTTGCGTTTCAAGCGAGAAACTACCACTTTTGTTCGAGCCACCCCTTTACTTTTGCGCTGATAACTCGGAAATCATAAGAGATATCAAAACAATGTTCAAGTAAACGTTTAACTGTTTTTAGAGGCCTATAAACACGTATCAACAAATTTTCAAAAATTACTCCCCCTTCCCCCGAAATTTTGAAAAATTTTAATTTGTTTCTGCATCAGTAAAAGCGTTCTCTTATTCTGAATCCAACGGTGTATATGAGTTTATGATTATCATACTGGCAAATCATGTAATATCGTAAAATTATAGCTCTAGTAGTCAATATTTCGAATTCTTTAGGAAATCTTTTCTTATAAATAATAGAAGTTGCTCCTATATGTTATTTAACAAAATATGTTTCATTTTGACCGAGGATGTGAAAAATATCTTTTAAAAACAATTTTAAAATTTGGCCAAAGTCGACGAACAACACTGCGTTAGGAAATTTTATAAAAAAACTTTCTTTCATTTAAAAAAAATTGGATTTTCATTGTACCATCTATTGGTACACTCAAATTGTTGAGAAAGTTAGAGACATCCAATAGTCTTCTCATTCTTCATGCAGGTGGTCAAGAGATATTTGAATTCACGGTATGGGATGTAAAATACTAGTTTCTTAAAATCATTAAGAGAACTTTCGCAAGCAATCGATCTTCCTCATATGTACCGTAAAAATTGTAAAAAAACGAAACTATGCTTCCCTCATATGCCGTTAGATCAATGATTGCTTCCAAAGGATTCCAAGAAATGCCTACTTTAACGAATGTACCTACAGTGAGTGTAGAAAGTATTCGTACACCGATCAATTTCCAAAAAAACTATGTAAAATTGTAATTTATTAACTTATATTTTATAAACAATGACGTTCTACATATTCTCGGAAATCTCTAGAATAGATAGAGTACAAATAAAAAAATTGCTATTTATGTAAGTTACGAAATTAACAAAAAAAAAGCAATTAATCGATAGAAATGTTGAAGCAATAAGTATTCGCACAACTGTTTAATTTTTAAAACTTGATTAAAAAAAAAGAAATTTACATTAATTTATAAGCATATAATACTTCCTTCGAGGGATTTCCTATTGATTTTATAATTATTGCAACTCTTCTAAGCACTAAATTAACTAAATTATTAGTTATTCGAAGTGGGATCTTCTTCAATTCCTCTATTAAAGTCTTTTTTAAAAGTACTTTACTGGAAATTTGATGTTCTCTAATTCGTACGAAGCAATAAACTAATGTGTTTACGTTACAAACTCTACTGTAAATGGTTCGTCATAAGAATCGTACAAATACTTATTGCTTCTATACTTTTACCCAGTTTTATTAACTAGTAAATATTGCTTGGACTATATCTATCTTAGAGATTTCCGAGAATATGTAAAATATAATTGATTATAAGAAAAGAAGTTAAGAAACAACAATTTCACACAAAAGTTTTTTGGGAAATTGATCGGTGTACGAATACATTCTACACCCACTGTATATGAATCTTATCTTCAATATCTATTGAAAGATAAGAATATCGAATACTCTTGAAAAGTACAAACTCCACGTCAGTACATTCTCATAGAAAACTATATAGACGTAACAAAGTTACTGAGAAATCCCCGCCCTAAGGTCTCTCCCGAATCACCCTGTACTTAAAACGATCGTGCTCGAAGCTTTACGATCGAGTCCTCGATTCCAGAGAAAATAGCTGCCCCAGCTGTCGGGGGTTTTATCGCGACTGTCCCTCGACGCGCTTGTTTGAGGGCTCGAAGGGACGTCGTGTCGGTTAGGCTCTCGTTAACGATTCCGTCAGTCGTCGGAACGCTCGCGAGGCGATGATCGCGTCAGTAGAGAGGAAGAAACGGAACACAGAAATAGAAATCGTGAAGGACGCGATACTTTTCGAAAAATCATGAAGGAACTCTTACTCGTTGTCGCGTGGGTGTTGCCACATTAACTTTTTAAGGTCAGTTATCGCGAAGTCAGGGAACGGTGGAGTGTGTTCCACCGTTCACTGCGAGGGGAGAAACGAGATGGAGGCGGAAAGCAACAGACCGACGTCAACACCTCCTGCGTTTCTACGGTTTATAGTACTCCTATGTAAATCGAAGTGTACGATGTTGTCTGCCGACCCAAGCTACGCCTATATTTAACGCAGCTGCGACGTGAACGCGTGGAACGAAGCACGTTCAGGTATTTCATGCAAGATTGTTGACAGAGGGGCAATTAGTGCTCGCGCTGGTTAATAACTATGTAGATAACACAATATTTCTTCGCGCAATTAGTGAGCAGTCTGAGTACATCATACTTACGCACGACAGCCTTTCAGTAACCAAGGACGCAAATGCGAAGAAGAGCCATGCCGAGTGGATCCGTGAGAACTGAACTCATTTCGTCTAGATTTATATATTCATGTTCAGTTTATATCGGGTTTCTCTTAATGGATAAGATAATGTTATTAATAAAATCGTGTTATGTCATATAGGAAATATTTAAATATCGAGGTTGCTAATAGAAGTTTACAGAGATTGATTGTTAAATATTGTACGAGTTGATGAATAACCTCGTGTCCAAACAGATCGACACATTTAGTAGATCGAGGGAAGATATTTAACGATAGTAATGATAAAATAATTTTTGGAAAAAATATAACCGACTTCGAAAAAATATTAAAATTGCACTAAAAAGTATGAAATAATTTCTATTTCATTTATATTAAATAATATTCAGTAGTATATTAAATTTCTATTTTCGTTATATTAAATTATGTTAAATAACCTTTTCGTAGTCCGTTAAAAATAGTCTGAAACTTTCACAACCTGCGGCAATGCAATGGAGTGTTTAATTCTGTGGGCACTTGAGTAGATGCGTGTATCAATAAAATAGGCAATATGTATGTCTATGAGGATATCGACACAGTACTCCCGTATGATTGGTATCGTCCTATTCTATGCATATGTTGACACCCTCCCGTGTCTGTGGCTCCTAATAATTATCTAGAAATAAGATATACCCAACTATGAAGTTATTGACGCAGTACTCCCGTATGATTGGTATCGTCCTATCCTATGCATACGTCAATACCCTTTCATACTATGGCACATGGTTACTACATATGTAGTCACTTCAATATGCGAATTGTTCGAAGTTATTAATTGCAATGTATGTAAGTATGCTTGAATTTCCATAGAATTGATTTATTTCAATTGTGTTGATTACACAATTTCTTACTTCAGATAAGAGCTCGGCATACCCTCCACCATTCTTTACTCTCGCCCAGACAAAAAATCCCAAGTCACGATTTCTTAACGAATAACGATTAAATTTCTTTCAATCAGAAGTACCTATATAACCACCTACATATACCTAGTTCATAAGGCTATATTGCACGTTTGCTTACCATAAACGTGTTACTTCCATGCCAATACAAAAATTCGGAGCACATCAAGCTAAAAGAATAAGATAACTGATGTTATTAGAACCGTCTCACCCTCGCGAAATACTACGTCGATAATTAGCCTACGTTATAACTTCCCAAATTGAATGCTTTCCACGTAACCCCCAACTGTGCCTTCGTTTATCGAATAGCCCGCGTACACTCGTTTCTGCTTTGCGGTCAAACAGCGGTGTCTCTCCGCTTTTTTTCGCGGGAACTCGCGGGGCGCGCTGGTGAGGCAAATAATAGCTGGAAAATTTTCGGTAAACATCACTCTTCGGTGCCTTTCACTTTTCACTTTTACTCCTAATGTTTGTTGGTGGCGGACACGACGGACTGCCATCGGGGGACCGGTTTTGAGAGTAAAATTTCCCCGTGTATTTACGTCCGTCAATAGGAACGTTATTTGCCGAAGCTGCCCGGGCAATTAACCGCGCTACCCCCCACATCCCCGCTCGTTGTCCTCCTCTTGCGCGCGTGCGTTTGCTTTTTTGTTTGCAAATACCTTCGCGAGCGCGAACAAACCAGGAATAACGCAAACAATCCAGCGAGGGACAAATACGCCAGGTGGCCGAGCGCGGTTTTCCATCGCGTGCTCGCGACTCAAACGCGTAATTTATATTGTACGAGCTCGTTGAGTTGATTAGATCGATTCATTCCCTCATTTATTATTTCCCGCGATTGCGCGACGAACGTTTCGCGCGCCTCCGATTTGTACAAGGGTCGGGAACTTCTAGGCCTGACATGGAGAGATCGCGCTAGGTGTACGATTAATTTTTGCGAGGTTCGATAAACTGTGAACAGTGCCTCCGCATAGTTTTATATTAATAATCTAATTAGAAAATCTTCTACAAGTTTTTTAAGAAAAATGGGAAACCGAATTGTACGCAAGCTATGGTAAATTAACCGGTTGGAAATTGTAGCAATCGACAATCGTGTAGAAACCTAACATAGAAAGAGAGTACTGAAGTTATAATTATTTTTTTACAGGCCAGGTGAACTGTCATCGAAATCTCTACAAAGTTTCATAATGATATTCTTTCTCGGAAGTCTTTTGACATTTTTTAAAGTGGAGTATGCACCGACTGGTTTTAAAAATGGAATCAATCGACAACCATGCAGACTTGTCATAGAGAGGTGTCCTGGAACTTTGTTAAAGAGAGTACGTGCCGTCAGTTTCAGAAATGGAAACAGATTAAGAGAAGTTTCGATGACACAGATTTGACACTGCGGATTAAACTGATACTTTATTCTCCTTTTTTTTCATTCAAGCTACATCAATCAGATTGTATTTGCATAACTCAAAGACCATGTGAAAGGACAAACATTTTCGTTAATTATAAAGATATAGATTTTAAAGATACATCTCATAAACAAATTAACTCTCTATTGCATAATCGTTTGAAAATATAAGAAAAAGAATCCCTATAAGTTTGCTAAGGACTTTTTACCAAAAGACATAATGTATGTTCACGAAGTCATCTATCAAGTCTGTACGAGCAATCACTTATTTCCACAACTTTTCCAAAATAATAGTCACTATGTTAGATGTATCATTATGGTTATTTTTCCCTGAAAAAATGAATGTAATCGTTTCTGAAACAAACATGACTAAAAATTCGATGGACACTGGACCAAGTTGCTATTACGCTATCGTCAATACATACCCCCGGTTTACGTCTATCTTTGTGAGCACGCGTCGTTGTCTCCTAACCGCAGACAATGCAAACCTCGCGCAGAAGCAAATACAACAGTGCTTCAATGCGTGTCATGAACACCACCATGGATGCATTAATTGGATCAAGCTTTGGGATTCGCAGTATCACAGAGCCCATATTTAACCAATTTTTCGACCGATTTATTTGCCATGGCTCACGTGCAAGTAAATAGGAACGTTCGTTGAAATTGATCGCGACGAAGAGGCCAGTGGATAATCGCGGGACCGCATTTCTGGTAACATTATTAAAAACTCATTGTTGTTGTCTGTTGCATGCGACATCGCGTGTCAACGCCTCGTCGTGATGCGATTCATCCGTTGTTTGATACAAGCAGAAGTTGACCCTTTCCAGTCCGATATGTTATTTTCGATGCAGACCAGTTACCAACAATTTTTATTGTAACTGCGATACTGACAGTGTATATTTTTCTTTAATACATTATTTTTTTCAATTCTCTCTATGCAATCATGTTTCTGGCGCCTTTTTGATAGTAACAGTGTTAAAATAGACGTGAAATTATGCTTGCATAATACTATTTGTAATAAAATTGTACCTCAATTTGATCATCTACCAAGCTACCTTTTTTTATTCATTTAGCGATATACAGACGAACGTTGTCAACCTTGTTTGGTCATCAATGTTTACAAAATCTACAAAAATAAATAAAATTGTGGTTTAATGAATATAAATAAATATTATTCAAAATGTGCAGAACGAAAATTTACTAAAGAATTAACTAAAGGAAGATCATGTTTTATCACTTCAGTGAAAATATTTCAGCATAATGAATTCCTGTGAGTTTTTGTTTTCAACCACTTCAATTGTTTTACATTTCTTTAACATCTAAATTTATTTTTATCTCACCTCAATTTTGTAATTGAATAAATCGAATGTAATTGAATAAAATCGATGACGTTCCTCTATGCAACAACCAATGAATAAGGAGCACGGTTTTACCAACGGTTTTACCAACGGTTTCATCAAATTGAGATGTAGTTTTATAAACTCACAATCCAAAAACACCGATGTATTTTGTTCCTTTGCAATCTCATTATTATTGGAACAAGACAAATCGACGTGCATCGAAGACAAGAAATAATATTGACTGCATCTAGATGAAGGCACGAAGGGGTTAAATAATTAATCGATTCGACGATGCACCTCGGATCGATGCTCCACATACGTACAAGACGACACGCCAATCATAGACTTCTCTGATTGCACGTCGTAGGATTCCCGATTCCGCAATCTCTCCAGTCAATTCTAAGGCAGTTCTCCGTGTATCGGACCGTGCACGCCATGGAATTGAAGGCACACAGACTCACGACTATAGCCTATAGGCGCGCCAGGTTGGATGAAATTATTAATCGAGGAGACGGTCCAGAAGCCGTACGCGTCAGATCGATGATCTATTTAAACACGGCTGTCTCCGGGCTCAAGAAGCACAAGCAGACCCGTACCTTATTCAACTTGGCTCTGTAATCACGTATACGTGCTTAATGGAGAAAATAGACAAGTGCTAGCACTCGAATCTCGCGATATCTGCTAGCCTGAAGCGTGCATAGAGGACTGAGACCGGATCAGAACGTGGGGAGGGTGCCGTTCCAAGGGGCGTTGTCTGGTCTAATCGCTTAGGGAAATTGACAAAGAGTCGACAACTGTCAGTGCGCAGCTGGGTCACCGACTTTGAGTGGCGACACTTCGTATACATATGTTCCTGAATCGGTGCGCGTATGGCAGTTAAAGAATGATGTGCATCCGTTTACTAATCTTGCACTGGATACTTCTACACTGGTAATACTCTCAACGAGTTGCACCAATTTTTTGATAAATGATTAAACGAACTTGGACATTCAACTTTAAGGACGACATTTCTTATAAGAATAAGGTTTAGACTTGGACTATCGAGTTGGGCTAGATAGCAAATTCTTAAGAGGACCTTTCCATCACAATTGTGAAAAAAATGTGATATTAACCATTTTTTTTCGAGAAAAGTATACCGCATGAAATAACAAAAATCTTTGATATTTATTCACAAAGTATTTGAGAATACAAAAAAATTTGTTTATTAATATTCCCCGAATAGTGCATCTTATAGGTGGCGTTCAGACAACAACTGCAAAGGAAAGAAGCCTACGCGACAGACACGATATCTTGATGCAGAATTATTTGAAATCAAAACATCAAGAAAATTTTTAAAAGCTGTATCAATGACTATCGCACTACCCACAACCATGAATTTCGAAACAAGCATTCTTATTTTATTTACATTTTTTTGCGTAAGATTTAGCGTTTTTTAGCGTCTTTTGATTTAAGCATGTACTAAAAATTATCATTTTGGAGTTTTGCTATGATTGTAGGTGCGATATCCATTGACGTAACTTTTAAACATTTCTAAAGTATATAAATAACATTATGGATTTAAAAATGTCATCTTAATAATTACAGAAAACTGTAAGTAATTATGGCATAACGAAATTTTATATTATATGTTTCAGAAATATTAAAATTTATTTACCTTTATAAATTTACGAAGAAAGCAATTCGTCTTTAAAGAAATAATAAGTAATTTACTTTAGGAAATCTTAAAATAAAAATTCAATACATTTCCCCAGTTTACTGCTAGCTTCAAAGGAATCGTACCCAAAGAAAAAAAAACAATTTGCAACAGTATGCGCAGTCAGCGTTTCTCCTGGTGTCCGTACACACAATTTGTCGTACTTTTTACGTTTGCCTACAATTGTACATAGAACGAAATGCGAATTCGTAGAATTACCTTCGGCACTCCCTTTCCTGCCGTATCTTTCCGATCTGCCTTCAAAAGAACACATTTCGCCTCTTTTAACCCCCTTCCTCCTTCCGTGAACCAAACCACCCCATTGAATCGCTCGTGTTTCCCCGACCACACCCGTTTCCTCGTTTTCGCCTTTTTCCATTTCCGTGCCACGTTTCTCGCCCGACCCGTATTACGCTCCACTTTGCCCCACCTCTTTTCCCGTTCGTCTTTCCGAGAAAACCAGGGACCGGCACTTCCAAAGGACACAGGTGTCGCTCGATTCACTGACTCCAAGGTGTGATTCTCCCATAGAAAGACGATTTCGAGTACGCCCTTTCGCCATTTATCGGTTGGCATTGATGTCAAAAGTGTAAACGAATAAAAACACTCGAGGGTGACTGAGCGGCGCCAAAAGCTTGTTAACTGGAAAAAAGACCCGCCAAAGAGCTACAACTTCAGAGCTTTTTAATTCACATCGGAGAACAGCTCTCGAGAGCATTATACTATTTCGACTGGCATTATTTTATTGAAAAGGATAAGGAGGTATCATTTACTCTTCTCCAGATTTACGAAGAATCGTCAGAATGTAATCTGGAGATATATTAATTAACATGTCATTTATAATTTCTATTTGATTTGTAACTAAGATGAGAAAAATATTAAGTACCTACATAATAAGAAAATACTTTTAAAAAAATGTGAACAAAAATCCTCTGTCATTAATATTTTAATAATAATATTTACTGAGATAAGACAAAATTTCAATTTATAGAGACTAATAGAAGCACTACAAATATATCGAATAGAGGAACAAATTTTGAAGTAATTTCAGATGCAAGACCCTCAAACGCAAAGTGAGTCGCCTAATGAAATTCGCGTGCATTTCAACGCGCGAAGCTCCATCGAAGCCTCGAAGATCCATCTCTCCCAAAGTTTTCCCATAATGTATCGTGAAGTCGAAGACGGCGAGTCGGTCGATCGTGGTTCCCCGTCGCGTTCCGAGAGCGATTATAAGCATTCGAAGTCGGAAGGCAAGCGACCAAGTAAAATGGAGAAGCGTTATCTGCTTCTGCTTCGATGGATATCATTTCACGGAGTCCTGAGCAACTCCATCCAATCACCACCCCCTGTGAAAAGCCCCCTGCGTTTCACCTTATTCGGTGTTCTCCTTGCAGCTTCCCTCTCGCTTTCTCTTCATTCCCTACACCCGAGAACTGCCACCTTGTTCTCCCTTTTCCTTAACTCACTTTAGCGCAAACTATTGATTTGTTTCATAGCCAACGGCGGCTGCCACGGTGAAACGTGAGGTAAGGGCTTCTTCGTTCCCCATCACAGTTCGGACGGTCTACAAACCACCCCCGTTTTAGCCGTGGTAATGTGCAACGGTATACCCTGTCACCCCACATGGAACACGTACACAGTGGAAAAGAGATTCGGCGCAGCGCGGTATGTAGCAGCCAGTGTGAGAATGTGCTTGTAACCCCATACGTCCTGCGTGCCACCCTATTTCTCTGGAAGACCTTTCCTTTTTGAAAGCCTCCATCTGGCCACGACTACGATTTCCATCGACCGATCGATTTTTGATGCATAAACTATCACCCGCATCAGCCAGACGAATTCTCGGCACTCGAGGCGCAGATGTCATTCGCTTTGTACATTCAACTCTTTATTCTGTATTTAATAAAATCATTTTTTTGGAAGAGGGGGGGGAGGAGGAGAGGTGATAGATTGCGGAATAATGGGAGATAGAGTAAACGGAAAAGAATGAAATATTCAGCTTTCGCAAGCACGATTTATTCACAGATAAATTTTTGGATTTTTTGTGACTGTTGCAGAATTATTAAAGCAAGAACTCGAAACATTATTTTAACTTAAAATGAAAGAATATGATAATATATACAGACAACGAGGCCTTTTCAAACTATGATGACAGTAAAACTGAGTAGGAAATGTTTCTCTATAAATGCATAAATTGAAATGGGTTAACGTAAATTTGAATACATTTAAAGTAGTATGGATTGTCTACAATGTGTACATCATAACCAATTTAATTTCATTATTTCAGATTAATCTTTCTATACAAGTAGATATTTATCTTTGTTTCATACGTTTTATTACATTTTATATTGTCTTTCACAACCTTTGATCCACTCATATTCATTTATTTGTAAATTGTCTTTGCAATCAGCATATTTTATTTTATTTTATTTTATTTTATTTTTGCTTTTGGACTTCCTCTCTTTTGGGTTAATTAATATTAGTCTAAAAGAATTTGTAAGTTGAATTTCAAATTTCTGTAATCATTTCTTTTTCTGATTATATGTGAACTATTTTTAAATGAATGGATAAAAGTCACAATGATTGAATCAATTTTTTTTTAAATTCATTAAAAGAAAAGCTTTCTCCAAATAAAGAGGAAGATGGCTATAACACTAATATGATTTGAAGATTTATTCACCTAAAGAAGGCCAGATTACTTGATGAGCAAAATGTTACCATTCTACAATAAATAATGATTAGTATCCACTACTGTTGTTCGAGATTACCAAACAAATCACAACATGTTGCTGACGACCCCTGGTACTTACAAGAGCAACAGAAAATAAAGAATTCCTAAGTTACTCGCTTCACTTCAAATATTATGACAAATTGTAATCAATTATCAAAATTTCCCCAATAATATATGTATGTGTATTTTGTACACTCGAAAGGTATTTCTTTTCGGATAATTCGAAATTCGCGTTGTGTTGGTTATTTGAAATAAGTGTTTGCATATGTATTAAAAAACGATAATGATATTATTTATTTAATATAATAAATGAATTACAAATTATCTAGTGCAATGATAATTAATTAATGAATACATTATATGAGTTACAAAGGAATATATATACATAGTCTTTATAATCAGTAAAGAAAACTATTGATTTACTTATGAATAGACAATTTCTGATTTAGGTAATTTATATACTTTGTGACAGGTATGGGCGCTCTTCATGGACGCGAGTTTCAGACTGACTTACCGAAATTCTTCCTGCTTCCTTCTGGAGGTCCTTCTAGAAGGTTAAGAGAGTGTTGTAAAACGTAGGCCAAATAAGGTCAATCGTTTTTCAGCTTCCCTGCATACTGCATGAATCAGCGTGTATGCTGTTATATGTGTTATATATGCCAACAGTTTACACCGTAATGGATGCCTCCGATCAGCGATATTTATTTCCCTGCGCAGCGGAGGAACCGAACGTCTAATTTCTCACGCGGGAATATTTTTCCTCGAGAGGGGGACTCGAATTGCGTCGTTTTTCAGCTACTTCGACACGGTCCACTTCCATCTCCGATAAATGAAACCGAACGGGCCACCGCGATCTCAGGGAATGGGGAAACATTTGATATCTTGTACTTGATTGCAAGGGGTGCTGCTGTTCTGTGGTGGCGGAGCAACAGTGGCGCGTCCATTTTCGGGATAAGATGAGAATTACAAACGTTCCGTTTCGGGGATCATTTTTCCCTTCGCGGACCTCGCCATTCTCGGAACACAATAGGAAATTCTGCGCGAGATGGTGCCCCTTCACCGCATTCTCGACCATGGGGTGCTAGGTCCACGTTTCCAGTTATGGGAGGGTTGGCACGCTCTTGCGTACACAGTTCGAACATGTTGGCACGTTTTAAGTAAATTGTTCGCTGCTAATGCGAGCCTGTCCCTCGATTGAAAATCTACGTGTCGTCGTTAGTGATCCCTTTTTCATCTTTTGCGGAGGGGGTCAGAAGTCATCCTGTTTATTTTTAGCAATTTACGTGGCCGTCCATAAGCCACGGGACGCTTCCTCGGCTTGGGAAATGAAAATTCAGTTGCTCATTTAATTGTGAAGTGGTTTTATTATATGGTTTCTTTTGTATTTACTTATAATGTAATTCTAGAAGTACCAAGGTTAATGTATACGGGGTTTTCATCCTAACGGCCCGCACGATTTTTCAGAAAATACGATAATAATATGATGAAATAATATTTGAAAGAAAAATTAATCAGGTTTCAATCGGCTACATATTTAAGTGTAAAGGATTCCAAACCAACATTTTTTTTAAATACACTGTATAATTTTAACTAGGTTATTTTGTAACTGATAAAAAAACGAATTCGACGACCTATAATATTGACCTTAATTTGTCCTTGAATTGAGAAATACGATTGACGTTTTGTAGAAAAAAACCTTTGTTGTCAATAATTAAGAGGTGAAATGAAATACAATAAAATAAAATAGTTTGAAATAAAACTGATATACGACATATATAGAAAGTTATTGATATTTTGAACCAGAGAAGTATTTCTGAAACATATATAAGACAGTTTATTGAGACGTTATCGAAACAGTAAATGTATGGGAGTAATGACATGGTGTATTATATAAGTTAGAGAAGTAAGAAAACAAAAATTATGTTACACAAAAAGAACTTATTATTAAGGAAAAGTTGTAGATTTTAAGACTTAAGTCTTAAACTCTAAGGTCTGATAGGACACGTATTTTAATCAAAACCGGGAATTAATAGATGAATAGTAGGTAGTTTCTGGTCTATATTACCCCATTGAAATGTAAATCGGGCAACACTTGAATTGTCGTTGCTGTAGGGTAATATCCTTCTCCACCGCTTCCAAACATTAAACAAGTTTTCATTGACAGCGGGGGAAACTTACAAATCCACTGTAGAGATATAACAATCCCCCAAGTTTCTATTGTCAAAACTTTTCTGTCTCCTATCCGCAGTACCACCTTCACCATGACTAACGACCTGCGCCAATATCACCGACGGGTAACATCGCTCGTCCATTCTAGTTTCGTCGTGCAACTTCCTCGCGCAAATAATGTTTTATCGCTGACGTTCCGCCGGGCAGCCGATAGCAGGCGATTAGGGAGTTTTATGGGGCAGTGGTACGAGAAGAAACGCAGGAATCCTTGGTTGAGCTTATCGCGCCAGGGGCCGTTACGAGTAACAATATCTCAGAAAATCGTTTCACTTTTAGGGGCTTCCGTTCTTCGTCCATCGAGAGCAGTTGGTGGGTCTAACAGAGCGACGCTACGATACGACGAATGATTCACCTATTTGAATTATCAATTGGCGAAAACTGTGGTCAGATTCTGTATTCAAACGATGTTAGAGTTACACTGACCCACATGTTAAGCAACGTGTCTTCTACAAGTTCTCTCTGCTCTGCCAAACAACAGTATTCGTTACGACCTCGCTCTGTAAACGCGTGTAACCGCCAAAGTGGTGGTTGTGTAATAAAGCAATACTGTAGCATTTAATAATCCTCTGATTATTCCATGTGTTCGTTACAATACCAAAACCAAACAAAGGGGTTGTGTCCGATAATAAAGAGAGGTCAGGGATGAACA
Organism: Hylaeus volcanicus; assembly: GCF_026283585.1. Lineage (NCBI taxonomy): Eukaryota > Metazoa > Arthropoda > Insecta > Hymenoptera > Colletidae > Hylaeus > Hylaeus volcanicus. The sequence continues at coordinate 16,257,354 of NC_071976.1, forward strand.
GGAGGGTAGATTGGAAGTATCAACTTTTGATCATTTAATTGAAATAGTTGGGGGATATCTAGGGTAGCTGGGTAAAGACGAAAGAGATGAACGTTATTTTTTATTATAACTGAAGACTAACGCAAAATAGCCTATCGCGAAAGTAATTTAATGACGTGTCGATGATAAGTATTGAGTCAACTTTCTGTTCTACAAAGTTAGAAGTAGAGAAGTGAGAGAAATACAGAGTGTCCCAGCCTAAGTGATACGGAGCTCTAACTCCAAAACTATCGGCCGAATGCAAAATTTCAAATATGGAAATTGCATGGTAAAATGGGGCTGATGTTTCAGCCCGAAGGAATTTTTGTTAACTTTGTTATTTAACGTGATATGATGGTCAAGTTTCGTTTTTCAAATGGAACTATATATTTTTTTTATACCATACGATAGTAATTTCAAGACGAATTCATTAAGCTTTAATGTATTTACCTGATTTTTATTAGTTTTCAAGCTATATCGCTTCAAAGTTTGCTACTTTTCACGGAAGGAACTCGGTTCGGCCCCGGGCGGTCCCATTGATGAGCCCACTTAGGCTGGGACACCCTGTATACGTCCACAAAGAGGTTATGCCTTCAGAAAGCTTGCTTGACTTTTCGTTATACGCGTTACTTCTTCATACTTAATCGTAACGTATTGTTGCGAGCACCCTTTGGATGGATCTAAGGCCTGCTGGTGCTCGCGACCGGAACAAGAAGACAGCGAGAAGAAGGCGATCGGATTGATCGCCTGTCAAGCTGTCATATTCGAACTAGACGCCATTGAATGCTGACGTTCCGAAACTAAGAACACATTTAATTACCTTTGTTGATATTTGTATTGTACACACCCTGTTATATATTAAAGTTATTCGTTAATCCTTAAAATTCTCGTTATGCCAAACATAAAACGTAACAGTATATATTATTTTCAACGAGTGCGGGAAAACCAATTCGGAAGTTTTATGGATCCGCGATACGAGCAGAAACGCAAGAATCTCCGGGAGGGCTTATCGTATAGAGCCGTTACGAGGACCAATATCTCAGAAAATCGTTTCTCTTTTAGGGGCTTCCGTTCTCCGCGAGTCGAGAGTTGGAGGACCCTAGCAACAAGAACGACAAATGATTTAGCTGCCCTCCCCCGTTCTGGGCGCGTAACATCGGTAACCCTCGACTTCGTAATTGATTGGTCCTGATACGCCTCCTTATCTCTTAATCCATCTTCCGCTCCCACGTTCCGCTCATAGATTCGAACGGTTCTGGGCTGCTTGTTATGTATGTTGCGCGTTTGGCACGGGCGATATGGGGGTCTCTCTGCGGCGGGGCCAGAAATGGGGGCCGTAAAGAATCAATCCCTCCGCAATATGCGCGTCACGGTGGATGTAAATATTTGCGGCAAATGTGTAAAGATCGATTTCCACGATGCCGTGTATCGCTATTACGGTTTAAGTGTGTTCTATGAATAATGTATCAAGGATAATGCTCTTAATACTGTGAGACACAGGGGAGCTACTTTCCTCACGATCAAGAGAGAGAGAGCCCGGCGTATTTTTCAGGGGGAGGTAAGGGTCGTCCTGGTGATTGCTCTACACCGGTGCCCGGGATAAATATTAAGTATCGTCGGCCGACATGCAAATGTTCGGTTCGGTATACGATATTTTAATGCTGCAATAACAGCTGCGCGGGAGCTGGCCGACTTCTGCGGCTTGTTTCTCTTCTCCCGTGCCCTGATATTAATCCGTTCCGACGGAGGGAAAATACGTGGATGCTTCGAATATAAACGGAGCTTTTGTTCTATAAATTTAATACACGAATATTTAGGTCATCTAACGAAACGCTATTTTCTCGTGGATTTCATTATCTACAACGAAACGAAACTTTGTTGGTTTTGAAGCAAACGCGTAACAATTTTGTTTAAATAATTCTAAACGTTTGGACCTATCCAGGGTATCGCAAAAACTTACGAAAGGAACAATCATATTGAATAACATTATAAAGTAACAGTAAAACAATTTAACGGATATCTGTATACATATAATAAACTTTTACGGGAAAATCTAAGACTAAAATATATGAAACTATTAATTAGAATTAAACCGACTAAAGATGATCCACAAGATTACATTGTATAGTCGCAAACTAAATAAATAAATCTTTATTTCATTTATATTCCATTCGATATTACAATGCAATGGAAAAAAATACTAGTTTTAGTATTTTCTGGAAACATAGTTTCAGTTAATAGCCTTAAAATTGTTTCTATATCGAATTTTATGTATTTACGGTACGTGTACAAATGCAAAAGAAAGCATATACTAAGCATATACAGAAAATACAACTCATGTTAACATGAGAACATGAAACATTATAACATTTCTGTATTATTACGAGTATTATTCAATATCTTTGTTGCGCACAGTGTACCCACACTAAATGTAAGAATAAGTAATTTTTACAAGCCACGCTACAACCACAGCCTATTTTTTAATTTAACCTCAACACAAATTGTATAGAAATTAAAAAACCATAAAATACAATTTGTGCACATTTTCTATTATTCCTTCACGTTTGAAAAATTATCAATTTACTGACAAAGATGTATAGAACTCAACTGATACTGTCTAAAAAAAAATAACCATTTGTCAAGCCGCTAAAATATTCGTTCATAAAATTGATGATACAAAGGTCTCGTTTATGCTTGAACCACCCCGTACCTGTGTGGAATTCGGTTGAAAGCGTATAAGGCCTGGATTGTTTCTCGAGCGTTTTTTAATACTCGCTGAGAGGCGTTCCATAAATCATCCCCAGCGAAAATAAAGTCGACGGCCAGCCTTCGCGCCGATAAACCCGACGCTTCGCGAGTAATTCACGTTCATTAGCAGCAAAGTGAAAAGTGATTGCAATTTGTCTGACGGGAACGTTGTTCGAACAATCCCTTTAGGCTGGACACGAATGCACGTTGCATCGCCGGCGTAGGTTACGACGTTTTAATACGGACAAGTTACGCTCGCTTATGTCTTCATAAGATAAAATGTCCTCCATCTAGCGGACAGCAGTCCCGTGCAGGCGGACAGCGCAGGGAACGAGGAAATATGGCGTTGCTTCTTGCCTAGACAGGATGACGCCATATTCATCGTACGAGAGAGTTATTTTGACATTACTAAAGTTTGAATTCCCTTTCTTAATCGATCATCGAAGTTGCCAATCTTCTGTAATCTTTACAATATGCTTCCAAAGTCGTATAGTCGTTACTTATCATTTCAAAATCTAATTTAATCCTTTCATCGATGTGCGTTGATTCTCGATTTAAAGCAACAGGGTGTCCATAACTTGGTTTACAGTAAGTATTAACTATTATTCCTCGAGCCAGAATAGATACATTTGAAAGGTTGCATTTATTCAAATTTACATTCTAGTTTATTCATCATTGTCTTATGGTATATTTTTACCAGGCTTATGGCATAAGTCAATTATAATGTAATTTAAACAGAATACACAATATAAACATTTAATTTAGTTATACTATTTGGAATTGTTGTTGATTTGTTACTAAATGTATTAAATGACACGTACAAGAGAAAATGATAAATAAATTGTTTGAGTATAATTTGTAGTATAATTGCGGAATATAATTGTTCGAGTTTAATAAATTTGGATCAAAATATAGATTTTCCGATAATTGTAAAAAATGTGGATAATTTTACACGGAACGTAAAGAGTACCATAGAAATATTCCCCCTTTCACTGCATATACCGTTGCTCTCAGTACTACCATGTTTACACGTGTGGATATTAATGAAAATTAATTTGAACAAACGAGAGAAAATCGTTAGTACGTTAGAATTATTTTCATAGATGAAACATTATTTCCATGTTTACGTACTGCAAACATAAAATGAACAGCAAGGATCGTGTCCTTTTCATTTTAATAACGTACCCCGAGGGCTCCAGAACCAACAGTTTACACGGTGGAACAAGGGACCGCCACGACGGTCGGTGAAAAGCAAAAAATTAAAACCAAATTACATTGAGGTCATTTGCAACGTCTGGAAGACGCCGGAAGAGCGGAGATCCATAGGCAGATCGTGTTTGAGCAAGGGCACTGGGATTAATGAAGAGAGACGTTATGGGAATGCTCTCGCCAGCCCCGCAATTTATCAATGGTTTTTCTTCGCGATGCTTGATGGGCCTGGAAATGCTACCACGACGGACCTGCACGCGAGCGTCTCTACGTCGCCGCTACGGACTTCCGCTTGAGGCGACGTGTTTCGAATTTACGTCGATGTGTCACGAAGCGGTTCAAAGTTGAAAGCGCCGCGTGCCACTGACACGCATAGAATCTTAATTTCTAACTGTCGTCCACAACAGCACAAAACGACAACAAACTTGCTGGGAGAATTGAAATTTTTCGTCGTACAGCTCGAGGCGAACCGCGGCGAGGTGAAAATTGGTAAGATAAGTCTCATTTGAAGACGGGTGAAAACTTCAGATCCAAACTTTACATAATAAATTCTATTCAGTTGATGGTTAAACATACGAGGTTTATTCAAGAAGTTCTAGAACTGTTTAAATAGCGTGGCAAACTAAAAATTCAATAACAGGACCTTCTTCCTCTTTCCTTACTCAACATTGTGTTTACAAAATTCGCGAATTTGGGGAGCAGTGTAAGCAGGTGCGTTATCATGATGTAGGAACCACGACTGATCTCTTCAAAGCTCGAAGATTTTTCCACGGAGTCGTTTCGATATTGTTAGATTTTAATAAAATAAAAAAGAAAAGCAGAAACAGAACTTCATGTTGATAGGTTGCTCATTGAAATCTCATATGATGAAAATCGTCGATCGCAGAAAAACACTTACAAAAAATGTATGTAGTAACGCATGAGAAGAAAACAGATATCAAATTCGCAAAAATACGAGGTTATTCGCGAGATTTCAACCAAATTAGTACTATCAAGCGTGTTTCGATCAGTCTTATCGTGATCGCGTTATTTAAACAGTTCTGAAATTTTTGAACAGCCCTCGTATGTGTGTAGTTGTAGAGACTATTGATGTGACTTGTATTAATTAAAATTACGAATAAAAGATAAGTCGGAAAGGTTCGATGCATGTTAGATGTATCGAGAACGATTTAGAGCGAACGTGACCGAGTAGGTACATGGTTTGAAGAGGGATGAAGGGAGTTAGAGTGGATTGAAGAAGGCTTGGAGCTGTCCAGAGCGATCTGTAACGGTTGCAAACTGTCTGAGCTGTAGTGGAACGAGCCAAAGAAGACTAGATATTGATGAACATGACTGATCTCTTCTTTCATACTTCAAAATGAACTATGTATCTCATGATTTGACATTGCTATGCTTTTGAAAGTCCTTTTGACGTGGTATATACTGCCTGATACGACAAACATAGTTAATACATATAAAATTTATTTTCGTTTCATATTTAGGCCTTTAGAGGTACGACAATGACTATTATAACTAAAAATATTAAGTAACTAAATTTTATCGATATTAAATAAAAAATATCTCATTCTAAAATAATTATAAATAATTTTAAATGCACTACAATTTCTAATAAAATAAAAATTAATTTTAATAATTATATAATAACTCTAAATTATATAATATAATTTAAAGTTAATTAACTTCAATGACTCCACAAATCATTATTTTATTTAAACTATTTAAATTACTTCATTACATTAAATAAATTTATTCATAAATTAAATATAAATAAATTAAAATTAATGAATTCAATGGTAAGCCAGATGTCGTATTTATGATGGTCGGATGATTGCCTTACCGTTATTTAATACGACAGCAAATTATCATGTTATATTGTACACACTGATGGTGGTAATTTTATTGTTCAGCAAAATAATGCTGAAAGTTTATAATGATAAAATTTGTAAAATTGTAAATTCATCTGAAAATACTTTGCTTTTCGATTAATCAGCAATCTCTAGAGATTTCAATATTACAGGGAACTGTTGGAGATATCTTGTTCAAGCTGTTTACAAATTAAATCGACAACTTTAAAACATTAACGAATTAGAAGAGTGCATTGAGAAAGGATGGAATCACAACACTGTATTCGCAAAGTATTTCATTGTTTGCTGAAAAGAATGATAAAGATAATATTTAAAACGGGAAAACTTACACATTACCAAGTAATAATATACCTTTCCAATTTAATTCAATTTTAATAAACAAGTGGTTCGTATTTGTTAAATAAATGTTTCGTTTTTGAAAGTGCGCTACCATTTGATCGACCTCATTTTATACGTTTTATTAATAAATATACAAATGCATAATAAATTACGACTTTGGTATTATGTTATGTATACTTTTGTATATTATCGAAAGGTAATGCCAAAATAAATTTGGACAATTTGGCGTCTATTCTTGAGTTCCTAATGATAACAGACGTGTGCTATTTTTTTTTTATCTAGGAGTATAAATACTACAGCTGAAAAAAAATGATTTCCATGTTTCTCGCGGAACGATGCCATTCCAAGTGCTTGATCCATTTCGCATAATGAAAGTCAAACCAGGGTTAAAAAGAAATTGCGTGAAACATTTTAGCGTCACGTTCGTTCCTATTTGCTCAGAGGCATTACCTGCGCTTCCATATCCCCCCACCCCCTCCCCCCCTTCCCACCCGAAAAGAGATCGCACTGGGACGAACGCAACCGCGCGAAAAAGCAATTCAACGCGCAACAATGCTAGGCCCATCCACGAGTAACGCGCGCGCCAGCTACGATGACAGATCTCGAATGCGTCACGCGTCGTTGTCAGTCATAAATTCTAAGCGCTAGCCCCAACCGCGTCGGGGCTGAAGCGATGCTAAAAGGCCCTCATTTCGTCGCTGCGACAAATGCACCACTCGACTGTCATCTCCCGTCATTCTTCAGTGGTTCAATCGTCGCTTCGCAGCTCGTCCCCTTTTAAAAAGTCCTGCGTCGCCTCGACGCTTATGCAGGCCGTCTCCCGTCGTCGCGACGGGTGTACGCGTCGTAGTCGAGCAATTAATCAGCTATGCGGTGCGGTTAAAAATTTAGTTCCTAAAATTAATGTGTGTGAAGTTAGCCCCGCACTTTTCGAATTTGGAGTTTTTCTTTCTTGTGCCGTATTGTGCTATATTTGTGGTGAATTGTCCTGTAACCCGCAAGTCTGCAAGTCAAAGCGTACTCAAGAAAATAGAACAAAACTAAATTTTTCATAGCCCCGCACTTTTTCAATTTTCAGTTTTTTTTTTGTGTGCTGTATTGTGCTATGTTTCCGCTGAATTGTACCGTAAGTAAGAGATCGATAATATCAATAACAATTAAGAAAAGAAATAAAACCAAAATTATACTAGCCCCGCACTTTTACCGAAACAAAAATTTTTTCCAGAAAAAGATGCGTACTAACTTGTGCTACATTGTGCCATTGATAGAAACTCGATATCTCTATTCATTTTGCAGATAAAAAATGTTGAATTTTAAGGAATAAAAAATGTAATATTTGGACACTGCGAACGGCGACAGATAATCGAATTTTGGAAGTTGTGCTAAATTGTGCTACTTACGATACACGAGACACGTGCGTTAAAAATTGAGATTAACTCGAGGGTCAACAAAAATTAACAAAAACAGGTGGAGGTGATTAAAAATTTTGATATTTCTAAATTTTTTTTGATTGTGGCGGATTGTGCTAGACTAGCACAACAACTTTTCCTAATTACAAAATCTCGTCAGGTCGCCAGATTTCGCAGCGCTGGCAAAGGTTATGAATCAGACATTAGGAATTCGCATTCGCATTCGCACGCGCTCGCGTGTAGCGGAGTACAGTAATGCCTCGATAAATGCACAAGCTCGGGATTGAAAGTGTGCATTTATCATGGAGATCCCACATTGTTTGATCTTGAATCAGAATATTCTGCGAATATGTATGTTGAAAACGTGTATTTCTCAACTGTAATGAATGGTTATACAAGAAAATATATTTTGTACATTTAGTTTTAATATATGATACCAATAAATAATATATGTAGGATTGGGTCTGAGGGTTATGCAAAAGACAACACGTGTTATACACTAAAAGTTTAATTAAAAAAAAAATTGAAGTCTAATATATCGGTAATATACTACATCCGCACACTTTTGAAATCAATCACGACATAATTGGGAACATTACTTGTAACAACTTATTATGTATCAACAGTAACTGAAAAAAGATGCATGGTAAATATAATCCAAATTATATCGTGTTTCGTCTCATTTTATTCAGAAAGATGTCATAAATCTGTTGACAAAAGTTTCATACTTGCATTAGTATTGTTTCGTTCCGTCCTCTTTTGTTATTCGCCGTCCTTTTCTACGTTCGAAGCTGCCGGCGAAGATCAAACAATGTAGGAACTCCATGATACATGCACACTTTCAATCCCGAGCTTGTCCATTTATCGAGGCATTACGGTACTCCTGTACTTTGACTGCGGTTTACGGCACAATACGGCACAAACGTAGCACAATGTAGCACAATTTAAAAAAATCAAAAATTCGAAAAGTGCGGGGCTAACTTCACACACATCTAGAATTATTTGGGATTCGTGTAGTATACTAATGAAATCAATTTCTCTCGATGATGTACATAGAATTGAGTTAATAGTTATTCTTTTGTTATCGTGAGTTGACATTGTAGAAAATTACCTTCTTAACGTGTTAGAGATGTTAGCTCGAAGAAGTATTCCTGAATATTTGTACATAAATTTGACAAAATGATAAAGTTATAAAATATTTTATAGTATGTGGTATTAAGTACCAAACTCGTAGATAGTAGAAAAGAGTAAAGTACCAGTAGCAGACACCTGCAAGGCCTTGTCTTCGAAAAACGTTATATTTGCAACTTATCCAATTGCCTCGACAAATTACTGGATTCAGCAGTGAATTCTCTTATATCTCTCTACGTGGTTAATCTACTCCACACATTTATTCCTGAATCTAAAGTTGTTTCAGTAGTCGACATATTAAAGTAACAAAAGTTACAATAGATGAACTTTCTTTTTCGATATTAGACACGTGCTACAAAGCACTATGAAAGACAATGGCATTGTATATTTCATACCTTTTTAATTTTAAGAATAATGCATTAAAAAAATCAGCTACCATTTTTTTTTGTTGGATAACTTTCACTAAATACTCTATCGATTAACAGTTGATGACAGGACTACTTCTAGCTTGCATCTGTTACGCTGATTCCACTTATCCAACAATAAGGGTTTCGACTGCAGGTCAAACGCATCGAACTAAGATCATACAATTTGAAAAATATTTAACTCGTCCACAAAGGAAACCAAGTATGACGTCTATATATAGCAGAAATAATAACCGGCCTAGTTAAGAGCCATATGGTACCCCCGGAGGAAATGCTAACCGATCTTGAGTAGTCATTGTGAATCTTAATTACCTGTAGAGGACTCAATACATACCTATTTATAACCAACACGTGAGATCGATTAAGGGAAATCTCGATAATGGCATTTTGTTGACGTCGCAATTCACCGCTGGCGGCATTTCTCGTCCCGGGAAACCGTACAGAGGGCCGACCAAGGAATCAAACGGGAAATAAGAAAGCATATATAGGTACCCTTTTGTAAAGGCCGACAGAGGCGGGAGCCAGAGAATCGGCGACGGGTCGATAATGTTGCGACGGCTTCGACTTGAAACCGCCAGGCTGCCAGACGAAATCAGTATGTACAGAGGGACAATAGGGATTGGGACCCTCTTAAAGGGAGGTTAATTGGATCTCATCGATTTCGATCATACAATGAGGAAATCCAAGATGAAATCTTCGCCGATCCGTAGACGCCGTAACGGTCTTCCGCGTCCTTTCTCCTCTTCTGTCTTTGCGCTTTCTGTTCCTCCCCTTCGAGGGCTTCCGCTTTTTCCACAAACGGTTCTCGCTTTTCGACTCTTTCGCCCGTAGTCTAGGTAACTCCCTCTTCACCGATTCGAGGGCTTCTCATACCACAGCTCGTGTGACTTTGGTTTTCCGCCACGCACTTTTGATTTCCTCTTCCAAAGACCGTGATCCAACAGTCGAGCACCCTCGTTCGCGGAAACGACGTATTTACAAGGGAAGTTTACGATTCGCGGAATTTCGGGGAATTCGAATTGTTTAGCGAAGTAGAACAAGAGTCACTCGTTACGCCCGTGACGAATTTTCCACCCCAAGGTTTTGATCTCGTTTTTGCAGGTCCCGTGTCGCGTCGAGTGTCCAATCGTTCGTTAAAACTTCTTCGAGGATTCTCGTGCTCCCCTTTCCCGTTCCGGATTAATGCAGACTCGGCAGCTGGAAGGTGAAAGAAAAATGGCGCGGCCTAATACCGAATTTTCATATTTCAGTTAGTCTGAACGAACCAACACAAAACATCGTCAACGTCTAAAGTTAAGTTCGCATCACATGTTTAGAGATCCTGCAAACTATTTAAAAATATCAAAGGAGCTTATATGTTGTCGTTTTGAGAAAAATGAGACCATGAATTACTTAATAGACAATTAGATTTTGAGAACTTATCGAAGTCATGGTTTAACATTTGCAGGGATTACCAACTGTGTTTAAAGTAAATACAACAGTGTGTTAACATTCTATACGTAAGAAATGTTTCTACAGGGGCAATCAAATAAACAGTTGGGAGCTTGTCACTTTTTTTTTTAATTAAATGGAGTATTAATTGTCATTTATTTGGATAGTACTATTCGAACTTAGTGATACTTACTTGAGACGGGTTTTTTTACTTCTGTATAGTTGGGAGTTACAACAAAAAACCGAACTCGAATTTGGTACCATTCGTTTGAAAATAAGAAGATTATTTTTGTAAGAAATTAAGTGGAACTGTTCAGTAATGTAAAGTATTTTATAGTTAAGACTAGGTAATTTAGAAAACTTAATTGGTAAGGTAAATCGTTCTGCTGGCAATGTAAAACACTATGTGAGCTATGTAATAAGTAAGCAAAGCGATTTGCTTTACTGACCGTATATTTCACAATATCGAGTCTAACCTACAAAGTACTCTGCAACATCGATCACAAACCATCCCCCGTTTTACTGTTACCGAAACCCGCGTACTATTATTACTACTTCGTAACAAATATTTTCTAAAAAAATGAATATACAGTTTGTGTATTTCTCAAGTATTTTTGCAAATTAAAAACTTAAAATATGTATGTAATATGTATTGAGTGAATGCTGATTTATCTACCAATACACTACTACAGTATTCGTGGTTTAAATTACATTTAAGTTACAGATCCTCTAGCAGGTATTTCTGCAAAATATACGACTGTCTCTCTAACAATACTATTGTTGGAAGCTAGTGTTGTTCTCCACTCTCCGCCATTCCTCTTACCTATACATATAATTCCGCGGAGTTTCCAGTCGGCCGATCAAAATGCGAGAATATTCGTTTCGTGTTCGCGTGCCAGGATAAAACCAATATCCGCACCGGGGGATGCGTATCGCTAGCGTCGAGTTTCGGGCCGTACGCGAAAACAGTTTTGATTATTTCCTGGCGAACAATGTGATGGTACACCGGTTGCATTCGAGGAACTTTCGCCGTCGAAAATTACTGCCTAGTTGTCGATTTCGCGTTCGAGAGAGCCTGGCCTTGTTCAAACGAGATACAAATTCCGCCTGATGCGCGTTTCAGGATTTAACGGGGTGGAGGGAGGAAAGAAGCGATAACTGAAATTTATAGATGTGTCGTAGTTCGATTCGAGTCATAATTGTAACATTATTGTAAGAATGAACGTTAGCACTTAGGAATAAAAGAGGTCGCTACATAAATCTTTTTCTTTTATTTTGAAGAAAAAATACATAAATGAATTTCTGGACGTTTGTTTTCTTGAAAGTGTCAGTACAAAAGGTTAGAAACACAAATTTAAAATAGAAATATTATTTGCCAATCTCACATGAACGTATTTATTCTAAAAATCAATGTTTTTTGACTTCTCATATTGAGTCGCATTTTTAGGTACATAATTACTATATTCTTAAAATTAATTTCTCAATCAGGATAATTTTAATTTTTTTAATTCAGACAAGTAATTATAATTAATTTCGAAATCTAGAAATTTGTGATTTTTGTATTACTAAATGTAACAATTGTATCAGATCTAAAAGGGTTTATAGCGATTTTTTCTTTTAAAATAATTTAAGAGAAGAGTTTTGAATGGGAAAAGATATTCTCTTACTATATACACTTTACGCATATATTGATAGATATGAGGTAGCACAAATATACGTCAATAGTAGCAAAAGGATAAAATCACCATTTCATTAAATAAAATCACAAACATTAGTCTACCTACAATCGCCTAATCGATTAAACGCATGCTAGGTTGTAAACATAACCTGAACACGAAACTTGAACGAAACTGCGATCATTAAACGATAAAAACCGTAACACGAATCATTATCAGCAAAAAAGCATTTACAACCGAATTTTTTCCACATGTATGAGAGTCTCTCACAACCACAAATTACAGAGGCGAGAAACCCGATTCGCTTCAGTTAATTAGCCCTCAAACGATTCGCATCCTGTAGGTTTCGCGCGGTCACTCCAATTCGAACAATGACGTAAGCGCAAACAACACCAATGCGAGAGCTAAAAAAAAGTCGTATCTGGCGGAAACTGTCGTCGAAACGTAATCGAGCAACGAGCAAGCAATTTTCTGGAGTGGTTCGTCCGCGATTCGCCAGTATTTTATCGCAATTCGCGTTCCCGTTGCGTTCTATTCGTAACAAGCAACTTCGTGCTCGATCGTAAAAGTTTTGCAAACCAAAAAACTGCAAGCTGCTCGATAGCCGGAATAAACTGCGTGAATTCTCCACGAGTGCATCGCGGAATTTAACATAGTAATTCAGAAAAATGGAAGAAATTAACACGTATAATTTCTTTCTGCGAAATGAAACTAAAAAATATTTCGACACCTTGGAATCTAAGTTGTCGTTATCAAGATATAAACAATTGAAGTTTATGCTATTGTTAGGCATACATGAAATAGAATTGGGTCACAATTGTCCGGGGTAAGTCGAGTTTTTATTCCTGGAATCGACATCTTATAATTTAGACATTTATGAACCGATTTCCGAAAATTTATAAGCAAAACTCGACAAAAATCACGATTCTTTTAGCATGAAACTGTTAATAACAACAAAACAGAGCAGAGTTGGGAGTGAAAAACATGTACCTATTAATCTACGCATCCCCTTTTATGTAACTGCACAATCGGTTTGCTGTTAGTATTTTTGAAATATCAGATTGCGACTGGAAACTTTTCGATTTCTCTTCGTACGAGGAATGCACGTATTTCGGTGTGTTTCGCCTTTCTAAAATGTCCTGTATGTACATTGTTCAGCCAACTAAGTTAAACATCGTGTCTAAAATTCGGATGTAACGCATCACGAACAAGCAGCGATATTCGCTAGTGATGGTTGAAAAAAATAAGCACACTCAAATTATATTGGTCACGATCTTTATGTTCGCCATGCTCACTTTGTTGTGGTTGAAGTCGCGGGTTCTTGTTACAGTCGGAGCAAAGAGAGAGAAACAGAAGTGAAATCAAAGGAAGAAGAGGGCGAAGGGGAGTCCGAAACAAAGGAATGAGTAAACAATTCAAAGAAGAAGAGCGAACGAGATGAGAAGAGGAACGAAGGTAACGAGAAACAGATCGAGGAAGAGAAGCTGCATGTAGGAGGCAGAAGAGGAACATCGCAAAATCGTCTGTTGCACGGTTCAACAATCTCCGCCTTCCTCCTTTAGTTCTCTCCTTCTCTCGCGGTGTTCGTGAGCCGAACATCCAAGACGCTAATTTTCTTCTTACCAAGGCGAATATGCGGAGGCACGAAAGGGATCGCGTGCATATCCCTTGTTTCCGTGCTCGCGAGAATGAGTACACTTTCTTCCCCCGTTGATTGTGCTCGATCTGGTTAACACGTTCCCGGAATACGGTGGAAAGTGTTATTAGGGCCGGTCGAGAAGATTACAAACGGCGTTTGGCGGAGTGCAAATAAGCAGTAGATGGGAATGCGTTCGTGTCCGACCGAGTTATTACTTTAAGGAAACGCGTTGCGTAAGAATCACCGCTACACGTTTTCTATCATTGTTTTGGAGGGTTATTAATCGCATTCGCGAGTCAAGTGCTGTGATACTTGTTGAGCTCCAGGAAGGAGGAACAATTTTTTCCAAAGTTTACACAGTAATAAACTACTGCTTTCGATTTAGTTTAAAGTTTGCACATATCGTTCATGGATTTAATTTAAAGTATATGTGGTATTTTGCTGATATCATTTGTAGGTTTTAAAGGAGAATCCATTCCTTATATCAAAGCCACGCATGTTATTCATGCCTATATGATTTATTACTAAATTGCCGAAGATATTGACAAATCTTTCAAGTAAAAGCTGCAATGTTCAATCAACGTTCAAAATTTTGACTGAACAAAGTGAAATATATTCGCGACAGTTATCAAACATTTTTTCACACCAGTTAACAGCTATTTACTATATCTCGTAAATTGAGTTTGAAATATCAAATTACTACATAACTTTATAATTCTCCTTCATGTACACTTATACATTTAAAGAGGCTCAGCCTCTCAGGAAGAAAATAGTCCTAGTTAACATTTATTAATACGTGGAAATGCAAGTTAAAAGTGATTTCTAGTCTATTGCATATAAAAAGTCCAATGCAGAAGAAACCATTCGTCCTCAACATTCAATACAAAAGTTTCATTCATCGTCCCGAACCACCCATGCATCCCCTAAAAAAGGAACCACAACCCTCTGTACTTTATCATCTTACAAAGGCCATAAACACTTTTCAAATGCAAACTTCTCCACGACGAATCTCAGGTTTCCGATCGATTGGAGCCTCTTGCTAGAGGTCGGCGGCGCGTAACGTTGGAATGCTGTCGTCATCCCTTAAATTACCCCTTCCGAAGCAGATTCGCGCGGCACGTGTTCTCGAGGCCGCTCGCAGGCGTTTAAAACGTATCCATCGGTTTATTATGTTCGCAGTCACCGCACCATTAATAATCGTCGAATCGACGCACCCCTGCAAACAACCGGTGGTGTAATTGGAACGTCGAAACTTTGGCCCAGGGGGGGTTTTCGTTTGAAATTCGAAACTACGCGCCCAGGGAGCGATATCCGTTTCACGACGAGCGAAGATTTTCGTCCAAAGCACACGAGCAAATCGTCTTGCGTGTGTCAACACGGAAATCACGATGGCTGGGGGAAGAGGGCTCGGCGGAAAGCACGCGAACGGCGACGAAGCGTCGTTGGGCGTCGCACGTGCCGAACGACACCACGACACGTGCCACGCGCACGTGACCGGGAAAGAGAGCTCGCACGCCATCTGGAAAGTGTAACCAAGAAGCGCCCGAGTTCTCGATCATCGCGAAAGCATCATCAGTTCAATAGCCTGCGGCTACGGACAACAAATGAAATACAATTCTCGTCTAGATCAAAATCACAAATAACGAATAAAATACACTGTCTGTCTAAAAAGAAACCGAACTTTTGCTATAAAAAGAAAAAAGTA